>NC_135817.1:91410489-91720966 GCF_964213995.1 Mustelus asterias | reverse complement strand
AGGGGGGAGTGCGTGAGGGAGGGAGGAGTGTGTGAGGGAGGAAGGAGTGTGTGTGGGAGAGAGGAGTGTTGGAGGGAGGGAGGAGTGTTGGAGGGGGGAGTGTATGAGGGAGGAAGGAGTGTGTGAGGGAGGGAGGAGTGTGTGAGGGAGGGAGGAGTGTGTGAGGGAGGGAGGTGTGTGCGGGAGGGGTTAGTGTGTGAGGCAGGGAGGAGTGTGTGAGGGAGGGAGGAGTGTGTGAGGGAGGGCGGAGTGTGTGAGGTAGGGAGGAGTGTGTGAGGGAGGGGGGAGTGTGCGAGGAAGGGGAGAGTGTGTGAGGAAGGGGGAGTGTGAAGGAGAGGGGAGTGTGTGAGGGAGGGGGGAGTGTGTGAGGGAGGGAGGAGTGTGTGAGGGAGGGAGGAGTGTGTGAGGGAGGGAGGAGTGTGTGAGGGAGCGAGGTGTGTGCGTGAGGGGGGGTGTGTGAGGGATGGAGGGGGTGTGTGAGGGAGGGGGGTGTGTGTGAGGCAGGGGGGAGTGTGTGAGGGAGGGGGGAGTGTGTGAGGGAGGGAGGAGTGTGTGAGGGAGGGGGGAGTGTGTGAGAGAGTGGGGAGTGTGTGAGGGAGGGAGGAGTGTGTGAGGGAGGGGGGAGTGTGTGAGGGAGGGGGGAGTGTGTGAGAGAGTGGGGAGTGTGTGAGGGAGGGGGGAGTGTGTGAGGGAGTGGGGAGTGTGTGAGGGAGGGGGGAGTGTGTGAGGGAGTGGGGAGTGTGTGAGGGAGTGGGGAGTGTGTGAGGGAGGGGGGAGTGTGTGAGGGAGGGGGGAGTGTGTGAGGGAGTGGGGAGTGTGTGAGGGAGGGGGGAGTGAGTGAGGGAGTGGGGAGTGCGTGAGGGAGGGGGGAGTGTGTGAGGGAGGGGGGAATGTGTGAGGGAGTGGGGAGTGTGTGAGGGAGGGAGGAGTGTGTGAGGGAGGGGGGAGTGTGTGAGGGAGGGGGGAGTGTGTGGGGGGGGAGTGTGTGAGGTAGGTTGGAGTGTGTGAGGGAGGGGGAGTATGTGAGTGAGGGGGGAGTGTGTGGAGGGGGAGTGTGTGAGGGAGGGGGAGTGTGTGGGGGGGGAGTGTGTGAGGGTGGGGGGAGTGTGTGAGGGAGGGGGGAGTGTGTGAGGGAGGGAGGAGTGTGTGAGGGAGGGGGGAGTGTGTGAGGGAGGGGGCAGTGTGTGAGGGAGGGGGGAGTGTGTGAGGGAGTGGGGAGTGTGTGAGGGAGGGGGGAGTGTGTGAGGGAGGGGGGAGTGTGTGAGGGAGGGGGGAGTGTGTGAGGGAGTGGGGAATGTGTGAGGGAGGGGGGAGTGTGTGAGGGAGGGGGAGTGTGTGAGGGAGGGGGGAGTGTGTGAGGGAGGGGGGAGTGTGTGAGGGAGGGGGGAGTGTGTGAGGGAGTGGGGAGTGTGTGAGCTCGGGGGGAGTGTGTGAGGGAGTGGGGAGTGTGTGAGGGAGGGGGGAGTGTGTGAGGGAGGGGGGAGTGTGTGAGGGAGTGGGGAGTGTGTGAGCTCGGGGGGAGTGTGTGAGGGAGTGGGGAGTGTGTGAGGGAGGGGGGAGTGTGTGAGGGAGGGGGGAGTGTGTGAGGGAGGGGGGAGTGTGTGAGGGAGGGGGGAGTGTGTGAGGGAGGGGGGAGTGTGTGAGAGAGTGGGGAGTGTGTGAGGGAGGGAGGAGTGTGTGAGGGAGGGGGGAGTGTGTGAGGGAGGGGGCAGTGTGTGAGGGAGGGGGGAGTGTGTGAGAAAGTGGGGAGTGTGTGAGGGAGGGGGGAGTGTGTGAGGGAGTGGGGAGTGTGTGAGGGAGTGGGGAGTGTGTGAGGGAGTGGGGAGTGTGTGAGGGAGGGGGGAGTGTGTGAGAGAGTGGGGAGTGTGTGAGGGAGGGGGGAGTGTGTGAGGGAGGGGGGAGTGTGTGAGGGAGTGGGGAGTGTGTGAGGGAGGGGGAGTGTGTGAGGGAGGGGGGAGTGTGTGAGGGAGGGAGGAGTGTGTGAGGGAGGGGGGAGTGTGTGAGGGAGGGGGGAGTGTGTGAGGGAGGGGGGAGTGTGTGAGGGAGGGGGGAGTGTGTGAGGGAGGGGGGAGTGTGTGAGCTCGGGGGGAGTGTGTGAGGGAGGGGGGAGTGTGTGGGGGGGGAGTGTGTGAGGTAGGTTGGAGTGTGTGAGGGAGGGGGAGTATGTGAGTGAGGGGGGAGTGTGTGGGGGGGGAGTGTGTGAGGGAGGGGGGAGTGTGTGGGGGGGGGAGTGTGTGAGGGAGGGGGGAGTGTGTGAGGGAGAGGGAGTGTGTGAGGGAGGGAGGAGTGTGTGAGGGAGGGGGGAGTGTGTGAGGGAGGGGGTAGTGTGTGAGGGAGGGGGGAGTGTGTGAGGGAGGGGGGAGTGTGTGAGGGAGGGGGAGTGTGTGAGGGAGGGGGGAGTGTGTGAGGGAGGGGGGAGTGTGTGAGGGAGGGGGGAGTGTGTGAGGGAGTGGGGAATGTGTGAGGGAGGGGGGAGTGTGTGAGGGAGGGGGGAGTGTGTGAGGGAGGGGGGAGTGTGTGAGGGAGGGGGGAGTGTGTGAGGGAGGGGGGAGTGTGTGAGGGAGGGGGGAGTGTGTGAGGGAGGGGGGAGTGTGTGAGGGAGGGGGGAGTGTGTGAGGGAGGGGGGAGTGTGTGAGGGAGTGGGGAATGTGTGAGGGAGGGGGGAGTGTGTGAGGGAGGGGGGAGTGTGTGAGGGAGGGGGGAGTGTGTGAGGGAGGGGGGAGTGTGTGAGGGAGGGGGGAGTGTGTGAGGGAGGGGGGAGTGTGTGAGGGAGGGGGGAGTGTGTGAGGGAGGGGGGAGTGTGTGAGGGAGTGGGGAATGTGTGAGGGAGGGGGGAGTGTGTGAGGGAGGGGGGAGTGTGTGAGGGAGGGGGGAGTGTGTGAGGGAGGGGGGAGTGTGTGAGGGAGGGGGGAGTGTGTGAGGGAGGGGGGAGTGTGTGAGGGAGGGGGGAGTGTGTGAGGGAGGGGGGAGTGTGTGAGGGAGGGGGGAGTGTGTGAGGCAGCAGTGGTAACCACTGTGCCATCCTGCTGCAAAATATTCTGATTTTGTGGAGATCAATATGAAATTTTGCACTTATATTTCCAAAAGCATCTGAGAAACATTTTTAAGTTCCAGATAAAATTCTGCTCTTTTTATTTGGTAATTAGGTGAAGCATTTCGAGAGCAGGAGCTGAAGATCCAACATGTATACTCCTCTCCTGCTTTACGGTGTGTTCAGACAGCTCACCATGTACTGAAAGGTAGGCCTGTGTAATGATTCCATCAGCAAAATGCACCTATTTAAATATCACAAAAGCAAGTGACTGCAGAGGCATAGTTTCCGCTTGCGAGCACCTCTCTCCCTGTCGGGACACACTCGGTGAAAACACCTCTTTATCCATGTCTAACCAGTAAACACAGTAAGAAGTTTAACAACACCAGGTTAAAGTCCAACAGGTTTATTTGGTAGCAAAAGCCACACAAGCTTTCGAAGCTCTAAGCCCCTTCTTCAGGTGAGTGGGAATTCTGTTCACAAACAGAACTTATAAAGACACAGACTCAATTACAATTTACCAGTAAAGCCAGCTTGGCAGCTCCCATGTGTACATGAATACTGACTAACGTCTATCTCGATAACAGCACGCGGTTTGGAAAACAGGTTAAGCTTTCTGTTCTCGCGAACAAAGAGCATCCAATCTGTTAGAACTGGTAAGGAAACCGGGGGCAACCCAGAACTTTTCTGGCAGGTCGGGCTGGGAGATGCGCGTCATCGGCCTTGTACCGGGATTTGCGCATGTGCCAGGAACGCATGCGCATCTCCCAAAGCCGGAGAACAGTCAGAGTCCAAACCACACTGGAAACCGGCGGGAAGACAGGTAAGTTATTTTAATTTTTTTTTAATGTAGTTTAAATATGTTTTCAATTTCATTGTCAGGTACTTGCCGGTCCTGATTGAATCTCCCACCCCGTCAGGAGTACTTCATTCCGCCAGGGTTTAGAGTAACTCTCCACATTAAGGGATCTAGCGGGAGACCCTGCTGTAATGAAGGGGGGCAATCGGGGCCCCCCAGGGGGTTGGGCGGTGGTGCCCCAGTGCATGGACTCCCTGGCAGTGCCAGCCTGTGCTCCTGGCACTGACCAAATGGCAAACTGCCCATGCCTAGGGGGCACCTTGGCACTGCCCATTGGGCCGATTGTGGGTGGGGCCTAGGGGCAATTGATGGGGGTGGAGGGTTCCACTGCCACTCTGCATGGCGATCGGTCTGGGGTGGAGGGAAGCCAGCGATCAGGGTGGGCTGGGGCGGGGCGGGGGGGGGGGGGATAGAAAATAGAACAGTACAGCACAGAACAGGCCCTTTGGCACACGATGTTGTGCCGAGCTTTATCTGAAACCAAGATCAAGCTATCCCACTCCCTATCATCCTGGTGTGCTCCATGTGCCTATCCAATAACCGCTTAAATGTTCCGAAATTGTCTGGCTCCACTATCACTGCAGGCAGTCCATTCCACACCCCAACCACTCTCTGCATAAAGAACCTACCTCTGATATCCTTCCTGTATCTCCCACCATGAACCCTATAGTTATGCCCCCTTGTAATAGCTCCATCCACCCGAGGAAATAGTTTTTGAACGTTCACTCTATCTATCCCCTTCATCATTTTATAAACCGCTATTAAGTCTCCCCTCAGCCTCCTCCACTCCAGAGAGAACAGCCCTAGCTCCCTCAACCTTTCCTCAGAAGACCTACCCTCCAAACCAGGCAGCATCCTGGTAAATCTCCTCTGCACTCTTTCCAGCGCTTCCACATCCTTCTTATAGTGAGATGACCAGAACTGCACACAATATTCCAAATGTGGTCTCACCAAGGTCCTGTACAGTTGCAGCATAACCCCACGGCTCTTAAACTCCAACCCCCTGTTAATAATAGCTAACACACTATAGGCCTTCTTCACAGCTCTATCCACTTGAGTGGCAACCTTTAGAGATCTGTGGATATAGACCCCAAGATCTCTCTGTTCCTCCACAGTCTTCAGAACCCTACCTTTGACCCTGTAATCCACATTTAAATTATTCCTACCAAAATGAATCACCTCACATTTATCAGGGTTAAACTCCATTTGCCATTTTTCAGCCCAGCTTTGCATCCTATCTATGTCTCTTTGCAGCCTACAACAGCCCTCCACCTCATCCACTACTCCACCAATCGTGGTGTCATCAACAAATTTACTGATCCACCGTTCAGCCCCCTCCTCTAAGTCATTAATAAAAATCAGAAAGAGCAGAGGATCAAGCACTGATCCCTGTGGCACTCCGCTAGCAACCTGCCTCCAATCCAAATATTTTCCATCCACCACCACCCTCTGCCTTCTCTCAGATAGCCAGTTACCTATCCAATCGGCCAACTTTCCCTCTATCCCACACCTCCTTACTTTCATCATAAGCCAACCATGGGGGACCTTATCAAACGCCTTACTAAAATCCATGTATATGACATCAACTGCCCTACCTTCATCAACACACTTCGTTACCTCCTCAAAAAATTCAATCAAATTTGTGAGGCACGACTTGCCCTTCACGAATCCGTGCTGACTATCCCGGATTAATCCGCATCTTTCTAAATGGTCGTAAATCCCATCACTAAGGACCTTTTCCATCAATTTACCAACCACCGAAGTAAGACTAACCGGTCTATAATTACCAGGGTCATTTCTTTTAGCTTTTATTAACAGGGGGTTGAAGTGTTAGCTTTTATTAACAGGGGGTTGGAGTTTAAGAGCCGTGGGGTTATGCTGCAACTGTACATGACCTTGGTGAGACCACATTTGGAATATTGTGTGCAGTTCTGGTCACCTCACTATAAGAAGGATGTGGAAGCGCTGGAAAGAGTGCAGAGGAGATTTACCAGGATGCTGCCTGGTTTGGAGGGTAGGTCTTCTGAGGAAAGGTTGAGGGAGCTAGGGCTGTTCTCTCTGGAGTGGAGGAGGCTGAGGGGAGACTTAATAGAGGTTTACAAAATGATGAAGGGGATAGATAGAGTGAACGTTCAAAGACTATTTCCTCGGGTGGATGGAGCTATTACAAGGGGGCATAACTATAGGGTTCGTGGTGGGAGATATAGGAAGGATATCAGAGGTAGGTTCTTTACTCAGAGAGTGGTTGGGGTGTGGAATGGACTGCCTGCAGTGATAGTGGAGTCAGATACTTTAGGAACATTTAAGCGGTTATTGGATAGGCACATGGAGCACCGCAGGATGATAGGGAGTGGGATAGCTTGATCTTGGTTTCAGATAAAGCTCGGCACAACATCGTGGGCTGAAGGGCCTGTTCTGTGCTGTAATGTTCTAAGTCTAAGTCTAATAGCATGGTTTTGTTACGGAGAGATCATATCTGATCAACTTGATTGACTTGGTGACAGGTGTGTAGATGAGGGTAATTTGACGTCATCTACTTGGGCTCCAGCAAGGCTTTGATAAGGTCCCAGGTGCGAGACTGATAGCAAAGGTAAGAGCCCATGGGATCCAAGGAAATTTGGCAAATTGGATTTAGAATTGGCTGAGTGGCAGGAAGCAGAAGATGATGGTGGAGGAGTGTTTTTCAGACTGGAAGACTGTGTCCAGTGGGGTCCCACAGGGTTCAGTGTTGGGGCCCTTGCTGTTTATGTTTTATATAAATGAATTAGACTTCAATGCAGGAGTGTTGATCAGTAAGTTCGTGGATGATATGAAAATTGGTGGGGTGGTAAATAGTGAGGAGTATAGCCTTAGAATAATCCGACAAAGTCAGCACGGATTTACACAGGGGAAATCATGCTTGATGAATCTATTGGAATTCTTTGAGGATGTAACTAGTAGAGTTGACTGAGGAGAACCGGTGGATGTGGTTTATTTAGACTTTCAGAAGGCTTTCGACAAGGTCTCACATAACAGACTACTGTGTAAAGTTAAAGCACATGGGATTGCAGGTAATGTCTTGAGATGACAGAAAGCTGGTTAGCAGATAGGAAGCAAAGATTTGGCATAAATGGGTCTTTTCCTGATTGGCAGTCAGTGACTAGCGGGGTTCCGCAAGGATTGTGCTGGGATCCCAACTGTTCATATTATATATTAATGATTTGGAAGAGGGAACTGAATGCATTATCTCCAAATTTGCAGATGATACAAAGTTGGGTGGGAGGGTGAGCTGTGAGGAGGATGCAGAGATGCTTCAGCGGGATTCAGACAGAGTGTGTGGGTATCTGCATGGCAGATGCAGCATAATGTGGATAAATGTGATGTTTCCACTTTGGTAGCAATAATAGGAAGACAGATTATTACTTGAATGGGTGTAAATTGAGAGAGGTGGAAACTTCACAAGACCTTGGAATTCTTATGTATCAGTTGCTGAAAGATACAGCAGGCAGTGAAGAAGGCAAATGGTATGTTGGCCTTCATAGCGAGAGGATTTGAGTATAGGGATAGGGATGTTTTGCTGCAATTGTATCGGGCATTGGTGAGGCCACACCTGGAGTATTGTGTGCAGTTTTGGTGTCCTTATCTGAGGAAGGATGTCCTTGTTGTGAGGGAATACAGCGAAGGTTTGCCAGGCTGATTCCTGGGATGATGGGTCTGTCATATGAGGAGAGACTAAGTTGGTTAAGATTGTATTCACTGGAGTTTAGAAGAGTGAGAGGGGATTTGATAGAAACTTATAAAATTCTAACAGGATTAGACAGGGTAGATTCAGAAAGAATGTTCCCAATGGTGGGGGAGTCCAGATCTAGGGGTCATAGTTTGAGGATAAGGGGTAAACCTTTTAGAACTGAGGTGAGGAGAAATATCTTCACCCAGAGGATGGTGAATGTGTGGAATTCACTCCCACAGAATGTAGTTGAGGCCAAAACATTGTCTGATTTCAAGAAGAAATTAAATATAGCTCTTGGGACTAAAGGGATCAAGGGATATGGAGAGAAGGGAGGATCAGGATATTGAATTTGATGATCAGCCATAATCATAATGAATGGTGGAGCAGGCTTGAAGGGCCGAATGGCCTACGCCTGCTTCTAGTTTCTATGTTGCTATGCTTCAGGAGGATCTAGATGGGCTGGTCAGTGACAAATGGAAATCAATTCGGATCAGTGTGAGGTGATGCACTTGTGTAGGACAAACAAGACAAGGAAATACATGATGAATGGCAGGACTCTGGGAAGCACCAAGGCTTGGTGGTAATGGTAGAGTGGGGGATATGCCGGGCCACAAGGTTACCATGAGGATTGTGGTCGAGTACAGTTCTGCTGCTGCTGATGGCCCCCTTATGGATGCCCAGTTTTGAGCTGCCAGATCTGTTTGAAGTCTGTCCCGTTTAGCACGGTGGTAATGCCACACAACAGGCACACATTTTGTGTGGAAAGTGATGTTGTGGTGATAACAGACACCTGACTCAACGAAAGGCAAGACTGGGGTTAAATATTCCTGGCTACGAGGTGATCAGACAAGATCGGAAAAGAAGGAAAGGGGGAGGGTTGGTGGCATTGGTTAAGGAGAGCATTGCAGTGCTAGAGGAAGAGGATGTCCCACAAGGTTCAGGAACAGAATCAATTTGGCTGGAGCTGAGGAACAAAAAGGACGCAATTCCATTGCTCAGTGTAGTCCATAGACCACCAACTAGTGAGAAGGATGTAGGAGAACAAATTTGTAGGGAAATTAGAGAGAGATGCAAACATAGAGTAGTTTTAATGGGGTCTGCATGGAACCTGCACCATCATTCAATATGATCATGCACTTTTAGTATCCCACTCCCACTTTCTCTCCATACCCCTTGACCCCTTTAGCCGCAACAAAAGGTTAGCGTGAAAAACTGTAGCTGAACAATGAGATACCTTCAAAACAGAAATGGTTTGGATATCGTCGCACTATATTCCTTTCAAAGAGAAAGGTAGAACAAATCCAGAGCTCCCTGGATGAAAAAGGAGACAGAAATTAAAATAAAGAAGCAAAGTATGTTTATAACAGGTGTCAGGTAGAAAATACAGTTGAGAACCAAGAGGAATAGAGAAGGATCAGAGGAGAGATTAGAGAAGGGAAGAAGGATTCAGAGAAAAGACAGGCAGCTTTTCACACGAACTGTGGGAGAGACCGCAACCGGAATGAACACAGCAGTCATTTGGAACTGAGTGGGAATTTGTTGCAGAGGGGAAAGAAGTGCTTTTTGCATTTTCTCCTTGCTTTTAAACCTTTCAATCTTCAGAGAGTGGTCTGGCCCTGCTGCATGGGCGGCACGGTGGCACAGTGGTTAGCACTGCTGCCTCACGGCGCCAGGGACCCGGGTTCGATTCCTGGCTAGGCTCACTTTTCTCTCCTTACAGATGCTTCCAGACCTGCTGAGATTTTCCAGCATTTTCTCTTTTGGTTTCAGATTCAAGCATCTGCAGTAATTTGCTTTTATCCAGTTTTTTCTCCAGAATGATATGTTGTATCTCTGGTGATCAGGTCAAGGATGCCTTGGAGCAGTTATCGGACATTTTGGAAGGGGAGGGTAAACAGCCAGTTGTCTTAGAGTCATAGAGGTTTACAACATGGAAACAGGCCCTTCGGCCCAACTTGTCCATGCTGCCCTTTTTTTGAACCTTTAATCTAGTCCCAATTGCCTGCATTTGGCCCATATCCCTCTATACCCATCGTACCCATGAAGTGGGGAAAATCATAAACTGGGTACCTGGCACACAAAATGGTTACCTGGAAAGAGACATTAAGCAGGCACTGACTTTTAGCACAGACAGCTACTTAAAGTTAAAACATGCAGCACAGACAGTTATTTAAAGTTAACATGCAGGAACCAAAAGCTGCAGGAAGCCAGTCAGAGCTTGAGGCACTTTAGAGATAAGGGCAGACCCAGGACAATAAGGTCTGATAACAAGATCAGCCATAGATGGGAACAGAAATGCATAAATGCAGCAAAACCAATCACTGTATGTATAGACCGAAACCAGTAATTGATAATCATTGGTAGAGGAAATGTATCCATTCTCTGAACAATGTGAAGTTAAATGCCCATGTCTGTATCTATCTGATTGTAACAATGTGTTAACTATCGATTACCATGATCTGTCTACTCAACTATAACGATGTGTTAAATGGCTAATGTCCGGACTATCCATTGTCTGAAAAGTATAAAAATGATCAACTGCTATTGTATTATTGAGAAGGTAGCTGCCAAGTACTGCGGAGTGCCAGTGCTTTCTCCCCAAAGTTTCGTGTCCGAAATAAAGCTGTATTATTGAACCTCCAGTCTGACTCCGGTGGTAATTTCCCACAACACCCATGTAACTGTCTAAATGCTTTTTAAAAGACAATATTGTACCCGCCTCTACTACTACCTCTGGCAGCTTGTTCCAGACACTCACCACCCTCTGTGTGAAAAAATTGCCCCACTGGACTCTTTTGTATCTCTCCCCTCTCACCTTAAACCTATGCCCTCTAGTTTTAGACTCCCCTACCTTTGAGAAAAGATATTGACTATCTAGCTGATCTGTGTCCCTCATTATTTTATAGACCTCTATAAACAAAGAACAAAGGACAAAGAAAATTACAGCACAGGAACAGGCCCTTTGGCCCTTCAAGCCTGCACCGACCATGCTCCCCGAATTACTAAAACCCCCTACCCTTTCAAGGACCATATCCCTTTATTCCCATCCTATTCATGTATTTGTCAAGACGCCCCTTAAAAGTCACTACTGTATCCGCTTCCATTACCTCCCCGGCAGTGAGTTCCAGGCACCCACCACCCTCTGCGTAAAAAATCTGCCTCGTACTTCTCCTTTAGACCTTGCCCCTCGCACCTTAAACCTGTGTCCCCTAGTAATTGACTCTTCTACCCTTGGAAAAAGCTTCTGACTATCCACTCTGTCCATGCCTCTCATAATCTTGTAGACTTCTATCAGGTTGCCCCTCGACCTCCGTCGTTCCAGTGAGAACAAACTAAGTTTCTCCAAACTCTCCTCATAGCTAATGCCCTCCATACCAAGTCCTGGTAAATCTTTTCTGTGCCCTCTCCAAAGCCTTCACATCCTTCTGGTAGTATGGCAACCAGAATTGAACACTATCTTCGAAGTGTGGCCTAACTGAGGTTCTATAAAGCTGCAACATGACATGCAAATTTTTTAACTTAATGCCTCGGCCGATGAAGGCAAGCATGCCGTATGCCTTCTTAACTACCTTCTCCAGCTGTGTTGCCACTTTCAGTGACCTGTGTACCTGTAGACCCAGAACCCTCTGCCTATCAATACTCTTAAGGGTTCTGCCATTTACTGTATATTTCCTATCTGTATTAGACCTTCCAAAATGCATTGTCTCACATTTGTCCGGATTAAACTCCATCTGCCATCTCTCCACCCAAGCCTCCAACCGATCCATATCCTGCTGTATTCTCTGATGGTCCTCATCACGATCCGCAAATCCACCAACCTTTGTGTCGTCCGCAAACTTACTAATCAAACCAGTTACGTTTTTCTCCAAATCATTTATATATATTACAAACAGTAAAGGTCCCAGCACTGATCCCTGAGGAACACCATTTGTCACAGCCCTCCATTCAGAAACACACCCTTCCACTGCTATCCTCAGTCTTCTTTGATCGAGCCAGTTTTGTATCCACCTTGCCAGCTCACCTCTGATCCCACGCGACTTCATCTTCTGTACCAGTCTGCCATGAGGGACCTCATCAAAAGCCTTACTGAAGTCCATGTAGACAACATCCACTGCCCGACCCTCATCAATCATCTTCATCACTTCCTCAAAAACTCAATCAAGTTCGTGAGACACGACCTCCCCTTCACAAAACCAGGTTGCCTCTCAATAATATGTCCACTTATTTCCAAGAGGGAATAAATCCTGTCTTGAAGAATCCTCTCCAATAATTTCCCCACCACTGATGTAAGGCTCACCAGCCTGTAATTACCTGGATTATTCTTGCGAACCTTCTTAAACAAAGGAACAACATTGGCTATTTTCCAATCCTCTGGGACCTCCCCTCCAGCCAGTGAGGATACAAAGCTTCCTCTCAAGGCCCCAGCAATTTCCTCCCATGCCTCTCTCAGTATTCTGGGGTATATCCCATCAGGCCCTGGGGACTTGTCTACCTTGGCCTGGGGACTTGTCTACCTTAAGGTCACCCCTCAGCCTTCTACGCTCCAGAGAAAAAAGTCCCAGTCTTTCCAGCATCTCCTTGTACCTCAAGCCATCAAGTCCCAGTAGCATCCTAGTAAATCTCTTCTGCATTCTTTCTAGTTTATTAATATCCTTTCTATATAGGGTGACCAGAACTGTACACAGCATTCCAAGTGTGGCATAACCAATGTCTTGTACAACTTCAACAAAACGTCCCAAATCCTGTATTCAATGTTCTGACCAATGAAACCAAGCATGTTGAATGCCTTCTTCACCACTCTGTCCACCTGTGATTCCACTTTCAAGGAGCCATGAACCTGTACCCCTAGATCTCTTTGTTCTATAACTCTTCCCAACGCCCCACCATTAACTGAGTAAATCCTGCCCTGGTTCAATCTACCAAAATGCATCACCTCACATTTATCTAAATTAAACTCCATCTGCCATTCGTCAGCCCACTGGCCCAATTGATCAAGAACACATTGCAATCCGAGATAACCTTCTTCACTGTCCACTATGTCACCAATTTTGGTCTCTTCTGCAAACTTGCTAACCATGCCTCCTATATACTGATCCAAATCATTAATATAAATGACAACAGTGGACCTAGCAGCGATCCCTGAGGCACACTGCTGGTCATAGGTCTCCAGTTTAAAAAACAACCCTCTACAAACAACTTCTGTCATCAAATCAATTTTGTATCCATTTAGCTACCTCACCTTGGATCCCGTGAGATTTAACGTTGTGCAACAACCTACCATGTGGTACTTTGTCAAAGACCTTGCTAAAGTCCATACAGACAACATCAACTGCACTGCCCTCATCTACCTTCTTGGTTACCCCTTCAAAAAACTCAATCAAATTTGTGAGATATGATTTTCCACTGACAAAGCCATGCTGACTGTCCCTAATCAGTCCATGCGTCTTTAAATGCCTGTAGATCCTGTCTATCAAAATACCTTCCAACAACTTACCCACCACAGATGTGAGGCTCACTGGCCTGTAATTCCCAGGCTTTTCCCTGCAGCCCTTTTTAAACAAAGGCACAACATTTGCCACTCTCCAATCTTCAGGCACCTCACCCGTGACTATCGATGATTCAAATATCTCTGCTGGGGGTCCACAATTTCCTCACTAGCCTCCCACAATGTCCTGGGATCCACTTCATCAGATCCCGGGGATTTATCTACCTTGATGCGCTTTAAGACTTCCGGCACCTCCTTCTCTGTAATATGTACACTCCTCAAGACGTCACTATTTATTTCCCCAAGTCCCTAACATCCATGCTTTTCCCAACAGTAAATACTGATGAGAAATATTCATTTAGGATCTTAACCATCTCTTGTTGATCCACACAAGAATGGCTGAGATCCTTGATGTTGATCCTTGATGTCTTGGTACACATCGGTACCAATGACATTGGTAAAAAAAGGGATGAGGTCCTAAAAGCAGAATATAGAGAGTTAGAAAGAAAGTTGAGAAGTCGGACCTTAAAAGTAGTGACCTCAGGATTGCTACCAGTGCCGAATGCCAGTCAGATTAGAAACAGCAGGATACATAGGATGAATATGTGGCTGAGGAGATGGTGTCGGGGGAGGGTTTCAGATTCCTAGGGCATTGGGATCGGTTCTGGGCAAGGTGGGACCTGTACAAATTGGATGGGTTACACCTGGGCAGGATCGGGACTGTTGTCCTAGGAGGTGTATTTGCTTGAGTGGTTGGGGAGGGTTAAACTAAAATGGCTGGGGGCTGGGAACTTTTGCAAGGAGTCAGAGGAGTGGGAATCAAACACAAAAACCAAAGACAAAAAGAAGAATAAGAGAAGTGATAGACAAAGAAACCAAGGGCCAGAATCAAACAGTGAAAAATAGTGGGAAAGGGTTAGAACACAACCTCAGAGAAGGACCTCTGGGGCAGATCTCCCCAGCTGTTGAACCAGGCAATATTTATATATTGTAAGTCACATAGGCAAGGCATTACTTACATTCCAACATTGTCTGGTTTTAGATTTTACATTAAACAATTTGCAGATGTTCAAAAGACAGGGAGTCTACTGTCCCAAGAACTGTCTGTCTTTCTTATCTGGCTTCGACCCCTCGTAATCTCTTCCCTAGTGTTTGTTGCTACAAGCTATAATCCAGGCCATCAAAGTATTAGATCTCTCCAGGCATTCAAACTACTGATATGGGCTCTGAAGATGTCTTGTGTTTACTAGTACTGCTTAGCCGTGTATGCGTTCAGCTGACTGATGTTTTTAGCTTCAGTGTGGAATTGTACTTAACCTTTTTAATACTAAACTATAGAGTTTTCACAACACCGAAAATGTATCTTCAGTAAGTTACTTATTGTTTGATTGTAATACTTTGACTCCTAAGATCCCTTAATAAACAATAATTATTGTTTGTGCTAATAAATTGTTGTAATAGCCCATATTCTATATTTATTAGTCTCTCTCTTACACCAGCACTGAGCTCTCACAATAAAGTGCACATGCAGCACAGTGGCACAGTGGTTAGCCCTGTTGCCTCATAGCGCCAGAGACCTGGGTTCAATTCCGACCTCGGATCACTGTCTGTGTGGAGTCTGCACATTCTCCCCATGTCTGTGTGGGTTTCCTATGGATGCTCTGGTTTCCTCCCACACTCCAAATTTGTGCAGGTTAGGTTGATTGGCCATGCTAAATTGACCCTAGTGTCAGGGGGATTAGCTGGGTAAATATATGGGGTTAGGGAATAGGGCATGGGTGGGATTGTGGTCAGCGCAGGCTTGATGGGCCAAATGGCCTCCTTCTGCACTGTGGGGATTCTATGATTCTTCTATAATCTTGGATGGGGACACTATCACATTGCTGATGATCCCTCCTCAGCCATTCCAACCCTCGAGAACTAAGTGTTGAGAATTCACCCGTCATACACTGCAAATAAAGAATTACACACATCTCCGACAACACACAAGGTTACAGTACCAAGTGGTACTGAGGTTGATATCACATGAATGTTAACCTTAAAAGGGTACACTCTGAATATGAGGAAAGCTGAACCTCTAGATAACAGGACTGTAAAGATCCAAACCAAATGCTTCACCTGACCATGACATTCATATAGGATTGAGGGTTATAGGATTGAGGGTTATAGGATTGAGGGTTATAGGTAAGCCTATATATAAGCCTGGGTAGGTAGGGACATGACCGGCACAACCTGTGGGTCGAAGGGTCTGTTTGTGCTGTATTTTTTCTATGTTCCATGTTCTATTCATATAAATCACATTGTCCATTCACAGTCTATGTTCATCCGAGACTAAGGCCAATTTACCTTCACATTCACACATCCACGGAATGGATTTCCAAAAGTGCAATTTATTCACAGTCATAGAGCATCCATGACCCTGAGGTGACATCAAAACTTTTTAACTTTCCTAATCCTATCACCATGTCTTGATACAGACCCGACATCTGCAGCAGGGGCAGATGTAGCATGCCGACTGTTACATCCTGATGTCTGTGATGTCTTTAGCAGACGTACTCTGGTAGCCTGAGCTCTGGAGGGGCCAGGACTTATGATGGTCTCCTGCTCGAGGCACATGCATCCTTGGCAGCTTGCACTGTAGGAGTTGGTGTGAGCGCAGGCAGAGGGGACTCTGAGCAGCTGCATAACTTTTGAGTGTCCTTAGTGGAGACCCCTGGGGTGTCTAGCTTATTGCATTCTCCTTGGGGGTGCCAGAGGGTCCCAGCCTGTCTCCTGCTGGAGATGGGGCATCTGGAGGGAGGTTATTGTGCCTTATCTCCATATAGCTTACATCCTGATTGTGCCCACTGGTATAAGTACAGGGTGAAGTGCAAATCTAGTGGGAACTGCTGGACCAGGATCTCCATGGTGGTCACCAACATTCCCACTGTGGCCTTAGGACACGTGTATGTTCGAGGCAGGACATCAAAGGGACACACATGCCTGAGACTGAGCAGGTGGCTGGACTCCAGCAGCCCTCTGAGTGCCTGAGACCTGGGCAGTCCCTAACTCTGACTGCTGCAGGAATGTGTCTGTGAGGTGTTCTCCAGAAAGTGACTCTGAGTCTAACCTTGAACTATGCCCCACTGAGGTGTGTGTCTCTGTGCTAGTGGAGAGTGTGACGCAGTGCTGTGATAGTTTTCCTGAGCCCCCTCATCCTCAAACATACTCCAAGGGCTCAGAGTGCTTCCCAGCTAGCTACCTGGCTGCGGCCTGCTGGTGCCAAAAAAAGACAAAGGCACAGTTTTAATGGATGAAGCTCTCACAGTGAATTTCAGGATTGGGTGAAGTGATGGAGCTGAGGAGAGCTGGAGTACTGTGTGTAGTCCTGGTCGCCACATTATCGGAAGGATGTGATTGCACTGGAAGGTGTGCAGAGGAGATTCACCAGGATGCTGCCTGGGATGGAACATTTAAGTTATGAAGAGAGGTTGGATAGACTTGGGTTGTTTTCACTGGAGCAGAAAAGATTGAGGGGTGACCTGATCGAGGTGTACAAGATTATGAGGGACGTGGACAGAGTGAATAAGGAGCAGCTGTTCCCCTTAGTTGAAAGATCAGTCATGAGGAGACAAGGTGAGGGCTGGGAGGTTTAGGGGGGAATGTGAAGAAAAACGTTACTCAGAGGGTGGTGACGGTCTGGAATGCGCTGTCTGGGAGGGTGGTGGAGGCGGGTTGCCTCACATCCTTTAAAAAGAACCTGGATGAGCACTTAGCACATCATCACATTCAAGGCTATGGGCCAAGTGCTGGCAGATGGGATTAGGTGGGAGGTCAGGTGTTTCTCGTATGTTGGTGCAGACTCGATAGATCGAAAGGCCTCTTCTTCACTGTACAATTCTATGATTCAAAACTATGTGTTATAGTTTTAAACGCCTAAATCATGGATGTCACAGCATTTATAAAGTTAGTACCATCATCCCATTCCGTAGAATTTGAACCCAACTCCTTTCAGGCAGTGAGTTCCAGACTCCCACCACCCTCTGGGTGAAAACGTTTTTGCTCACATCCCCTCTCAACCTCCTGCCCATTTAAATCTGTGTCCCCTGATTATTGGTCCCTCCACCAAGGAGAAAATTTTCTTCCTGTTTACTCTATCTGTGCCCCTCATTTCCATAGAAATCTTACACAAAAAAAAAACAATGGCAGAATGATTTAATGGTGCCTTTTTCTCTTGATTCAGCCCTCCAGCTTGGTCAAAAAGTGACTATCCGAGTGGAACCAGGTCTTTTTGAATGGACGAAATGGGAAGGTGAACGGGCAATTCCAAACTTCATGTCTGCGGCTGAACTCAAAGCTGCAGAGTACTCCGTGGATATCAACTACAGGTATATTCCATCTTTGGCCTTCTGTAACTTTCCATCGGTTTTCCAGCCTGATTTTTTTTGAACTGGAGAAAACAGGCCGCGGGATATAGGGAAGGAGAGGGGAGAGCTGGGAATAGGTGAGGGAGGTTGTGGGAGAGGGTGAGGGATGGAGGATTAGTGAGAGGTTGGGAAATGCGTAGGGACGGAGTTGTGGGTCATGGGGAGCAAATATGGAGAGATGGGGGTGGGACTGAAAACAGACTGATGCTCATGGAGTAGAGAGGATTTAAACAAAGAACAAAGAACAGTACAGCACAGGAAT
The DNA here is from genome assembly GCF_964213995.1 of Mustelus asterias. Taxonomy (NCBI): domain Eukaryota; kingdom Metazoa; phylum Chordata; class Chondrichthyes; order Carcharhiniformes; family Triakidae; genus Mustelus; species Mustelus asterias. The sequence goes on along the minus strand of NC_135817.1, from coordinate 91,703,214 downwards.
AGGCCCTTAGGCCCTCCAAGTCTGCGCTGATCACAGTGATTAAGAAACTCGGAGGGAGCTTAGTTGATTCCTATCTGGATGAAGGTTTTCTTTTGGATAAGAAAATTGGAGTTAACCAACCAAAGAGAATTGAAAATGGGAAAATTCTGATAGCAAACACTAGTATGGATACAGATAAAATTAAGATATTATCCTATCTAGACCAGACGCGTGTATCCCTCTATTCCCCGTCTGTTCATGTGTCTATTCAGATAAGTCTTAAATGTGTTTAACATATTTGCCTCAGCCACCTCACTTGGCAGTGCATTCCAGGCCCCCATCACCCTCTGTATAAAAAACGTCTCCCGCACATCTCCACTGAACCTTTCCCCCTTATCTTGAACTTGTGCCCCCTTGTGATTGTCATTTCCGCCCTGGGAAAAAGCTTCCAACTGTTCACCCTATCTATACCTCTCACCATTTTATGAACTTCTATCAGGTCGCCCCTCAGCCTCCGTCTTTCCAGGGAGAACAATCCCAGTTTATTCAATCTCTCCTCATAGCTAATACCCTCCATACCAGGCAACATCCTGGTAAACCTTTTCTGTGCCTCCTCCAATCCTCTATATCCTTCTGGTAGTGTGGTGACCAGAATTGAACACAGTATTCCAAATATGGCCTAACCAACGTTCTATATAACTGTAACATAATTTGCCAACTTTTATACTCGATGCCCCGTCCGATGAAGCATGTCATATGCTTTCTTCACCACCTTTTCCACCTGTGCTGCCACTTTTAAGGATCTGTGGGCCTGTACTCCCAGATCTCTCTGTGTGTCTTTGCTCCTGATCGTTCTGCCATTTATTTTATAGCTCCCACCTGAATTGGATCAACCAAAATGCATCACCTCGCATTTGTCCAGATTAAATTCCATCTTTGATTTGATTTGATCTGATTTATTATTGTCACATGTATTAACATACAGTGAAAAGTATTGTTTCTTGCGCGCTATACAGACAAAACATACCATTCATAGAGAAGGAAACGAGAGAGTGAAGAATGTAGTGTTACAGTCATAGCTAGAGTGTAGAGAAAGATCAACTTAATGCAAGGTAGGTCCATTCAAAAGTCTGACAGCATCAGGAAAGAAGCTGTTCTTGAGTCGGTTGGTACGTGACCTCAAACTTTTGTATCTTTTTCCTGAAGGAAGAAGGTGGAAGAGAGAATGTCCGGGGTGCGTGGGGTCCTTAATTATGCTGGCTGCTTTGCCGAGGCAGTGGGAAGTGTAGACCGAGTCAATGGATAGGAGGCTGGCTTGTGTGATGGATTGGGCTACATTCACGACCTTTTCGTGCGGTTCCTTGCGGTCTTGGGCAGAGCAGGAGCCATACCAAGCTGTGATACAACCAGAAAGAATGTTTGCTATGGTGCATCTGTAAAAGTTGGTGAGAGTCGTAGCTGACATGCCAAATTTCCTTAGTCTGCCATTCTCCGCCCAATTTTCCAGCCTATCTATATCCTGCTATATTCTCTGACAATCTTCGTCACTATCCGCAAATCTAGCAATCTTAGTATCATCTGCAAACTTGCTAATCAGACCAGCTACGTATACTTCCAAGTCATTTATATATATTACAAACAGCAGAGGTCCCAGCACTGATCCCTGCAGAACATCAGTAGTTACAGACCTCCATTCAGAAAAACACCCTTCCACCACTACTCTCTGTCTTCTATGGCCAAGCCAGTTCTGAATCCATCTAGCTAGTTCACCCCTGATCCCAAAATATTTAAACTTTTGCACCAGCCTGCCATGAGGGACCTTGTCAAATGCTTTACTAAAGTCCATGTCGACAACAACCACAGCCCTTCCTTTGTCAATCATTTTTGACACCTTCTCAAAAAACTCAATGAAATTAGTGAGACATGACCTCCCACATACAAAACCATGCTGTCTGTCGCTAACAAGACCTTTCAATTCCAAATGTGTATGGATTCTAATCCTAAGAATTTTCCCCAACAATTTCACTATCACTGACGTCAAGCTCACTGGCCTATAATTATCCAGGTTATCCTTGCTCTCCTTAAATAACGGGACAACATTGGCTATCCTCCAATCCTCTGGGACCTCACCAGTGGCCAAGGAGGAAACAAAGATTTCTGTCAGAGGCCCAGCAATTTCCTCGCTTGTCTCCCTCAGTAATCTGGGATAGATGCCATCTGGCCCTGGTTATTTGTCTACCTTAATGCTTTTTAATGCACCTAACACTTCCTCCCTCGTAATGATGACTTGTTCTAAAGGGTTTACATATCCCTCTGAGACACCATCAATCAACGTGTCCCTCTCCTTTGTGAATACCAATGCAAAGCCGACAAAAGGTTCAGGGATCTAGGTAAAGTTAGAAATCTAGAAGAGTATACGACTAGTAGGAAGGAACTTAAGAGGGAAATTAGAAGAGCAAGATGGGGTCATGAGAAGGCTTTGGCAGATAGGGTAAAGGAAAACCCCAAGGCATTCTACAAGTATGTTAAGAGCAAGAAGATAAGATGTGAAGGAGTAGGACCTATCAAATGTGATGGTGGGGAAGTCTGTATAGAACCGGTAGAAATAGCAGAGGTACTCAATGAATACTTTACTTCAGTATTCACAGTGGAAAGGGATCTTGGTAGTTGCAGTGCAGTGGACTTGCAGTGGACTGAGAAGATTGAGCATGTGGACATTAGGAAAGAGGATGTGTTGGAGCTTTTGAAAAGCATCAAGTTAGATAAATCGCCGGGACCGGATGGGATGTACCCCAGGTTACTGTGGGAGGCGAGGGAAGAGATTGCTGAGCCTCTGGCGATGATCTTTGCGTCATCAATGGAGACGGGAGAGGTTCCAGAGGATTGGAGGATTGTGGATGTGGTTCCGTTATTCAAGAAAGGGAGAAGAGATAGCCCGGGAAATTATAGACCAGTGAGTCTAACCTCAGTGGTTGGTAAATTGATGGAGAAGATCCTGAGAGGCAGGATTTATGAACATCTGGAGAGGAATAGTATGATCAGAAATAGACAGCACGGCTTTGTCAAAGGCAGATCATGTCTTACGAGCCGAATTGAATTTTTTGAAGATGTAACTAGACACATAGACAAGGGAAGAGTGGTAGATGTAGTTTATATGGATTTCAGCAAGGCGTTTGATAAGGTGCCCCATGCAAGGCTTATGGAGAAAGTGAAGGGGCATGGGATACAAGGGGACGTTGCTTTGTGGATTCAGAACTGGCTTGCCCACAGAAGGCAAAGAGTGGTTGTAGATGGGTCTTTTTCAGCATGGAGGTCAGTCACCAGTGGAGACCCAGGGATCTGTTCTGGGACCCTTGGTCTTTGTGATTTTTATAAATGACCTGGATGAGTAAGTGGAAGGATGGCTTGGCAAGTTTGCTGATGACACAAAGGTTGGTGGTGTTGTGGATAGTGTAGAGGGATGTCAGCAGTTGCAACGAGACATAGATAAGATGCAAGACTGGGCGGAGAAGTGGCAGATGGACTTCAACCCAGATAAGTGTGTGATGGTTCATTTTGGCAGGTCGAATAGAACAAAGAACAAAAGAACAAAGAACAATACAGCACAGGAACAGGCCCTTCGGCCCTCCAAGCCCGTGCCTCTCCCTGGTCCAAACTAGACCATTCTTTTGTATCCCTCCATTCCCACTCCGTTCATATGGCTATCTAGATAAGTCTTAAACAATCCCAGTGTGTCCGCCTCCACCACCTTGCCTGGCAGCGCATTCCAGGCCCCCACCACCCTCTGTGTAAAATATGTCCTACTGATATCTGTGTTAAACCTCCCCCCCTTCACCTTGAACCTATGACCCCTCGTGAACGTCACCACCGACCTGGGGAAAAGCTTCCCACCGTTCACCCTATCTATGCCTTTCATAATTTTATACACCTCTATTAAGTCTCCCCTCATCCTCCGTCTTTCCAAGGAGAACAACCCCAGTTTACCCAATCTCTCCTCATAACTAAGCCCCTCCATACCAGGCAACATCCTGGTAAACCTCCTCTGTACTCTCTCCAAAGCCTCCATGTCCTTCTGGTAGTGTGGCGACCAGAACTGGACGCAGTATTCCAAATGCGGCTGAACCAACGTTCGAGACATCTGCAACATCAGACCCCAACTTTTATACTCTATGCCCCGTCCTATAAAGGCAAGCATGCCATATGCCTTCTTCACCACCTTCTCCACCTGTGACGTCACCTTCAAGGATCTGTGGACTTGCACACCCAGGTCCCTCTGCGTATCTACACCCTTTATGGTTCTACCATTTATCGTATAGCTCCTCCCTACATTATTTCTACCAAAATGCATCAGTTCGCATTTATCAGGATTGAACTCCATCTGCCATTTCTTTGCCCAAATTTCCAGCCTATCTATATCCTTCTGTAGCCTCTGACAATGCTCCTCACTATCTGCAAGTCCTGCCAATTTTGTGTCGTTCGCAAACTTACTGATCACCCCAGTTACACCTTCTTCTAGATCATTTATATAAATCACAAACAGCAGAGGTCCCAATACAGAGCCCTGCGGAACACCACTAGTCACAGGCCTCCAGCTGGAAAAAGACCCTTCCACTACCACCCTCTGTCTTCTGTGACCAAGCCAGTTCTCCACCCATCTAGCCACCTCCCCCTTTATCCCATGAGATCCAACCTTTTGCACCAGCCTACCATGAGGGACTTTGTCAAACGCTTTACTAAAGTCCATATAGACGACATCCACGGCCCTTCCCTCGTCAACCATTCTGGTCACTTCTTCAAAAAACTCCACCAGGTTAGTGAGGCATGACCTCCCTCTCTCAAAACCATGCTGACTATCATTAATGAGTTTATTCCTTTCTAAATGCGCATACATCCTATCTGTAAGAATCTTCTCCAACAACTTCCCCACCACGGACGTCAAGCTCACCGGCCTATAATTACCCGGGTTATCCTTCCTACCCTTCTTAAATAACGGGACCACATTAGCTATCCTCCAATCCTCTGGGACCTCACCTGTGTCCAGTGACGAGACAAAGATTTGCGTCAGAGGCCCAGCGGTTTCATCTTTCGTCTCCCTGAGCAGCCTTGGATAGATTCCATCAGGCCCTGGGGATTTGTCAGTCTTTATATTCTCTAACAAACCTAACACTTCCTCCCTTGTAATGGAGATTTTCTCCAACGGTTCAACACTCCCCTCCAAGACACTCCCAGTCAACACATCCCTCTCCTTTGTGAATACTGACGCAAAGTATTCATTTAGGATCTCCCCTACTTCTTTGGGCTCCAAGCATAATTCCCACTTTTGTCCCTGAGAGGTCCGATTTTTTCCCTGACAACCCTTTTGTTCCTAACGTATGAATAAAATGCCTTGGGATTCTCTTTAATCCTGTCTGCCAAGGACATTTCGTGACCCCTTTTTGCCCTTCTATTTCCCCGTTTGAGTTTTTTCCTGCTTTCTTTGTAATCCTCCAGAGCTCCCTCCGTTTTTAGCTGCCTGGACCTAACATACGCCTCTCTTTTCTTTTTGACCAGTCCCTCAATTTCCCTGGTTATCCACGGTTCTCGAATCCTACCCTTCCTATCCTTCTTTTTTACAGGCACATGCCTGTCCTGTAGCCCTAACAACTGTTCCTTAAAAGACTCCCACATGCCAGATGTGGATTTACCCTCAAACAGCCTCTCCCAATCAACAGCTGCCAATTTCTGCCGAATCCCACTAAAGTTAGCCTTCCCCCAATCCAACACCTTACCCTTGGGACACCACTCATCCTTTTCCATCACTATCCTAAAGCTAACAGAATTGTGGTCACTATTTGCCGCATGTTCCCCTACCGAAACTTTGAAGACCTGACCGGGCTCATTCCCCAGTAGTAGGTCCAGTATAGCCCCCTCTCTAGTCGGGCTATCTACATATTGTTCGAAAGAACCCTCCTGTACGCATTTTACAAATTCCTCCCCATTCAGAGTCCCAGCTCTCAGCGATTTCCAGTCTATACCAGGGAAATTGAAGTCTCCCACTACAACAACCCTATTTTTCCCGCACCTATCCAGTATCTCCTGACATATCCGTTCTTCCACTTCCCTTGGGCTGTTGGGGGGCCTGTAGTATACCCCCAGCATAGTTACTGCACCCTTCCTGTTTCTAAGCTCCACCCAGAGTGACTCGTTACACGACCCCTCTGAATTGTCCTCCCTCTGCACCGCTGTAATATGCTCTTCAACTAATACTGCTACTCCCCCACCTCTTTTGGCCCCTCCTCTGTCTCGCCTAAAACACTTGTACCCCGGAATATTCAGCTGCCAGTCCTGTCCCTCTTTCAACCAAGTCTCTGTCACCGTAACCACATCCAAATTCCTCGTGAGCATTAAGGCCCTAAGTTCGTCTGTCTTACCTGCTATGCTCCTTGCATTGAAGTATAAGCACTCCAGACCTCCAGGCCCAGTGAGGTCATCCTCCCCCAGAGTGCTCTTCATCTTTGCCAGCCTTGTCCCAGCCCCAAGCTCGTCCCCAGCCTCTACACTTGTAGACCTAATATTTTGATCCCCACCCCCCTGCCATACTAGTTTAAACCCCCCCGAACTGCACTAGCAAAACTCCCAGCCAGGATGTTCGTGCCCTTCCAACTTAGTTGTGACCCGTCCTTCTTGTACAGGTGCCATCCTCTCCTGAAAACTTCCCTTGATCTAGGAAAATGAAGCCCTCCCTCCTGGACCAGTCCTTTAACCAAGCATTCAATTGTACTAACTCCCTATTCTTAGCCTCACTGGCACGAGGCATTGGGAGCAGCCCAGAGATGGCCACCCTCGAGGCCCTACTCTTTAGTCTATTTCCCAACTCCCTGAATTGCTCTCGTAGGATCCCCCTGCTCTTCCTATCTACGTCATTTGCACCAATGTGTACAATGACATCCGTTTCTTTATCTTCCCCTTTTAAGATGCCTCCTATCCGCTCGGAGACATCCATTACCCCAGCACCAGGTCGGCAGACTACCATCCTGGAGTCCCGTTCGCACCCACAGAATCGCCTGTCCGTGCCTCTAACCGACGCATCCCCCACCACTATTGCTCTCCTAACCCCTCTCTTTCCTTTCCGGGCCACAGAGCCTGACTCTGTGCCAGTGACCTGGTCACTGTGGCTTACCCCTGGAGAGTCATCCTCCTCCACACTATCCAAAACAATATACTTGTTTTGGAGTGGGACAACCACAGGTGAACCCTCCACTAATTGCTCACTCCCCTCCCCTCTCACACCTGTCGCCGAGCCCTTTCTATTATGAGAGACAGCCACTGGAGTACTCTCTGGTACGTTACCCTTCTGACCTTTACTCCTCCTAACTGTGACCCACGTGTCTTCCTCCCGATGCCCCGGTGTAACTAGTTGCCTATATCTCATGTCAATTATTCTCTCATTCTCCCTGACTAGACCAAGGTCAGCAATCTGCAGCTCCAGTTCCGTGACGCGGTCCCTCAGGAGCTGCAGTTCCACGCACCTGGCGCAAATGTGGTCCTCCGGGAGGCTAGATGTTTCCAGGAACTCCCACATCGGAAGCACCGAACTGGCCAATCATTCATAGTTACCCTTATCCTATATAGGTTTGGATAAAAATAACTTACCCTGCCTCGCCCTTTCCCCCGAAGCCCTTTCTGCCAAAGCCCTGACAGCTTTCACTCAGCTTCCCACTCACTCCACAGCCCGCTCCCGACGCTGCTCGCTGTATAGAGTGACTTTTATACTAAAAAACACAATCTCCCAGAATCCCCTGCAGCCTACTCCCACTTCCTCAGAGTTTAAACCCTTGAAAAAAGCCCGCGAAAAAACAGATTAAATAAATAAATCACTGCACTTTACTCACCCTCCGTACTCCTGCTGAGAATCTCTCCCTCTGTCCTGCACCACTTTGAACAAATAGGATGAAAGAATATAATATCAAGGGTAAGACGCTTGGCAGTGTGGAAGATCATAGAAGAATCATAGAATCATAGAAACCCTACAGTACAGAAAGAGGCCATTCAGCCTATCAAGTCTGCACCGACCACAATCCCACCCAGGCCCTACCCCCATATCCCTACATATTTACCCACTAATCCTTCTAACCTACGCATCTCAGGACACTAAGGGCAATTTTTCAGCATGGCCAATCAACCTAACCCACACATCTTTGGACTGTGGGAGGAAACCGGAGCACCCGGAGGAAACCCACGCAGACACGAGGAGAATGTGCAAACTCCACACAGACAGTGACCCAAGCCGGGAATCGAACCCAGGTCCCTGGAGCTGTGAAGCACCAGTGCTAACCACTGTGCTACCGTACCGACTCAGAAGGATCTTGGAGTCCGGGTTCATAGGACGCTCAAAGCAGCGTCGCAGGTAGAGGCTGTGGTTAAGAAGGCGTATGGAATACTGGCCTTCATCAATAGAGGAATTGAGTTTAGAAATCGGGAGATAATGCTGCAGCTGTATAGGACCCTGGTCAGACCCCACCTAGAGTACTGTGCCCAGTTCTGGTCGCCTCATTACAGAAAGGATATGGAAGCCATAGAAAGGGTGCAGAGGAGATTACAAGGATGTCGCCTGGATTAGGTGGCATGCCTTATGAGGATAACTTGAGAGAGCTAGGTCATTTCTCCTTGGAGAGGCGAAGGATGAGAGGTGACCTGATAGAGATGTGTAAGATGTTGAGAGGTATTGATAGAGTGGATTCTCAGAGGCTTTTACCGAGGGCTGAAATGGTTGCCACAAGAGGTCACAGGTTTAGGGTGCTGGGGAGTAGGTACAGAGGAGATGTTAGGGGTAAGTTTTTCACTCAGAGGGTGGTGGGTGTGTGAAATTGGCTGCCAGTAATGGTGGTGGAGGCGGATTCGATAGGGTCTTTTAAGAGACCTTTGGATAAGTTCATGGAAGTTAGTAAGATAGAGGGTTATAGGTAAGCCTAGTAGGTAGGGACATGTTCAGTGCAACTTGTGGGCCGAAGGGCCTGTTTGTGCTGTAGCGTTTCTATGTTCAAAGTATTCATCAAGGATCTCACCCACTTCCTTTAGTTCCACGAATAATTTCCCTCCTTTGTCCTTGAGTGAACCAACTCTTTCTCTCGCTACCCTCTTGTTAATAATATATGTATAAAATGCCTTGGGCTTCTCCTTAATCCTGCCTGCCAAGGACATTTCATGACCCTTTTTGCCCTCCTAACTCCCTGTTTGAGCTGTTTTCTACTTTCCTGTATTCTTCAAGTGCTTCATCTGTTTTTAGTTGTCTGGACCTCATGTCATAGAATCCCTACAGTGCAGAAGGAGGCCATTCGGCCCATCGAGTCTGCACCGACCACAATCCCACCCAGGCCCTACCCCCACATATTTTACCCGCTAATCCCTCTAACCTACGCACCTCAGGACTCTATGGGGCAATTTTTAACCTGGCCAATCAACCTAACCTGCACATCTTTGGACTGTGGGAGGAAACCGGAGCACCCGGAGGAAACCCACGCAGACACGGGGAGAATGTGCAAACTCCACACAGACAGTGACCCGAGCCGGGAATCGAACCCAGGACCCTGGAGCTGTGAAGCAGCAGTGCTAACCACTGTGCTACCGTGCCGCCCGATGTATACATCCTTTTTCTTTTTGACTAGACTTGCAATTTCCCTGGTCATCCACGGTTCTTGAATCCTGCCTTTCCTGTCCTTCCTTTTTGCAAGCACATGCCTGTCCTGCTCTCCGATCAACAGCTCCTTAAAAGACTCCCACATGCCAAATGTGGATTTACCGTCAAAAAGCCTCTCCCAAACAACACCCTCCAAAGCCTGCCTAATCCAGCTTTAACTATCCTTCCCCCAATTTAGCACCTTAACCCTAGGACAACACTTGTCCTGTTCCATGAGTATCCGAAAAGTTATGGAATTGTGGTCACAGTTCGCCACATGTTTTCCCCACTGCAACTGCAGATGGGCTGATAAGCGGCAAATAAGGTTCATGCCACACAAGGTGAGGTGAGAGTGACTGCCTTTGACATCAAGGCTGAATTTGATCGAGTGTGGCATCAAGGAACCCTAGCAAAACTGGAGTTAATGGGAATCAGGGGAGAAACTCTCCATTGGTTGAGGTCATCACCGGCTCCAACACACCCCTCCCTGATGAGCTCAATGCATTCTACGCCTGTTTTGAGCAAGAGGTCAGTGAGAGCATGCCCTCCACCCTGGAAGCCCTGGATGAACTTGTATCTGGGGTCACCATCGCAGATGTTAGGAAGTTCTCAAAGGTCAACCCACGGAAAGCGACTGGCCCAGATGGGGTACCCGGATGAGCACTCAGATCCTGTGCGGACCAGCTGGCGGGGGTATTCGCAGACATCTTCAACTCTCTTTACAACAATCTGAGGTCCCTATCTGCTTTAAGAAGATGACCATCATCCCAGTACCAAAGAAAAGCCAAGCAGTGTGACTATTGTCCGGTGACTCTGACAGTCATCATTATGAAGTACTTCAAAAGGTCAGTCATGACACAAATGAATTCCAGCCTCCCAGACTACCTGGGTCCACTACAGTTTGCCTACTACCACAACAGGTCCACAGCAGACGCCTTCTCACTGGCCCTGCACTCAACCCTGGAACACCTAGATAACAAAGACACCTGTGACAGATTCCTATTTATTATCTACAGCTCAGCCTTCAACACCATTGTTCCTATGAGACTCATCTCCAAACTCCGTGGCCTGGGCCTCAGCTCCGCCCTCTGCGACTGGATCCTGAACTTCCTAACTCACAGACCACAATCAATAAGGATAGGCAACAACACCTTCTCCATGATCATCCTCAACACCGGTTCCCCACAAGACTGTGTTCTCAGGCCCCTACTATACTCCTTATACACCTATGACTGTGCGGCCAAATTCCCCTCCAACTCGATTTCAAGTTTGCTGTCGACACCACCGTAGTGGGTCGGATCTCAAACAATGACGAGACAGAATACAGGAATGAGATAGAGAATCTGGTGAACTGGTGCGACGACAATAATCTCTCCCTCAATGTCAACAAAACAAAGGAGATTGTCATCGACTTCAGCAAGCAGTAGTGGAGAACTTGCCCCTGTCTACATCAACAGGGATGAAGTACGAATGGTCGAAAGCTTCAAATTTTTAGGTGTCCAGATCACCAAAAACCTGTCCTGGTCCCCCCATGCCAACTCTATAGTCAGGAAAGCCCACCAATACATCTACTTTCTCAGAAGACTAAGGAAATTTGGCATGTCAGTTACGGCTCTCACCAACTTTTACAGAGGCACCACAGAAAGCATTCTTTCTGGTTGTATCACAGTTTGGTATGGGCTCCTGCTCTGCCCAAGACCGCAAGGAACTACAAAAGGTCATGAATGTAGCCCAATCCATCATGCAAACCAGCCTCCCATCCATTGACTCTGTCTACACTTCCCGCTGCCTCGGCAAAGCAGCCAGCATAATTAAGGACCCCACGCACCCCGAACATTCTCTCTTCCACCTTCTTCCTTCTGGAAAAAGATACAAAAGTCTGAAGTCACGTACCAACTGACTCAAGAACAGCTTCTTCCCTGCTGCTGTTAGACTTTTGAATGGACCTACCTTGCATTAAGTTGATCTTTCTCTACACGATATGCTTTGTCTGTATAGTGTACTAATACATGTGACAATAATAAATCAGATCAAATCAAATCATACCGAACACAAATGAATATAGTTGTTGTGGGAGGTCACTCAAATCATCTCCAGGACATCACTGCAGGAGTTCCTCAGGGAAGTGTCTTAATCCCAGCCATCTTCAGCTGCTTCATGAATGAACTGAATGTATTATCTCCAAATTTGCAGATGATACAAGGTTGGGTGGGAGGGTGAGCTGTGAGGAGGATGTAGAGATGCTTCAGTGTGATTTGGACAGGCTGAGTGTGTGGACATCTGCATGGCAGATGCAGTATAATGTGGATAAATGTGAGGTTATCCACTTTGGTAGCAATAATAGGAAGGCAGATTATTACTTGAATGGGTGTAAATTGAAAGAGGTGGATACTCAACGAGACCTTGGAGTCCTCGTGCATCAGTCGCTGAAAGTAAGCGCGCAGGTACAGCAGGCAGTAAAGAAGGCAAATGGTATGTTGGTCTTCATAGTGAGAGGATTTGAGTATAGGGATTGGGATGTTTTGCTGCATTGTACTGGGTGTTAGTGAGGCCACACCTGGAGTATTGTGTGCAGTTTTAGTGTCCTTATCTGAGGAAGGACATTCTTGCTATAGAGGGAGTGCAGCGAAGGTTTACCAGGATGATTCCTGGGATGGCAGGTCTGTCATGTGAGGAGAGACTAAATTGATTAGGATTATATTCACTGGGGTTTAAAAGAGTGAGACGGGATCTCATAGAAACTTATAAAATTCTCATAGGGTTAGACAGGATAGATTCTGAAAGAATGTTCCTAATTACAATTACAAGGGGACACAGGTTCAAGGTGAGAGGAAGAAAGTTTAAAGGAGATGTGCAGGGGAAGTTTTTCACACAGAGAATGGTGGATGCTGGGAATGCCCTGCCAGAGGAGGTGGTGGAAGCAGGCATGTTAGCAACATTTAAGAGGTATCTGGATAGGTACATGAATAAGGAGGAAATAGAGGGGAACGGACCAAGGAAGGGCATAAGGTTTTTTCTTTAGTTTAGTTAGGGCATCATGACAGCCACACTGCCTTAGAAGAGGAATTCCTGGAGCCAATACCCGATGGTTTTCTTGACCAATATGTGGAGGAACCAACTAAAGAGCAGGCCGTCTGAGCCTGGGTACTGAGTAATGAGAAGGGAGTCATTGCCAATCTAGCTGTACGAGACCCCTTGGGGATGAGCGACCATAACATGTTAGAATTTTTTGTCAAGATGGAGAGCGAAGTAGTTGATTCATGGACTATTCAGAGGGTGCTGAATCTTAATAAAGGAAACTATGAGGATATGAGGTGTGAGTTGACCTGGATAGATTGGGGAGAGTTACTTAAAGGGATGACAGTGGATAGGCAATGGCAAACATTCAAGGAACACATGGGGGAACTGCAGCAACTGTTTATTCCTGTCTGGCACAAAAGCAAAATGGATAAGAGGGCCAATCCATGGCTTACAAAGGAAATTAGAGAGAGGATCCGATCCAAGGAAGAAGTATACAGATTGGCCAAGAAAAATAATAGGTCTGAGGATTGGGAGCAGTTTAGAATTCAGCGAAGAAGGAACATGGGATTGATTAAGAAGGGGAAAATACAGTATGAAAGGAACATAAAGACTGACACTAAGAGTCTCTATCGATACGTGAAGAGAAAGAGGTTGGTGAAGACAAATGTAGGTCCCCTACAGACAGAAATGGGGGAATGTATAATAGGGGACAAAGAAATGGCCGAAACAACTGAATACATACTTTGGTTCTGTCTTCACAAAAGAGGACACAAATCAGATGCCAGAGATGTTGGAGAATGCAAGATTTAGTGAGAGGGAAGAACTGAGGGAGATCAATATTAGTAGAGAAATGGTGCTGGGAAGGTTGATGGGATTGAAGGCGGATAAATTCCCAGGGCCTGATAATCTACATCCCAGGGTACTTAAGGAAGTGGCTCTAGAAATAGTGGATGCATTGGTGGTCATCTTCCAGGATTCTACAGACACTGGAACAGTCCCTGCAGATTGGAGGGTAGCAAATGTCACTCCAATATTCAAAAAGGGAGGTAGAGAGAAACAGGGAATTATAGACCAGTAAGCTTAACATTGGTAATGGGGAAAATTCTCGAATCCATTTTCAAGGATTTTATAGCACAGCATTTAGAAAGCAGTAGCAGGATCAGACAGAGTCAGCATGGATTTATGAAGGGGAAATCATGCTTGACAAATCTGTTGAAATTCTTTGAAGGTGTAACTGGTAGAGTTGACAAGGGGGAGCCAGTCGATGTGGTATATTTGGACTTTCAGAAAGTGTTTGACAAAGTCCCGCATAAGAGATTATCGTGCAAGATTAAAGCGTATGGGATTGGGGGAATAGTATTGAGATGGATATAAAACTGGTTGGCAGAGAGGAAACAAAGAGTAGGAATTAATGGGTGCTTTTCAAATTGGCAGGCAGTAACTAGTGGGGTGCCACAGGGATCAGTGCTGGGACCCCAGCTATTCACAATATATATTAATGATTTGGATGAGGGAACAAAATGTAACATCTCAAAGTTTGCAGATGATACCAAGTTGAGTGGGAGGGTGAACTGTGACGAGGATTCAGAGATCAGGATTGAGAGATGGGCGGCACGGTAGCACAGTGGTTAGTACTGCTGCTTTACAGCTCCAGGGACCTGGGTTTGATTCCCGGCTTGGGTCACTGTCTGTGTGGAGTTTGCACATTCCCCTCGTGTCTGCGTGGGTTTCCTCCGGGTGCTCCGGTTTCCTCCCACAGTCCAAAAATGTGCGGGTTAGGTCGATTGGCCATGCTAAAATTGCCCCTTAGTGTCCTGAGATGTGTAGGTTAGAGGGGTTAGCGGGTAAATATGTAGGGATATGGGGGTAGGGCCTGGGTGGGATTGTGGTTGGTGCAGACCCGATGGGCCAAATGGCCTCTTTCTGCACTGTAGGGTTTCTATGATTCTATGATCCTTCAGAATGATCTGGACAGGTTGGGTGAGTGGGCTAATCAATGGCAGATGCAGTATAATTTGGATAAATGTGAAGTTATTCACTTTGGAAGCAAAAACAAGAACGTAGATTACTACCTGAATGGCTGTAATTTGGGAGAGGGGAGTGTGCAGCGGGACCTGGGTGTCCTTGTGCACCAGTCGCTGAAGGTAAGCATGCAGGTGCAGCAGGCGGTAAAGAAGGCAAATGGCATGTTGGCCTTCATTGTGAGAGGTTTTGAGTACAGGAGCAGGGATGTGTTGCAATTATGCAGAACCTTGGTGAGGCCACACCTAGAGCATTGCGTGCAGTTTTGGTCTCCTTTTCTGAGGAAGGATGTTCGTGCTCTCGAGGGAGTGCAGCGAAGGTTTACCAGGCTGATTCCGAGGATGGCGGGACTGATGTATGAGAAGAGATTGACTAGGTTAGGATTGTTTTCACTGGAGTTCAGACGAATGAGGGGGGATCTCACAGAGACTTATAAAATTCTAATAGGACTAGAAGGGGTAGATGCAGGGAGGATGTTCCCGATGGTGGGGGAGTCCAGAACAAGGGGTCACAGTCTGAGGATTCACTTAGGATGCAGATGAGGAGACATTTCTTCACCCAAAGAGTGGTGAGCCTATGGAATTCATTACCACAGGAAATAGTTGATGCCAAAACATTGAATGTATTCAAGAGGCGGCTGGATATAGCACCTGGATGAGGAAGCGGAGGGATGGGTTGGTAAGTTTGCCAACGACACGAAGGTTGGTGGGGTTGTGGATAGTCTGGAGGGATGTCAGAAGTTACAGAGGGACATAAATAGGATGCAAGACTGGGCGGAGAAGTGGCAGATGGACTTCAACCCAGATAAATGCGTTGTGGTCCATTTTGGTAGGTCAAATGGAATGAAGGAGTACAATATAAAGGGAAAGACTCTTAGTACTGTAGAGGATCAGAAGGACCTTGGGGTCCGGGTCCATAGGACTCTGAAATCGGCCCCGCAGGTGGAGGAGGTGGTTAAGAAGGCGTATGGTGTGCTGGCCTTCATCAAATGAGGGTTAAGTTTAGGAGTCCGGGGATAATGATGCAGCTATATAAGACCCTCGTCAGACCCCACTTGGAGTACTGTGCTCAGTTCTGGTTGCCTCACTATAGGAAGGATGTGGAAAAGATTGAAAGGGTGCAGAGGAGATTTACAAGGATGTTGCCTGGATTGAGTGGCATGGCTTATGAGGATAGGCTGAGGGAGCTCGGTCTTTTCTCCTTGGAGAGACGAAGGATGAGAGGAGACCTAATAGAGGTATATAAGATGTTGAGAGGCATAGATCGGGTGGACTCTCAGAGGCTTTTTCCCAGGGTGGAAATGTCTGCTACAAGGGACACAGGTTTAAGGTGCTGGGGGGTAGGTACAGGGGAAATGTTAGGGGTAAACTTTTCACACAGAGGGTGGTGGGTGAGTGGAATCGGCTGCCGTCAGTGGTGGTGGAGGCAAACTCAATAGGGTCTTTTAAGAGACTCCTGGATGAGTACATGGAGCTTAATAGGATGGAGGGTTATAGGTAGGTCTAGAAGGTAGGGGTGTGTTCGGCACAACTTGTGGGGCCGAAGGGCCTGTTTGTGCTGTAGTTTTTCTATGCTCTATGTTATAGGGAGAAACCAGGAGTAGGGTATTGAGTTGGATGATCAGCCATGATCAAAATGAATGGCAGAGCAGGCTTGAAGGGCCCTATGGCCTACTCCTGCTTCTAGTTTCTATATTTCTATGTAACTTCCTTCTATCATAAGGTCAGAAGTGGGGATGTTCGTTGATAACTGTCGAATAGAATGGCAGAGTCATACAGTGGAGCAGAGACCCTTCAGCAATGTTCAGTATCATTCACAATTGCTCAGATACTGAAGCAGTCCATATCCAAATATAGCAACACCTGGACAAAATCCAGGCTTGGGCTGATAAGTGGCAGCACACAAGTACCAGGCAATGACCATCTCCAACAAGAGACAATCTAACCATTGTCCTTGATATTCCATGGTGATATCATGATTGAACCCCCAACATCAACATAACATTTATCAGAATCTTAGTGGGATTAGCAATATAAATACCATGGTTACAAGAGCAGATCAGATGTTACAAATTCTGCCATGTTTAACTCACCTCCAGCTCATGTTTAACTCAGCTCCAACAACACTCAAAAGCTGCAACACTATCTAGGACAAAGCAGCTCCACTTTATTGGTACCCAAGGCACAAGCATTCAATCCACCACTGACGTATAGTAGCAGCAGTACGTACTATGTCCAAAGTGTACTCACCAAAGCTCCTTAAACAGCACCATCCAAACCCATGGCCACTACCAGCAAGAAGGACAAGGTAAGCAGATACCTGGGAATACCACCACCTGGAGATTCCCCTCCAAGTCACTCACCATCAAAGAACAAAGAACAAAGAACAGGACAGCACAGGAAACAGGCCCTTCGGCCCTCCAAGGTTGTGCCGCTCATTGGTCCAACTAGACCATCCGTTTGTATCCATCCATTCCCAGACTGCTCATGTGACTATCCAGGTAAGTCTTAAACGATGTCAGCGTGCCTGCCTCCACCACCCTACTTGGCAGCGCATTCCAGGCCCCCACCACTCTCTGTGTAATTTCATCCTGACTTGAAATTATATCTCCATTCTTTCACTGTTGCTGGGTCAAAGTCCTGGAACCCTCTTCCTAACAGCATTCTGGGTGTACGTACTCCACAGGGACTGCAGTGGTTCAGAAGGCAACTCACCATCTTTTTTAGGGCAATTAGGGATGGACAATAACTGCAGACCTAGCAGGCATCCCTTGAATTAATAGGGAGTTGGTCGCACAGTGGGATTGTCACTGGATTAGTAATCCAGCAACCCAGGGAGGTGCTCCAGGAACCCTTGTTTGAATCCTCCCAGATGGTGAAATTTGACTTCAATAAAAATTTGCAATTAAAAGTCTAACAATGACCATGAAACCATTGTCAATTGTTGTAAAGACCCATCTCATTCATTAATGGAGGAATTCATTAAGGAGCAGCGCTCCGAAAGCTCGTGATACCAAATAAACCTGTTGGACTTAAACCTGGTGTTGTGAGACTCCTACTGTGCCCACCCCAGTCCAATGCTGGCATTTCCACATCATTCATTAATGCCCTTTAGTTTTTTTTAAATTTATTTATGAGTGTCACAAATAACCTGACATTAACACTGCAATGAAGTTACTATGGAAGTCCCCGAGTCGCCACACTTCAGCGCCTGTTCGGGTACACTGAGGGAGAATTTAGCATGGCCAATGCACCTAACCAGCACATGTTTTGGATTGTGGGAGGAAACCAGAGCACCCGGAGGAAACCCATGCAGACACAGGGAGAATGTGCAGACTCTGCACATACAGTGACCCAAGCTGGGAATCGAACCTGGGTCCCTGGCGCTGTGAGGCAGCAGTGCTAATCACTGTGCCACTGTGCCAAAGGCAATGTGCTGTCCTCACGTGGTCTGACCTACATTACCCTGGGAAATAGCTTCAGTTAATAGGTATGGATGGGTAATAAATGCTGTCCGAGTAAGCAATGCCTGTGGTGTACAAAAAGAGTCAGTTGCTAATTGCTGTTGCACTGTATTGTGGGATATGTGTAATATTGAAAAGTGAGAGTTTTCAATGTTACTTTGCAGGGGCCTATCCAACCCCCCACTCTTTTCCTACCTTTGGGATGTCTTCATTTTCCAAATCGACTCCACACTCTCTGAGCCCAGATCATCCCTTAGAACTGTACATATTTCCTCCCTTATCAGGAGAGCTACCCCACCACGATTTCCCTCCCGCCCGTTCTTCTTAAAAGTCAAATAACCATGAATATTGATTTCCCAACTTTGATCTACTTGTAACGATGTTTCAATAATGGCTATCAGATCAGACCCATTTAACTCTATCTGTGCCATCAGTTAATTTATCTAATTTTTTATGCTGTGTGCATTAAGATACAGAACTCTTATTGTGTTTTTCTGCCACTTTTCCTCACACTAAGCCCATCTCTCGGGACAGTAGAGCCACTGTTTGTTTTTTAACATTTATTCTTATATCTTGAATATTGCTTTCACTTTTTCTGCCTTTGGTTTCTAACCCAGTTTCCATCTCCTCCAACGCACTGCTCAGGTACCATACCCCTGCCATACTAGTTTAAAGCCTCCTCAACAGCACCAGGAAACACCCCTGCGAGTTTATAGGTCCCAGTTCTGTTGGGATGTAACCCATCCAGTTTGTAGAGATCCCACCCTCCCTAGAACCTGTACCAAAATCTCAAGAATCTGAAATACATCCCCCTACACAACTCCTTTAGCCTCATATTCATCCTACCTATCCTCCTATTTCTGCTCTCGCTAGTGCGTGGCACCAGGAATAATCCTGAGATTACCATAGAACCATAGAAAATTACAGCTCAGAAACGGGCCTTTTGGCCCTTCTTGTCTGTGCCGAACCATTTTATACCTAGTCCCACTGACCTGCACTTGGACCATATCCCTCCACACCCCTCTCATCCATGAACCCGTCCAAGTTTTTCTTAAATGTTAAAAGTGACCCCGCATTTACCACTTTATCTGGCAGCTCATTCCACACTCCCACCACTCTCTGCGTGAAGAAGCCCCCCCTAATATTCCCTTTAAACTTTTCCCCCTTCACCCTTAACCCATGCCCTCTGGTTTTTTTCTCCCCTAGCCTCAGCGGAAAAAGCCTCTTTAGAGGTCCTGCTTCTTAATCCCTAACCGCCTGTACTCAGCTTTTGGGACGTCATCCTTTTTTTTACCTATGTCATTGGTACTAATGTGTACAATGACCACTGTCTCTTTGCTCTCTCCCTCCAAAATGTTCTGCAGCTGCTCTGTAACAAACTGGACCCAAGAACCAGGGAGGCAACATACTATCCTGGAATCACTTTTGTGACCACAGGAACGCTAACCTAATCCCCTTACATTTCAATCCCTTATCACTATAGACCTACCCCCTTTTTTCTTTGCCGACACAGTTGAGCCACTCATAATATCATGTATTTGGCTTCCACTGCATTCCCCAGAGAAGTTACTACCCCAACTATGTCCAAAGCAGCATATCCATTTGAGAGGGGTATGGCCCCCGGGGACTCCCACACTACCTCTAATCTGCCTGGCAGGCACCCATTCCCTTTCTGCCTGTGCAGACTTAGCCTGGGGTGTGACTACCTCTCTAAACATGCTATCCACAAAAATCTCAGTCTCATGAATGTTCCAGAGTGATCCCAACCTCCTCCAGCGCCAATATACAGATTTCCATCAGCTGCAGCTGGAGACACTTCCTACACACATGTTCATCCTGGGGGACACTGGAATTGTCCCTCATTTCCCACATAGCATAGGATTGCGCTTATGGCTGACCCCATAAAACCATGATGTGGAGATGCCGGCATTGGACTGGGGTGAACACAATAAGAGACATAAAACCAGTCAGGTCATTTGGGGAAAGCAATGCTCCCTGCTAGATTGGAAATTAGGTTGTAGGTATAATGTATTTTGGCTTTAATTGCAAGAGGATTCAAGTTCAAGAATAAGGAAATCTTTCACCAATTGCTTTGGTGAATCCATACGTGGAGACTGTTTGCAGTTTCAATTTCCATACATAAAGAGGGAATGTAACAAATGTTCAGCAAATCAGCTCCACGGATGAGAACTCCGAGGAGTGATTGTGTAGGATAGAATCATAGAAGAATCATATAATCCCTGCAGTACAGAAGGAGGCCATTCTGCCCACTGAGCCTGCACTGACAACAATCCTACCTCGCCGCAACCCCACGTATTTACCCTGTTAAGAAAAATAGGGTGGTAATAGCCGGAGATTTAAATTTTCCCAACATTGACTGGGACAGCCATAGTATTAGAGGGTTGGATGGAGAGAAATTTGTTGAGTGTATTCAGGAGGAATTTCTCATTCAGTATGTGGATGGCCCGACTAGAGAGGGGGCAAAACTTGACCTCCTCTTGGGAAATAAGGAAAGGCAGGTGACAGACGTGTTAGTGAGGGATCACTGTTAGACCAGTGACCATAATTTAAGATAGCTATGGAGAATGATAGGTCTGTCCCAAAAGTTAAAATTCTGACTTGGGACAAGGCCAATTTTGATGGTATCAGGCAGGAACTTTCAAAAGTTAATTGGGGGAGTCTGTGGGAAGGCAAAGGGACGTCTGGTAAGTGGCATGCTTTCAAAAATGTGTTTAACCAGGGTTCAGGGTAAACACATTCCTCTTAGAGTGAAGGGCAAGGCTGGCAGAAGTCGGGAACCTTGGATGACTCGGAATATTGAGGCCCTGGTCAAGAAGAAGAAAGAGGCACGTGACGTGCATAGGCAGCTGGGATCAAGTGAATCTCTTGAAGAGTATAGGGGGTGTAGGAGTAGAGTTAAGAGAGAAATCAGGAAGGCAAAAAAGGGACACGAAATTGTTTTGGCAGATAAGACAAAGGAGAATCCAAAGAGCTTCTACAAATACATAAAGGGCAAAAGAGTAACAAGGGAGAGAGTAGGGCCTCTTAAGGATCAACAAGGTCATCTATGTGCGGATCCACAAGAGATGGGTGAGATCCTAAGTGAATATTTCTCATCAGTATTTACTGTTGAGAAAAGCATGGATGTTAGGGAACTTGGGGAAATAAATAGTGATGTCTTGAGGAGTGTACATATTACAGAGAAGGAGGTGCTGGAAGTCTTAAAGCGCATCAAGGTAGATAAATCTGCGGGACCTGATGACGTATATCCCAGGACGTTGTGGGAGGCTAGGGAGGAAATTGCGGGTCCCCTAGCCGAGATATTTGTATCATCGATAGTCACAGGTGAGGTGCCTGAAGATTGGAGAGTGGCAAATGTTGTGCTTTTGTTTAAAAAGGGCTGCAGGGAAAAGCCTGGGAACTACAGGCCAGTGAGCCTCACATCTGTGGTGGGTAAATTTTTGGAAGGTATTTTGAGAGACAGGATCTACAGGCATTTAGAGATGCAAGGACAGATTAGGGACAGTCAGTGTGGCTTTGTGAGTGGAAAATCATGTCTCACAAATTTAATTGAGTTTTTTGAAGGGGTAACCAAGAAGGCAGATGAGGGCAGTGCAGTTGATGTTGTCTACATGGACTTTAGCAAGACCTTTGACAAGGTACCGCATGGTAGGTTGTTGCATAAAGTTAAATCTGACGGGATCCAGGGTGAGGTATCTAAATGGATCACAAAATTGGCTTCTTGACAGAAGCCAGAGGGTGGTTGCAGAGAGTTGTTTTTCAAACTGGAGGCCTGTGACCAGTGGTGTGCCTCAGGGATCAGTGCTGAGCCCACTGTTATTTGTCATTTATATTAATGATTTGGATGAGAATATAGGGGGCATGGTCAGTAAGTTTGCAGAAGACACCAAGATTGATGGCATAGTGGACAGTGAAGAAAGTTATCTCCAATTGCAACAGGATCTTGATCAATTGGGCCAGTGGGCTGACGAATGGCAGATGGAGTTTAATTTAGACAAATGCGAGGTGATGCATTTTGGTAGATTGAACCAGGGCAGGACTTACTCAGTTAATGGTAGGGCATTGGGGAGAGTTACAGAACAAAGAGATCTAGGGGTACATGTTCATAGCTCCTTGAAAGTGGAGTCACAGGTGGACAGAGTGGTGAGGAAGGCATTCGGCATGCTTGGTTTCGTCGGTCAGAACATTGAATACAGGAATTGGGACGTCTTGTTAAAGTTGTACAAGACATTGGTAAGGCCACACTTGGAATACTGTGTGCAATTCTGGTCACCTTATTATAGAAAGGATTTTATTAAACTAGAAAGAGTGCAGAAAAGATTTACTAGGATGCTACCCGGACTTGATGGTTTGAGTTATAAGGGGAGGCTGAATAGACTGGGACTTTTTTCTCTGGAGCATAGAGGCTGAGGGGTGATCTTATAGAGGTCTACAAAATAATGAGGGGCATAGACAAGGTAGTCAATATCTTTTCCCAAAGGTAGGGGAGTCTAAAACTATCCGACAGGAAGCAAAGAGTCGGAATAAATGGGTGTTTTTCCGGTTGGAGGAAGGTAACTAGTGGCGTGCCGCAGGGATCGGTACTCGGGCCGCAACTATTTACCATTTATATAGATGATCTGGAGGAGGGGACGGAGTGTAGGGTAACGAAGTTTGCAGACGACACAAAGATAAGTGGAAAAGTGAATCGTGTGGAGGACGGAGAAGATCTGCAGAGAGATTTGGACAGGCTGAGTGAGTGGGCGAGGATATGGCAAATGGAGTATAACGTTGATAAATGCGAGGTTATACACTTTGGAGGAAATAATAACAAATGGGATTACTATCTCAATGGAAACAAATTAAAACATGCTACCGTGCAAAGGGACCTGGGGGTCCTTGTGCATGAGACGCAAAAGCCCAGTCTGCAGGTACAACAGGTGATCAAGAAGGCAAATGGGATGTTGGCCTATATCGCGAGGGGGATAGAATATAAAAGCAGGGATGTCTTGATGCACCTGTACAGGGCATTGGTGAGGCCGCAGTTGGAATACTGTGTGCAGTATTGGTCCCCTTATATGAGGAAGGATATATTGGCATTGGAGGGAGTGCAGAGAAGGTTCACCAGGTTGATACCGGAGATGAGGGGTTTGGATTATGAGGAGAGGCTGAGGAGATTGGGTTTGTACTCATTGGAGTTTAGAAGGATGAGGGGGGATCTTATGGAGACTTATAAGATAATGCGGGGGCTGGATAGAGTGGAGGTGGAGAGATTCTTTCCACTTAGTAAGGAAGTTAAAACTAGAGGACACAGCCTCAAAATAAAGGGGGGTCGGTTTAAGACAGAGTTGAGGAGGAACTTCTTCTCCCAGAGGGTGGTGAATCTCTGGAATTCTCTGCCCACTGAGGTGGTGGAGGCTACCTCGCTGAATATGTTTAAAGCGCGGATGGATGGATTCCTGATCGGTAAGGGAATTAAGGGTTATGGGGATCAGGCGGGTAAGTGGTACTGATCCACGTCAGATCAGCCATGATCTTATTGAATGGCGGGGCAGGCTCGAGGGGCTAGATGGCCTACTCCTGCTCCTATTTCTTATGTTCTTATTATGTAGAGGGCATAGGTTTAAGGTGAGAGGGGAGAGATACAAACGTGTCCAGAGGGGCAATTTTTTCACACAGAGTGTGGTGAGTGTCTGGAACAAGCTGCCAGAGGTAGTAGTAGAGGCGGGTACAATTTTATCTTTTAAAAAGCATTTAGATAGTTACAAGGGTAAGATGGGTATAGAGGGATATGGGCCAAATGCAGGCAATTGGGATTAGCTTAGGGGTTTTAAAAAAAAAGGGCGGCATGGACAAGTTGGGCCGAAGGGCCTGTTTCCATGCTGTAAACCTCTATGACTCTAAGCCTCCTGTGTAAGGGGCAACTTGGTATGGTCAATCAACCTAACCTGCACATCTTTGAATGCGTTTATACTCTCTGGTGTTTAAAGATCTTACTGAAACATATAAGATTCTGAGAGGGCTTGAAAGACTAGATGCTGAGAGACTGTTTCTCCATATTGAAGAGTTCCAGGATAAGAGGTCAGTCATTTCAGACTGAAATGAAGAGAGATTTCTTCACTCAAGATTGTGAACCTTCGGATTTGTCCTTCAGGTGTTTCGTTGTTGAGTGTATGCCAAGCTGAGATAGATTCTTGGGTACTAAAGAGTTATTAGGTATATGGGGAATGGTGGGAAGGTGGAATTGAGGCAAAAATTAGACATGATTTCATTAAATGGTGGAGCAGGTTTGAGGGGGCAAATGAGCTGCTCCTATTTCTTATGTTTATATATTTAACTGTGTTCTTCAAATAACTGTTATATGTTTTAAAATTACATTTATTGATGAACTTTTTCCTAGTTTGAACAGATACAGTAGGATTGTGAATGAAAGATCTTTCTGTGCTGAATAGTCTATAATTTGATGAGTTTCACATAAAAATGCTGAGGGAGATTTACCAAGCACAGCGGAAGGAATTTACTCCAACCAAGTAATTTCTATCGACGCTTCCTTCAGATGTAGCTCAATGATTGGTGATCCTTTCAAAGATACAGGATCACAAAGATGCTTTCCTGCAATTTGTTCAACACAATTTAAAGGGCACTCTCTTAAATTACTGCCAGGAAGCATCAGAAAGCTTTTCTAATTTATTGACAGAGAATATTTTTATTATTTATGTGGGACATGGGTGTCACTGGACGGCCAGCGTTTATTGTCCATCCCTAGTTGCCTGAGGACAGTTGAGAGTCAACCACATTGCTGTGGCTCTGGAGTCACATATAGGCCAGACCGAGTAAGAATAGTAGATTTCCTTCCCTAAAGGACATTAGTGAACCAGATGGGTTTTTCCGACAATCGACAACGGTTTCATGGTCATCAGTAGATTCTTAATTCCAGATATTTTTTATTGAATTCAAATTCCACCATCTGCCATGGCAGGATTCGAACCCGGGTCCCAGAACATTAACTGAGTTTCTGGATTAATAGTCTCGTGATAATACCACTAGGCCATCGCCTTCTCTATGATTGTTTCAAAAAGGTAAGAACCATTGTATGGATCACACACGTAAATCTTCGTTCAACATTTTCTCACGATTGTGGCTCCACCTCTCTCTGATCTCTGCTGTGACTTTATGTGAGAGTGGCAGTGACTTACTCAGAAACCTCTGCCTTGCTAAGATCAGGAACTAATTCTGTAATGAAATCATTCAGCCAAAGTACCAAGCCTGGTGCAGCCTGCTGCACAAGACCCAGATGCCTTTTCACAGAATTATTAATGATGCATTTACAAAAATGTAAACATTTGTGCTTCTTGTCTGTAGTGTCCATGTTCCTGTTTCCAATCTGATTCCATCAGAATCATATGAAGACTACGCTAATAGGTGTTCTTCAGTGGTGACAGCGATTGTCAATGGGGATGAAGGTAATCAAAGCAATGAACAAACCAATTCAAAACCGATCACATCATGTTGAATTGTTTAAAGAACATTGTGTAATATTCCACAAAGACCAATGAAACATGAAAAGATATTGAGGGCTGGTGACAGGGTGGACGTGGAAAGGATGATTCCTCTTGTGGGAGATAGAAATAGGAATCATGTTTAAAAATAAGACCATTTAAGACGGAGATGAGGAGAATATTTTCTCTCTGAGGGTAGTGAATCATTTGAACTCTCTTCCTTCAAAGGCAGTAGAGGCATAGTTTTTAAATGTTTTTAACTAGGGCTCAATTCTTGATAAACAAGGTGGTGAAAGGTTATTTACGTAGGCTGGGATGTGGAATTGACATTCAGGCAAATGTGAGGTAATGCATTTTGGAAGGTCTAATACAGATGGGAAATATACAGTAAATGGCAGAATCCTTAAGAGTATTGATAGACAGAGGGATCTGGGTGTACAGGTACACAGGTCACTGAAAGTGGCAACGCAGGTGGAGAAGGATAGTGTCACGGCTGTAGAGAAGGTGGACGCCGTGGAGGGATTGACTACGGAGTCTCTGTGGGTGGAGGTTAGGAACAGGAAGGGGTCGGTAACGTTGCTGGGTGTTTTCTATAGGCCGCCCAATAGTAACAGAGATGTTGAGGAGCAGATGGGGAAACAGATCCTGGAGAGATGTAGGAATAACAGAGTTGTCGTGATGGGAGATTTTAATTTCCCAAACATAGATTGGAATATCCCTAGGGCTAGGGGTTTGGATGGAGAGGAGTTTGTTAGGTGTGTCCAGGAGAGTTTCCTGACACAGTATGTGGATAAGCCTACTAGAGGAGAGGCTGTACTTGATCTGGTGCTGGCTAATGAACCTGGACAGGTGGAGGATCTCTCGGTGGGTGAGCATCTTGGGGATAGCGATCATAATTCTATCTCCTTCACGATAGCATTGGAAAGAGATAGGATCAGGCAGGCTAGGAAAGTGTTTCTCTGGAGTAAAGGGAAATACAGTGTCATCAGGGAGGAAATTAGACGGGTAAATTGGAAGGAGGCATTCTTGGGAAAAGTACCGAAGGAAAGTGGAGGATTTTCAAGGAATGTTTGTCTGGAGCTCTGCATGACAACGTTCCGATGAGACAGGGGGGTGTTGGTAGGGTACGGGAACCGTGGTGCACGAAGGTTGTGATGAACCTGGTGAATAAGAAAAGAGAGGCGTACAGAAGGTTCAGAGAGCTAGGAGGTGTTAAGGATTTAGAGGAGTATACGGGATGTAGGAAGGAGCTTAAGAAGGAAATTTGGAGAGCGAGAAGGGGTCATGAGAAGGCCTTGGCGGGTAAGATTAAGGAGAATCCCAAGGCTTTCTACAAATATGTCAAGAGTAAAAGGATGAGATGTGAAGGCATAGGACCCTTAAAAGGTGAAGGGGGAAAAGTTTGTGCGAAACCGTTAGAAATGGCGGAGCTGCTTAATGAATACTTTACCTCGGTATTCACGGTGGAAAGGGATCTGGGTGGTTGTACTGCTGGTTTGCGGTGGACAGAAAGGATCGAGCATGTGGACATAAAGAAAGAGGATGTGTTGGAACTATTGAATGGCATCAAGGTTGGTAAGTCGCCGGGACCGGATGGGATGTACCCCAGGTTACTGTGGGAGGCGAGGGAGGAGATTGTGGAGCCTTTGGCGATGATCTTTGCATCGTCGATGGAGACGGGAGAGGTTCCGGAGGATTGGAGGATTGCGGATGTGGTCCCTATATTCAAGAAAGGGAACAGGGACAGCCCGGGAAATTACCGACCGGTGAGTCTAACCTCAGTGGTTGGTAAGTTGATGGAGAGGATCCTGAGAGACAGGATTTATGATCATCTAGAGAAGTTTAGTATGATCAAAAGTAGTCAGCACGGCTTTGTCAAGGGCAGGTCGTGCCTTACGAGCCTGGTTGAGTTCTTTGAAAATGTGACCAAACACATTGACGAAGGAAGAGCGGTGGATGTGGTCTATATGGACTTCAGCAAGGCGTTCGATAAGGTCCCCCATGCAAGACTTCTTGAGAAAGTGAGAGGGCATGGGATCCAAGGGGCTGTTGCCTTGTGGATCCAGAACTGGCTTGCCTGCAGAAGGCAGAGAGTGGCTGTGGAGGGGTCTTTCTCTGCATGGAGGTCAGTGACCAGTGGAGTGCCCCAGGGATCTGTTCTGGGACCCTTGCTGTTTGTCATTTTCATAAATGACCTGGATGAGGAAGTGGAGGGATGGGTTGGTAAGTTTGCTGACGACACCAAGGTAGGTGGTGTTGTGGATAGTTTGGAGGGATGTCAGAAGTTGCAGCGAGACATAGATAGAATGCAAGACTGGGCGGAGAAGTGGCAGATGGACTTCAACCCGGATAAGTGTGTGGTGATCCATTTTGGCAGATCCAATAGGATGAAGCAGCAGTATAATATGAAGGGTACCATTCTTAGCAGTGTAGAGGATCAGAAGGACCTTGGGGTCCGGGTCCATAGGACTCTTAAATCGGCCTCGCAGGTGGAGGATGCGGTCAAGAAGGTGTACGGCGTACTGGTCTTCATTAATCGAGGGATTGAGTTTAGGAGTCGGGAGATAATGCTGCAGCTTTATAGGACCCTGGTTAGACCCCACTTGGAGTACTGCGCGCAGTTCTGGTCACCTCATTACAGGAAGGATGTTGAAGCCATTGAAAGGGTGCAGAGGAGATTTACAAGGATGTTGCCTGGATTGGGGGGCATGCCTTATGAGGATAGGTTGAGGGAGCTTGGTCTCTTCTCCCTGGAGAGACGAAGGATGAGAGGTGACCTGATAGAGGTTTACAAGATGTTGAGAGGTCTGGATAGGGTAGACTCTCAGAGGCTATTTCCAAGGGCTGAAATGGTTGCTACGAGAGGACACAGGTTTAAGGTGCTGGGGGGGAGGTACAGGGGGGATGTCAGGGGTAAGTTTTTCACTCAGAGGGTGGTGGGTGAGTGGAATCGGCTGACGTCGGTGGTGGTGGAGGCAAACTCGTTGGGGTCTTTTAAGAGACTTCTGGATGAGTACATGGGATTTAATGGGATTGAGGGCTATAGATAGGCCTAGAGGTGGGGATGTGATCGGCGCAACTTGTGGGCCGAAGGGCCTGTTTGTGCTGTGGCTTTCTATGTTCTATGTTCTATGTACGAGGTAAGTTTTTTACACAGAGGGTAGTGGGTGCCTGGAACTCACTGCCGGGGGAGGTAGTGGAAGCAGATACGATAGTGACTTTTAAGGGGCGTCTTGACAAATACATGAATAAGATGGGAATAGAAGGATATGGTCCCCGGAAGGGTAGGGAGTTTTAGTTCAGTCGGACAGTATGGTCGGTGCAGGCTTGGAGGGCCAAAGGGCTGTAATTTTCTTTGTTTTTTGTTCTAATGCCTGGCACTGTCCCTGATCACCATACCTTGCAACAGGGAAATTTCCCTCACCTCACCCTTACCTCTCACAGCATAACTCTCATTGAAACTTTACCCTCACAATGTACTCACCCTTACCCATAACTCACACTCACATCAGACTGCAAACTCAACTCACTCTCGCGTCACAGTCATGTTAGCCTTCGTCCTAAACCTCGCGTTCATTACTACATGGATGCAGCGATCCATGGAGGCAGCTTACCACCACCTTCTCAGCGGCAATTAGGGACAGGCAATCCTCTGTTGGAAAGAATTCTAAAGATTCACAACTTCTTTGAATGAAGACATTTTGTCCTAAATGATCATCCTCTTATCCTAAGACTGCACCAGTGTTGTAGATTCTCCAGCTAGGTGGCTACCTTGTCAAGCCCCTCAGAATTTCTTTTCTTATTCATATGTGGACATGGGCATCGCTGGCTGGCCACATTTATTGCCCATCCCTAGTTGCCCCTGACCTGAGTGGCTTGCTAGGTGATTTCAGAGGGACAGTTGAGAGTCAACCACATTGCTGTGAATCTGGAGTCATATGTAGACCAGACCAGGTAAGGATGGCAGATTAAATCTTGTAGATTTAAATTGAATCACCTCTCATTCCTCTAAACTCCAGAGAACTTGGCTAAAATAGGACAACCCTCTCAATGCTGGAACCAATCTAGTGAGCCTTCACTGTATGGGAGATACAGGACGGATATCAGAGGTAGGTTCTTTACGCAGAGAGTGGTTGGGGTGTGGAATGGACTGCCTGCAGTGATAGTGGAGTCAGACACTTTAGAAACATTTAAGCGGTTATTGGATAGGCACATGGAGCACACCAGGATGATAGGGAGTGGGATAGCTTGATCTTGGTTTCAGATAAAGCTCGGCACAACATCGTGGGCCGAAGGGCCTGTTCTGTGCTGTACTGTTCTATGTTCTATGTTCTATGGTCTTGATTGAAGTATTTCTTTTCTTAAATATGGAGACCAAAACTGGACACAGTATTCTAGGTATGGTATCAAATCTCTGTGCAATTGCAGCAAAAATTGTTCATTCTTATAATCCAATCCCCTTTTAATAAAGGGCAACATGGTATTTACCTTCCTAGTAGGGTATTGCAGGGATTGGTGCTAGGACCCCAGCTATTCACTCTCGGAACATAGGAATTAGGAGTAGAAGTAGGCAAATTCAGTCCTTTGAGCTTGCTTCGCCATATCCCCATATCCCTTTTTATTAGAAATATATCTATCTCCTCCTTGAAACCATTCAACAATTTAGACTCCACTGCACTATGGGGCAGCGAGTTCCACAAATTCACTACCATCTGCGAGAAGTAGTTTTTAGGTGTCCAGATCACCAACAACCTGTCCTGGTACCCCCCCCATGCTGACACGATAGTTAAGAAAACCCACCAACGCCTCTACTTTCTCAGAAGACTAAGGAAATTTGGCATGTCCGCTATGACTCTCGCCACCTTTTACAGAGGCACCATTGAAAGCATTCTTTCTGGTTGTATCGCAGCTTGGTATGGCTCCTGGTCTGCCCAAGACTGCAAGGAACTACAAAAGGTCGTGAATGTAGCCCAGTCCATCACGCAAACCAGCCTCCCATCCATTGACTCTGTCTACACTTCCTGTTGCATCGGCAAAGCAGCCAGCATAATTAAGGACCTCACGCACCCCGGACATTCTCTCTTCCACCTTCTTCCTTCTGGAAAAAGATACCAAAGTCTGAGTTCACGCACCAACCGACTCAATAACAGCTTCGTCCCTGCTGCTGTCAGACTTTTGAATGGCCTTACCTTTCATTAAGTTGATCTTACTCTACACCCCAGCTATGACAGTAACACTATATTCTGCACTCTCTCGTTTCCTTCTCTATGGGCGGTATGTTTAGTCTGTATAGCGCGCAAGAGACAATACTTTTCACTGTATGTTAATACATGTGACAATAATAAATCAAATCAAATCAAATTCCTCCTCATCTCAGTTTTAAATCTACCGCCTCTCAGCCTATACCTGTGACCTCTTGTTCAAGATTGCCCCATAAGAGGAAACATTTGGTCTGCATTTACTTTATCAATCCCTTTTAAAATTTTATATATCTTGATCAGACCCTCTCTCATCCTTCTAAACTCCAGCGGGTATAAACCCAAACTGTTTAAATTCTCCTCGTACATCCACCTTTTCATCCCGGAACCAATCTGGTGAACCTCCTCGGAACTGCCTCCAATGCCACAACATCCTTCCTCAAATAAGGAGACCAAAACTGGACATAATACTCCAGATGTGTCTCACCAACACCCTATACAATTAGAACATAGAACAGTACAGCACAGAACAGGCCCTTCGGCCCACGATCTTGTGCCGAGGCGGGTAAGTGGAACTGATTCGCTTCAGATCAGCCATGATCTTGTTGAATGGCGGGGCAGGCTCGAAGGGCCAGATGGCCTACTCCTGCTCCTATTTCTTATGTTCTTATGTTCTTATCTGAAACCAAGATCAAGCTATCCCACTCCCTATCATCCTGGTGTGCTCCATGTGCCTATCCAATAACCGCTTCAATGTTCCTAAAGTGTCTGACTCCACTATCACTGCAGGCAGTCCATTCCACACCCCGACCACTCTCTGCGTAAAGAACCTACCTCTGATATCCTTCCTATATCTCCCACCATGAACCCTATAGTTATGCCCCCTTGTAATAGCTCCATCCACCCGAGGAAATAGTCTTTGAACGTTCACTCTATCTATCCCCTTCATCATTTTATAAACCTCTATTAAGTCTCCCCTCAGCCTCCTCCGCTCCAGAGAGAACAGCCCTAGCTCCCGCAACCTTTCCTCATAAGACCTACCCTCCAAACCAGGCAGCATCCTGGTAAATCTCCTCTGCACTCTTTCCAGCGCTTCCACATCCTTCTTATAGTGAGGTGACCAGAACTGCACACAATATTCCAAATGTGGTCTCACCAAGGTCCTGTACAGTTGCAGCATAACCCCACGGCTCTTAAACTCCAACCCCCTGTTAATAAAAGCTAACACACTATAGGCCTTCTTCACAGCTCTATCCACTTGAGTGGCAACCTTTAGAGATCTGTGGATATGGACCCCAAGATCTCTCTGTTCCTCCACAGTCTTCAGAACCCTACCTTTGACCCTGTAATCCACATTTAATCAATCGAGGAATTGAGTTTAGGAGTCCGGGGATAATGATGCAGCTATATAAGACCCCACTTGGAGTACTGTGCTCAGTTCTGGTCGCCTCATTACAGGAAGGATGTGGAAAAGATTGAAAGGGTGCAGAGGAGATTTACAAGGATGTTGCCTGGATTGAGTGGCATGCCTTATGAGGATAGGCTGAGGGAGCTTGGTCTTTTCTCCTTGGAGAGACGTAGGATGAGAGGAGACCTAATAGAGGTATATAAGATGTTGAGAGGCATAGATCGGGTGGACTCTCAGAGGCTTTTTCCCAGGGTGGAAATGACTGCTACGAGAGGACACAGGTTTAAGGTGCTGGGGGGTAAGTATAAGAACATAAGAACATAAGAAATAGGAGCAGGAGTAGGCCATCTGGCCCTTCGAGCCTGCCCCACCATTCAACAAGATCATGGCTGATCTGAAGCGAATCAGTTCCACTTACCCGCCTGCTCCCCATAAGCCCTAATTCCCTTATCGATCAGAAAACTAGCTACCCGTGATTTAAACATATTCAACGAGGAAGCCTCCACCACTTCAATGGGCAGAGAATTCCAGAGATTCACTACCCTCTGAGAGAAGAAGTTCCCCCTCAACTCTGTTCTGAACCGGCCCCCCCTTATTTTGTGGCTGTGCCCTCTAGTTCTGGTTTCCCTTCTAAGTGGAAAGAATCTCTCCACCTCTACCCTATCCAGCCCCTTCATTATCTTATATGTCTCTATAAGATCACCCCTCATCCTTCTAAACTCCAACGAGTACAGACCCAATCTGTTTAATCTCTCCTCATAAGCTACACCCCTCATCTCCGGTATCAGGGGAAATGTTAGGGGGAAGTTTTTCACACAGAGGGTGGTGGGCGAGTGGAATCGGCTGCTGTCAGTGGTGCTGGAGGCAAACTCAAGAGGGTCTTTTAAGAGACTCCTGGATGAGTACATGGGACTTAATAGGATGGAGGGTTATAGGTAGGCCTAAAAGGTAGGGATATGTTTGGCACAACTTGTGGGGCCGAAGGGCCTGTTTTTGTGCTGTAGTTTTCTATGTTTCTGTGTTACCCTGAGGACTGTGGTAATCTAAAAGGCGTGATAATAAACTATATTAAAGAAACATTTTTTCTTGATATCAAGACAAGTGATAGACTCTAAAGCAAGCATTAACACGTTACAGATCTCACAAACCATTGATTCTGTCCACTTCCCGCTGTCTCAGCAAACCAGCCAGCATAATCAAGGACCCCAAGCACCCCAGACATTCTCTCTTCCACCCTCTTCTGTCGGGAAAAAGATACAAAAGTCTGAGGTCTCGTACCAACCGACTCAAGAACAGCTTCTTCCCTGCTGCCATCAGACTTTTGGATGGACCTATCTCGTATTAAGTTGACTTTCTCTACACCCTAGCTATGGCTGTAACAGTACACTCTGCACTTTCTCCCTTCCTTCTCTATGAACGGTATGCTTTGTCTGTATAGCGCGCAAGAAACAATACTTTTCCCTGTATGCTAATACATGTGACAATAACAAATCAAATTCAATCAAACCTGCAGTTTACTGCCTTTACTCTCATATCCTATCTCGTAACTCTCGAACAGCCCTAACCCTAACAGTCTTAACTTGACTAAAATTTAGACAGACTCTGCTAAATAAGCCAAAGCATTAGCTTTCGATGGATAGTGTGCCCTGCATAGCTAATCTCTCTGTTCAATGTTGTGCCTTTCAATGTTAGATGACCAAAGCAATGACTTAATCTGTTTCTCTAATAGCTTTTAATTTTCCCTTGCAGCTGGTAATATTCTGCTGGTGGCTCACTCTTCAACCCTGGATTGCTGCACACGTCCTTTGCTGGGCTTGCCTCCGAAGGACTCCAAGGAATTTGTACAAATGGTTAGAAAGGTAAGAATTTCAAATTGAGATATTGGGAGGGGCAAATGGACTGGTGGGACGACTGCCGTAGCTCTCGTTAACACTGGGTGATCTGGAAAAGACATTCTGATGTTCAATGAAATCTAAATCACCAGAAGTGGATTGATGGGGAGGGGGAAAGGTATGGGTGATGGTGCAGGGGAGGCTGAAGTGGAGGGAGGTGGGGAGAGGGGACAGAGGGGGCAAGGGAAAGAGGGAAGATGGAGGGGAATGGGAGGCAGAGTGGAGAGGAGGGAGGGGAGGAAGAGCTGGAGGGATAGTGGATGTGGAGGGGGTAGCAGAGGTGCAGAGGCAGAGAGGCAGATGATTTTATGATTCTATGAGGCAGATGAGTGGAGGGGGTAAGGGAGACAGGAGGAAGGGATTGGGGTGGAGAAGGGGGGAGCTGGAGGTAGTAAGGGAAACCAGGGTGACCTGCTGTGTCACTCCAGCTTCTCTTGTGCAATTAAACCTCCTCTGGACCCTCTCCAAGGCCAGCACATCCTTCCTTTGATACGGAGCCCAAAATTATTCGCAATATTCAAAATGTGATTACACCAGAGCCTTACACAGAATACACAGAACAAGAACAAAGAACAAAGAACATCCCTGCTTTTGCATTCTAGTCCTGTCGAAATGAATGGTAACATTGCATTTGCCTTCCTAACTACCAAGTCAACCTGCAAGTTAACTTTAAGAAAATCCTGAACTAAGACTCCCAAGTCCCTTTGCGCTTCCAATTTCTGAATTCTCTCCCCATTCAGAAAATAGTTTATGCCTCTCTCCTTCCTACCAAAGTGCATAACCTCACACTTTTCCACATTGTATTCCATCTGCCACTTCTTTGCCCACTCTCCTAACCTGTCCAAGTCCTTCTGCAGCCCCCTGCCTCCTCAATACTACCTGTCCCTCTACATATCTTTATATCAGCTGCAAACATAGCCACAATGCTCTCAGTTCATTCATCTAGATCATTGACCCCCTCTTTCGTAATTTACCTTAGCTGTTTTTATTACTTTTTTAGTATTTTTTTTTGGGCGGCACGGTAGCACAGTGGTTAGCACTGCTGCTTCACAGCTCCAGGAACCTGGGTTCGATTCGCGGCTCAGGTCACTGTCTGTGTGGAGTTTGCACATTCTCCTCGTGTCTGCGTGGGTTTCCTCCGGGTGCTCCGGTTTCCTCCCACAGTCCAAAGATGTGCGGGTTAGGTTGATTAGCCATGCTAAATTGCCCCTTAGTGTCCTGGGATGCGTAGATTAGAGGGATTAGTGGGTAAAATATGTAGGGATATGGGGGTAGGGCCTGGGTGGGATTGTGGTCAGTGCAGACTCGATGGGCCGAATGGCCTCTTTCTGTACTGTAGGGTTTCTATGATTTCTTTTCTATGATAGTATCCCTTTGTTTATGTTTAAAAGTTTCCCAATCTTCCAGCCTGCCACTGGCCTTTACAATATGGTATTGTTGTAGGGAAATATCCCTTACCAGTGCAGAATAGAAGTTGAGTCGCAAATCAAGGTTCAAAGCGTGTCTTTATTGTACAATTTACTAGGATTCTAGGGAGACCCCCGTAGCCAGCTCAGAAACAGTGGCTTGGCCACGTTGATCTCAATTAAATCACATCAGCTCTGGATCTTTATAGGGATCCAAAATTCGCGCGGGAACATTTGATTATGCCTTTTTTTACACAATGTATAAAGTGGTCTGTCAGTTTCAAAAGTCCCTAGGAAGTTTCATGGATTAGCATTTGTATGGTGT
The DNA here is from genome assembly GCF_964213995.1 of Mustelus asterias. Lineage (NCBI taxonomy): Eukaryota > Metazoa > Chordata > Chondrichthyes > Carcharhiniformes > Triakidae > Mustelus > Mustelus asterias. The sequence continues at coordinate 91,667,346 of NC_135817.1, read as the reverse complement.
GTGTTCGTGTTAATGGGATTACTTGGTCCTGCCCCGGTGTCTAAATGCGTTTTCCATTACCATCTCTATGTGTCCTCTTATTTAAATTGATCCTATTGTTCCGTGTCTGTGTTTCCTGCTTGTGAGATTGAGTGTTAATGTCATCCTGTCCTGTTGGGTGTCTGGGGTATTTCATTCTTAACCTTTTATCCTTATCTCTTAGTTTATCAGATTTTTATGTCTGCCTTGGCCAGTTTAAAAATGCAGCTACGTGCTGTTGCTAGGCAGATTAGGGATCTTCCGTAGTTTCTGAAATTCGTGAGTCTCTCAGCTGTGCAGGGGGAGACCCGATCGAATATCCATCCGGGGGTGCCCCTCTGCATTGTTGGCCCGTTATGAGTGGTGCCAATTAGTCCAATAAAAATATGTTTGATGATACAAATATGGTTTTCTGGAAAATTTCCTCCTTCAGTATACCTTAGTTTTTTGTCTTTATATTGTCCTTGACCACACCTGGAGTATTGTGTGCCGTTTTGGTGTCCTTATCTGAGGAAGGATGTCCTTGCTATAAAGGGAGTACAGTGAAGGTTTACCAGGCTGATTCCTGGGATGGCAGGTCTGTCATATGAGGAGAGACAAAGTCAGTTAGCATTATATTCACTGGAATTTAGAAGAGTGAGAGGGGATCTCATAGAAACAAGGCTGAGTCAGAAAGCATGTTCCCAATGGTGGGGGAGTCCAGGACTAGGGGCCATAGTTTGAAGGTAAGTGGTAAACCTTTCAGAACTGAGGTGAGGAGAAATTTCTTCACCCAGAGGTTGGTGAATGTGTGGAATTCACTCCCACAGAAAGTAGTTGAGGCCAAAACGTTGTCTGATTTCAAGAAGAAATTAGATATAGCTCTTGGGTCTAAAGGGATCAAGGGGGAACGGGGGATCAGGATATGGAATTCAATGATCAGCCATGATCAAAATGAAAGGTGGAGCAGGATCGAAGGACATGTTTAGCCATGGATGATTTTTCCCCCCTTACCATCTTTCTTCCTCACTGGGATATATTTTAGTTGTGAGGAGTTGAGGATCTCCTTAAACAGCTGCCACTGGTCATCCACTGTCCGACCTTTCAGCCTTCCTGCCCACTCTGCTCAGGCCAAGTCTGTCCTCAAGCCGATGTAATTTCCTTTGTTTAATTCCAGAATGCTCGCATGGGGCTCCACTTTCTCACCCTCAAACTGAATTTTGAATTCTATCATACTATGGTCATTCCTCCCTAGAGGGTCCTTAACTATGAGGTCATCAATTAATCTCTCCTCATTACACAATACCAAATCCAGAGTAGCCTGCTCCCTGGTTGGTGCCACAACATACTGTTCCAAGAAACAATCTCTCATGCATTCAATGAACTCTGTCTCCAGGCTACCCTTGCCAATTTGATCCTTTCAATCTATGTGCATGTTAAAATCACCCATGATTATTGCTGTACCTTGCGAGCCCCCAATATTTCCTGGTTTATACTGTGCCGCACTGTGGAACTACTGCTTGGGCATAGATGACTCCTACCAAGTACTGGGGAGAATGTGCAGACTCCACACAGACAGTGCCCCAAGGCTGGAATCCACTGTGAGGCAGCAGTGCTAATCACTGTGCTGCCCTAACCCTAATGTTTGAACCAAGGCTGTAATGATGTCAGAAGCTGAGTGAGTCTTACAGAACCCAAACTGAGCATCAGTGAGCAGGTTATTACTCAGTAAATAATGCTTAATAGCACTGTTGAGACTCCTTCCATCATTTTACTGATAATCAAGAGTAAGCTGATGAGATGGTAATTGTCCAGGTTGGATTTAAACATAGAAACATAGAAACTAGAAGCAGGAGGAGGCCATTCAGCCCTTCGATCCTGCTCCACCTTTCATTTTGATCATGGCTGATCATTGAATTCCATATCCTGATCCCCCGTTCCCCCCAATATCCCTTTAGACCCAAGAGCTATATCTAATTTCTTCTTGAAATCAGACAACGTTTTGGCCTCAACTACATTCTGTGGGAGTGAATTCCACACATTCACCACCCTCTGGGTGAAGAAATTTCTCCTCACCTCAGTTCTGAAAGGTTTACCACTTACCTTCAAATTATGGCCCCTAGTCCTGGACTCCCCCGCCATTGGGAACACTCGTTCTGAATCAATCTATTTCTATGAGATCCCCTCTCATTTTTCTAAACTCCAGTGAATATAATGCTAACTGACTTTGTCTCTCCTCATATGACAGACCTGTCATCCCAGGAATCAGCCTGGTAAACCTTCACTGTACTCCCTCTATAGCAAGGACATCCTTCCTCAGATAAGGACACCAAAACTGCACACAATACTCCAGGTGTGGCCTTACCAATGCCCTATACAATTGCAGCAACACATCCCTATCCCTATACTCAAATCCTCTCGCTATGAAGGCCAACATACCATTTGCCTTCTTTACTACCTGCTGTATCTGCGTGCTTACTTTCTTACTTGATGCATGGGGAATCCAAGGCCTCGTTGAGTATCCACCTCTCTCAATTTAAACCCATTCAAGTAATAATCTGTCTTCCTATTATTGCTACCAAAGTGGATAACCTCACATTTATCCACATTATACTGCATCTGCCATGCACATGTCCACAAACTCAGCCTGTCCAAATCACGCTGAAGCATCTCTGCATCCTCCTCACAGTTCACCCTCCCACTCAACTTTGTATCATCTGCAAATTTGGAGATAATACATTCAGTTCCCTCTTCCAAATCATTAATTTATAATTTGAACAGTTGGGGTCCTGGCACAGATCCCTGCGGAACCCCACCAGTCACTGACTGCCAATCAGAAAAAGACTCATTTTGCCAACTCCTTGCTTCTTATTTGTCCTTTTTCTTGTGTACATGACATCCCTGGGCAATTTTCTACATTGCTGAATAGTGATAATGTCACTGGATGAATAATCCAGAGATCCAGGCCCATGTTCTCGGGACATTACTTCAAATCCCAACATGATATCTCGTGGAATTTAAATTCAATGACCGTGATTTAGTGGCCTCACTAGCTATTGGTGCAAATCCCATAATGGTTGCTAAGCATCAAGAGAGGCTAAAGACAGATTTGTGCCAGCGGCCTTTCAGAATGCAATCTTCCCACCCCTTGTTCAATGATGCCCAGGAAGGGCATGAGCCTGATTAGCATAGAACCACAGAAAATTACAGCTCAGAAACAGGCCTTTTGGCCCTTCTTGTCTGTGCCGAACCATTTTTTGCCTCGTCCCACTGACCTGCACTTGGACCATATCCCTCCACACCCCTCTCATCCATGAACCCGTCCAAGTTTTTCTTAAATGTTAAAAGTGACCCCGCATTTACCACTTTATCCGGCAGCTCATTCCACACTCCCACCACTCTCTGCGTGAAGAAGCCTCCCCTAATATTCCCTTTAAACTTTTCTCCTTTCACCCTTAACCCATGTCCTCTGGTTTTTTTCTCTCCTCGCCTCAGTGGAAAAAGCCTGCTTGCATTCATTCTATCTATACCCATCAAAATCTTATGCACCTCTATCAAATCTCCCCTCATTCTTCTACGCTCCAGGGAATTAAGTCCCAACCTATTCAATCTCTCTCTGTAACTCAGCTACTCAAGTCCCGGAAAAATCCTTGTGAACCTTCTCTGCACTCTTTCAACATTATTTACATCCTTCCTGTAACTAGGTGACCAAAACTGTACACAATACTCTAAATTCGGCCTCACCAATGCCTTATATAACCTTACCATAACACTCCAACTTTTATACTTGATACTCCAATTTATAAAGGCCAATGTACTCTTTACGACCCTATCTACCTGTGACGTCACTTTTAGGGAATTCTGTACCTGTATTCCCAGATCCCTCTGTTCAACTGCACTCTTCAGAGTCCTACCATTTACCCTGTACGTTCTACTTTGGTTTGTCCTTCCAAAGTGCAATATCTCACACTTGTCTGCGTTAAATTCCATTTGCCATTTTTCAGCCCATTTTTCTAGTTGGTCCAAATCCCTCTGCAAGCTTTGAAAACCTTCCTCACTGTCCACTACACCTCCAATGTTCGTATCATCAGCAAACTTGCTGGTCCAATTTACCACATTATCATCCAGGTCATTGATATAGATGACAAACAACAATGGACCCAACACCGATCCCTGCGGCACACCACTAGTCACAGGCCTCCACTCAGAGAAGCAATCCTCCACAACCACTCTCTGGCTTCTTCCATTGAAAGAAGTTTAACAACACCAGGTTAAAGTCCAACAGGTTTATTTGGTAGCAAAAGCCACACAAGCTTTCGAGGCTCTGAGCCCCTTCTTCAGGTGAGTGGGAATTCTGTTCACAAACAGAACTTATAAAGACACAGACTCAATTTACATGAATAATGGTTGGAATGCGAATACTTACAACTAATCCAGTCTTTAAGAAACAAAACAATGGGAGTGGAGAGAGCATCAAGACAGGCTAAAAAGATGTGTATTGTCTCCAGACAAGACAGCCAGTGAAACTCTGCAGGTCCACGCAACTGTGGGAGTTACAAATAGTGTGACATAAACCCAATATCCCGGTTGAGGCCGTCCTTGTGTGTGCGGAACTTGGCTATCTTCCTTCCATTGAGCCAGTGTCTAATCCAATTTACTACCTCCCCATGTATACCTAGCGACTGAACCTTCCTAACTAACCTCCCATGAGGGACCTTGTCAAAGGCCTTGCTGAAATCCAGGTAGACAACATCCACCACCTTCCCTTCATCCACTTTCCTGGTAACCTCCTCGAAAAACTCTAATAGATTGGTCAAACATGACCTACCACACACAAAGCCATGTTGACTCTCCCTAATAAGTCCCTGTCTATCCAAATATTTGTAGATCCTATCCCTTATCACACCTTCCAATAACTTGCCCACCACCGATGTCAAACTTACTGGCCTATAATTGCACGGATTTCTTTTGGAACCTTTTTTAAACAATGGAACAACATGAGCCACCCTCCAATCATCCGGCACCTCCCCCGTGAATACTGACATTTTAAATATGTCTGCCAGGGCCCCTGCAAGTTCAACACTAGCTTCCCTCAAGGTCTGTGGGAATACCCTGTCTGGTCCTGGGGATTTATCCACTCTGATTTGCCTCAAGACAGCAAGCACCTCCTCCCCTTTAATCTGTAAAGGTTCCATGACCTCCCTACCAGTTTGCCCTATTTCCGTAGACTCCATGCCCGTTTCCTTAGTAAATACGGATGCAAAAAACCCATCTAATATCTTCCCCATTTCTTTCGGTTCCATACATAGCCGACCACTCTGATCTTCAAGAGGACCAATTTTATCCCTCACTATCCTTTTGCTCCTAACGTACCTATAGAAGCTCTTTGGATTTTCCTTCACTCTGTCTGCCAAAGCAACCTCATGTCTTCTTTTCGCCCTCCTGATTTCCCTCTTAAGTAGCTTCTTGCACTTTTTATACTCCTTGAGCATCTGATCTGTTCCTTGCTGCCTGTACATTTCATACAACTCTCTCTCCCTCTTAATCAGTGTTAATAGATTACAATGAATTTGAATGTCATTAGCAGGCTTAACGGTGCTACTTCTACCCTCTCTGATAAGTGCGAGGTGATGCACTTTGGAAGGAGTAACAAGACAAGGGAGTATTTAATGAATGGCAGGACATTAGGAAATTCAGAGGAACAGATGGATCTTGGGGTACTTATTCACAGATCTCTGAAGGCAGCAGAGCAGGTTTTTTTTATTATTTAATTGTGGGACATGGGCGTTGCTGGCTGGCCAGCAATTATTGTCCATCCCTAGGTGCCCTTGAGAAGGTGGTGGTGAGCTGCCTTCTTGAATCGCTGCAGTCCATGTTCTGTGGGTTGACCCACAATGCCGTTAGGGAGGGAATTCCAGGATTTTGGCCCAGCGACTGCAAAGGAATGGCGATATATTTCCAAGTCAGGATGATGAGTGGCTTGGAGGGGAACTGGCAGCTGGTGGTGTCCCAGGTATCTGCTGTCCTTGTCCTTCTAGATGGAAATGGTTGTGGGTTGGAAGGTGCTGTCAAAGGATTTTTGACCTGTTGCTGAAGTGCATCTTGTAGATAGTACACATTGCTGTTACTGAGTGTCGGTGGTGAAGGGAGTGGATGTTTGTGGATGTGGTGCCAATCAAGTGGGCAGCTTTGTCCTGGATGGTGTCAAGCTTCTTGAGTGTTATTTGAGCTGCACCCATCCAGGCAAGTGGGGAGTGTTCCATCCTGACCTGTGCCTTGTAGGCGGTGGATAGGCTTTGGGGAGTCAGGAGGTGAGTTATTCGTTGCAGTATTCCTAGCCTCTGACCTGCTCTTGTACCAACTGTGTTTATTCGGTGAGTCCAGTTGAATTTCTGGTCAAGGGTAACCCCAAGGATGTTGACAGTGGGGGACTCAGTGATGGTTACACCATTGAATGTCAAGGGCTGGTGGTTAGATTGTCTCTTATTGTCAATGTGGTCATTGCCTGGCATTTGTGTGGTGCAAATGTTACTTGCTACTTGTCAGCCCAAGCCTGATATTGTCCAGATCTTGCTGCATTGTGAATAAGATAGTTAAGAAAGCATATGGGGCACTTGCTTTTATCAATTGTGGCACTGAGTATAGGAGCAAAGAGGTAATGTTGGAGCTGTACAGAGTGTTGGTTAGGCTGGAGTACTGTGTGCAGTTCTGGTTACCTCACTATAGGAAGAATGTGATTCACTGGAGGAGATACGGAGGAGATTCACCAGGATGTTCCCTGGGATGGAGCATTTGAGCTATAAGGAGACTGAATAGGGTTGGATTGTTTTCTTTAGAGCAGAGAAGGCTGAGGGGGCATGATTGAGGTGTACAGGATTATGAGGGAAGCAGCTGTTCCTCTTGGTTGAGGGGGTCAATCACGAGGGGCAGAGTTTTGGAGTCAGGGATAGGAAACTCAGAGGGGATTTGAGAAGAAAAGTCACTCAGGGTTGTGAGAATCTGGAATGCACTGCCTGGGACGGTAGTGGAGGCAGGAAAGCTTACAACCTTTAAAAATATCTGGCTAAGCATTTGAAATATCATAACATTAAAGGATATAGGACAAGTGCTGGAAAATAGGGTTAGTGCGACTGTAGCAGTGGTTATTGTCGGCACAGACTCGATGGGCCGAAGGGCTTTTTCTGTGCTGTACAACTTTATGACTCTCCGTATCGTCTCACCCAGCTGGAATGATATCATCCCGGTGCAAATCACAACTAGTGTTCAAAACAGAAATCCAGTTGTGATGACCATGCTGGGATGATGTGGAGATGCCAGCGTTGGACTGGGGTAAACACTGTAAGAAGTCTCACAACACCAGGTTAAAGTCCAACAGGTTTATTTGGTAGCACAAGCCACAAGCTTTCGAAGCGCTGCCCCTTCGTCAGGTGAGTGGGAGTTCTGTTCACAAACAGGGCACATAAAGACACAAACTCAATTTACAAAATAATGATTGGAATGCGAGTCTTTACAGGTAATCAAGTCTTAAAGGTACAGACAATGTGAGTGGAGAGAGTGTTAAGCACAGGTTAAAGAGATGTGTATTGTCTCCAGACAGGACAGTTAGTGAGATTTTGCAAGCCCAGGCAAGTCATTATGGGGGTTACAGATAGTGTGGCATGAACCCAAGATCCCGGTTGAGGCCGTCCTCATGTGTGCGGAACTTGACTATCAGTCTCTGCTCAGCGACTGTCGTAGGTAAAGATACCTCTGAGTCTATTCGTAGGTCAAAATACTTTGGTTTATTTGCACAATTGTGGGAGACCGTCCGATGCCTAACATGGCCTCAGATGTCTCAGCAAATACAGGCTAAACACATACATTTATACCCCACCTTGCACGTACGCAGTTTCCCAGGCTCACAGGTTCCCAGGTGGTTGCACATCTTCCTGTGTGAACCTTGTTGCCTTGGCGTTTTCTTCACGGTTATCCCAAGGCCGTGAATGCTGTTGTTCTCTGTGAGCACAGGTGGGGTATCTTACTAACGTACAAAGTTACAGTCTTCACACAAGCAAGTTAATTGGCATACAACAATTTATATACGTTCGTAGGTACTTGTATCATGTATATCGGTACAGGTTATGATGAATATATAGGCTTCCATTGTTACACAGCAATACATAATTAAAGAATACAAAATGGCGGATTAGCCACATTCTTGAACAGAAAAACATACAACAGCTGTGCTCTTATCTGTTCTGGAAATATGAGCATGAAAACACTCTAACGTAAACATGAGTTCTACAATATTTCTCACACAAGCTCTAAATATCACAGAGGTCACTGTGACACTTCGAGTATTGAAGTTCATTAACCCATTCCCGACTTCAGCGACTCTGCGTTGTCGTGTGTCGTGAAGGCCGCCTTGGAGGACGCTTACCCGAAGATCAGAGGCCGAATGCCCGTGACCGCTGAAGTGTTCCCCAACAGGAAGAGAACACTCTTGCCTGGTGATTGTCAAGCAGTGTTCATTCATCCGTTGTCGTAGCGTCTGCATAATCTCCCCAATGTACCATGCCTCGGGACATCCTTTCCTGCAGCGGATCAGGTAGACAACATTGGCCGAGTTGCAAGAGTATGTACCGTGTACCTGGTGGATTGTGTTCTCACGTGAGATGATGGCATCCGTGTCGATGATCCGGCACGTCTTGCAGAGGTTGCTGTGGCAGGGTTGTGTGGTGTCGTGGTCACTGTTCTCCTGAAGGCTGGGTAGTTTGCTGCGGACAATGGTCTGTTTGAGGTTGTGCGGTTGTTTGAAGGCAAGAAGTGGGGGTGTGGGGATGGCCTTGGCGAGATGTTCGTCTTCATCAATGACATGTTGAAGGCTCCAGAGAAGATGTCATAACTCCTCCGCTCTGGGGAAGTACTGGATGACGAAGGGTACTCTGTCCACCGTGTCCCGTGTTTGTCTTCTGAGGAGGTCGGTGCAGTTTTTCGTTGTGGCATATCAGAACTGTCAATCGATGAGTCGAGCACCATATCCTGTTCTTATGAGGGCATCTTTCAGCGTCTGGAGGTGTCTGTTGCGATCCTCCTCATCCGAGCAGATCCTGTGTATACGGAGGGCTTGTCCGTAGGGGATGGCTTCTTTAACGTGTTTAGGGTGGAAGCTGGAGAAGTGGAGCATCAAAACAACAAAGAACAAAGAACAGTACAGCACAGGAAACAGGCCCTTCGGCCCTCCAAGCCTGTGCCGCTCCTTGGTCCAACTAGACCAATCGTTTGTATCCCTCCATTCCCAGGCTGCTCATGTGACTATCCAGGTAAGTCTTAAACGATGTCAGCGTGCCTGCCTCCACCACCCTACTTGGCAGCGCATTCCAGGCCCCCACCACCCTCTGTGTAAAAAACGTCCTTCTGATGTCTGAATTATACTTCGCCCCTCTCAGCTTGAGCCCGTGACCCCTCGTGATCGTCACCTCCGACCTGGGAAAAAGCTTCCCACTGTTCACCCTATCTATACCCTTCATAATCTTGTATACATCGTGAGGTTATCCGTGGGCTTGCGGTTTAGTGAGGTGCTGAGGTGACCGTCCTTAATGGAGATGCGTGTGTCCAAGAATGCAACCGATTCCGGAGAGTAGTCCATGGTGAGTCTGATGGTGGGATGGAACTTGTTGATGTCATCATAGAGTTGTTTCAGTGATTGTTCACCATGAGTCCAAAGGAAGAAAATGTCATTGATGTATCTAGTGTATAGCATCGATTGAAGGTCCTGTGCGGTGAAGAGGTCTTGTTCGAACCTGTGCATGAAGATGTTGACATATTGAGGTGCGAATTTGGTCCCCATGGCTGTTCCATGTGTCTGGATGAAGAACTGGTTGTTGAAGGTGAAGACATTGTGGTCCAGGATGAAGCGGATGAGTTGTAAAATTGCTTCTGGAAACTGGCAATTGTCAGCGTTGAGTACTGAGGCAGTTGCAGCAATGCCATCATCGTGGGGGATGCTGGTGTAGAGTGCCGAGACATCCATTGTGACAAGGAGTGCTCCTGGTTCAACTGCTCCATGTGTGCTGAGTTTCTGTAGGAAGTCCGTCGTGTCGCGACAAAAGCTGGGGGTTCTTTGTACAATGGGTTTCAGGATGCCCTCAGCATAGCCGGAGAGGTTCTCGCACAGGGTCCCATTGCCCGATACGATGGGACGGCTGGGTGTGTTTGCCTTGTGTATTTTCGGGAGGCAGTAGAGATCTCCAACATGGGGAGTACGTGGGATGCGAGCATGGAGGGTGCTCTGAAGGTCTGGATCAAAGGTCTTGATCAGTCTGTTGAGTTGACGGGTATGTTCTTTGGTCGGATCTGCGGGTAACTGTCTGTAGTGTTCCCCATTGTTCAGTTGTCGGTACACTTCTTTGCAGTAATCCGTTCTGTTCAGTGTGACGATAGCCCCTCCTTTGATCTCTGGTCTTTGGCCTCTGATCTTCGGGTAAGTGTCCTCCAAGGCAGCCTTCACGACACACGACAGTGCAGAATCGCGGAGCAGAGACTGATAGCCAAGTTCCGCACACATGAGGACGGCCTCAACCGGGATCACACTATCTGTAACCCTCATAACGACTTGCCTGGGCTTGCAAAATCTCACTAACTGTCCTGTCTGGAGACAATACACATCTCTTTAACCTGTGCTTAACGCTCTCTCCACTCACATTGTCTGTACATTTAAGACTTGATTACCTGTAAAGACTCGCATTCTAATCATTATTTTGTAAATTGAGTTTGTGACTTTATATGCCCTGTTTGTGAACAGAACTCCCACTTACCTGACGAAGGGGCAGCGCTCCGAACGCTGGTGGATTTTGCTACCAAATAAACCCGTTGGAGTTTAACCTGGTGTCGTGAGACTTCTTACTATGCTGGGATGCACAGGTAAGTATAACCCATAGGTGGTGAGGGACATGCCTGAGCAGTGCCCTAGCCCTGCCCTCTGACAGTTCAAACCTGGTATGGCTGGGCGCTCTGAGCAGCCCCACTGGGGTCTTCCCCTTACGTATTGCTGGGGGGTGATGGCAGGAGTGGACTGAGGGGTGGGTTTGGGGAGGGAGGGGATTTGATACCCGTGAAGGGGGAAGTTGGCCGATACTTGCATGGAGGGAGAAGGGGGGGGAAAAGAGTACCCTAATCCTTGTGTGGGATCTGGGAGCACCCGGAGTCTTGCATGGTTGGTGGGTAGAGAATGTCTCAATGTGTGTGGGGGGTCCTCTGTGTCTGTGGGGGAATGGGGAGGGAAGTTTATTTGACAATGCTCCCCTCTTTAGTTTTTCAGATATACACAGATTTTAAGGTTAAAATGGATTACGAAGTATATCTGACATAGAAATATACTTAGAAACTAGAAGCAGGAGTAGGCCATTCGGCCCTTTGAGCCTGCTCCTCCATACATTTTAATCATGGCTGATTATCGAGTTCAATATCCTGATTCCCCCCTCCCCTTTAGCCCCAAGAGCTACATCTAATTTCTTCTTGAAACCGCACAACGCTTTGGCCTCAACTACTTTCTGTGGGAGTGAATTCCACACATTCACCACTCTCTGGGTGAAGAAATTTCTCCTCACCTCAGTTCTAAAAGGTTTACCCCTTATCCTCCAACGATGATCCCTAGTTTTGGACTCCCCCACCATTGGGAACATTCTTTCTGAATCTACCCTCTCTAACCCTGTTCGAATTTTATACATTTCTATGAGTACCCTCTCACTCCAATGAATATAATCCTAACTGACTTAGTTTCTCCTCATTTGACAGACCTGCCATCCCAGGAATCAGCCTGGTAAACCTTTGCTGCACTCCCTCTATAGCAAGGACATCCTTCCTCAGATAAGGGCACCAAAACGGCACACAATGTTCCAGGTGTGGCCTCCCCAACACCCTATATAATTGCAGCAAAGCATCTCTGTCCCTATACTCATATTCCATTTGCCTTCTTTATTCCTGCTGTACCTGCACGCTTACTTTCAGCGACTGATGCACGAGGACACCAAGGTCTCGCTGAGTATCCACCTCTCTCAATTCACACCCATTTAAGTAATAATCTGTCTTCCTATTATTGCTACCAAAGTGGATAACCTCACATTTATCCACATTATACTGCATCTGCCATGCAGATGCCCACACACTCAGCCTGTCCAAATCACGCTGAAGCATCTCTGCATCCTCCTCACAGCTCACCCTCCCACCCAACTTTGTATCATCTGCAAATTTGGAGATAATACATTCAGTTCCCTCTTCCAAATCATTAATATATAATGTAAACAGTTGGGGTCCTGGCACAGATCCCTGCAGAATCCCACACATTCACCACCCTCTGGGTGAAGACATTTCTCCTCACCTCAGTTTTAAAAGGTTTACCCCTTATCCTCAAACTATAACCCCTAGTTCTGGACTCCCCCACCATTGGGAACATTCTTTCTGAATCTACCCTGTCTAATCCAGTTAGAATTTTATAAGTTTCTATGAGATCCCCTCTCACTCTTCTAAACTCCAATGAATATAACCTTAATCCAGTCTCTTCTCATATGACAGTCCTGCCATTCTCGGAATCAACCTGGTAAACCTTAGAATCATAGAATAGAAAAATCATAGAATCTCCACAGTGCAAAAGAAGATAATTTGGCCCATCGAGTCTACACCGACTCTCCAACAGAGGATCCCACCTAGGCCTTTTCTGTAAACCGGTATTTAGAATCATAGAATCATAGAATACAGTGCAGAAAGAGGCCATTCGGTCCATCGAGTCTCACCGACGACAATTCCACCCAGGCCCTATCCCCATAACCCCTTGTATTTACCCCACTAATCCCTCTAACCTATGCAGCCCGGGACACTAAGGGGCAATTTAGCATGGCCAATCAACCTAACCCACACATCTTTGCACTGTGGGAGAAAACTGGAGCATCTGGAGGAAACCCACGCAGACACGGGGAGAATGTGCAAACTCCACACAGGCAGTGACTCAAGCCGGGAATCAAACCCGGGTGTGTGGAAAACACTGCCAGGGGTGGTGGTTGTGGTGGCAGATACGATAGGGCATTTAAGGGGCTTTTAGATAACCATATGAAGATCCAAGAAATAGAGGGATGTGGACCAAGGGCTCACAGATGGTATTAGTTTAATTTGGCGTCATGTTCTGTACAACATCTTGGGATGAAGGGCCTGTTCTCGTGCTGTACTGTTCTATGTTCGATGAAATTATAGTTTCTTTTTTAATGTCTTCACTAATGTTTTTTCTTAATTCAAAAACATGATCATAGATTTTGTATTTAGAATTTAGTCTTGAACTCTGAACAAAAAGCAGGGCAGGGGTTTTCCAGCCACTCCTGTTGACAGGATCATCTGATCCCATCGAAGCCAGGAGACATTAAAGTGGCTTGTTGTATCCACTGTGGTGAGTTCCAATGGAAAATCTTAGCCAAGCTCTTTCATTTCCCCATTGCCACTGCTAGCACGCAGCCAACTAATTGTCTTTCCATGTCTAGCAGTTTCTGCTGGAAGGAAACCTGGGGAATCATTTCAGAAATCTTGTTCAGATGAAGTTATTAAACTTTTCTTCAAACAAAAACACAAGTACTCAAGAATGAAAAAAAACTGAAGAATAGTTGGACCTTTATCAGTTGGATAAGTTGAATAATTGGACCTTATCTGGATAGTCAGAAGCTTTTTCCCAGGGTGGAAGAGTCAATGACTAGGGGGCACAGGTTTAAGGGGCAAGGTTTAAAGGAGATGTACGAGGCAGATTTTTTACACAGAGAGTGGTGGGTGCCTGGAACTCGTTGCCGGGGGAGGTAGTGGAAGCGGATACGGTAGTGACTTTTAAGGGGCGTCTTGACAAATACATGAATAGGATGGGAATAGAGGGATATGGTCCCCAGAAGGATAGGGGGTTTTAGTTCAGTCAGACAGCATGGTCGGTGCGGGCTTGGAGGGCCGAAGGGCCTGTTCCTGTGCTGTAATTTTCTTTGTTCTTTGTTCTTTGCTGCAAAAACAGAAAATGCTCGAAAATCTCAGCAGGTCTGATAGCATCTGTGAAGAGAGAATAGAGCCAACGTTTTGAGTCTGGATGACCCTTCATCAAAGTTCTCAGAGACCTTTGCAGCATTTGATTTGTCGTAATCATTGAGGTTTACAGGATGGAAACAGGTCCTTCGGCCCAACTTGTCCATGCCGCCCAGTTTTTACCACTAAGCTAGTCCCAATTGTCTGCATTTGGCCCATATTCCTCTATACCCATCGTACCCATGTAACTGTCTAAACACATTTTAAAAGATAAAATTGTACCCACCTCTTCTGCTGCCTCTGGCAGCTCGTTCCAGACACTCACCACCTCTGAGTTAAAAAACTGCCCCTCTGGACCCTTTTGTATCTCTCCCCTCTCACCTTAAACCCATGCCCTCTAGTTTTAGACTCCCCTACCTTTGGGAAAAGATGTTGACTATCTACCTCATCTATGCCCCTTATTTTATAAACCTCTATAAGATCACCCCTCAGCCTCCTACGCTCCAGGGAAAAAAGTCCCAGTCTATCCAGCCTCTCCTTATAACTCAAAGCATCAAGTCCTGATAACATCCTAGTAAATATTTTCTGCACTCTTTCTGGTTTAATAATACCCTCTCTAGTCGAGCCAACCACATACTGAATGAAAAATTCCTCCTGAACAGACTCAACAGATTTCTCTCAATCCAAGCTCCTAATTGCTGTCCCAGTCAATAGAATATAGAACATAGAACAGTACAGCACAGAACAGGCCCTTCGGCCCACGATGTTGTGCCGAGCTTTATCTGAAACCAAGATCAAGCTATCCCACTCCCTATCATCCTGGTGTGCTCCATGTGCCTATCCAATAACCACTTAAATGTTCCTAAAGTGTCTGACTCCACTATCACTGCAGGCAGTCCATTCCACACCCCAACCACTCTGCGTAAAGAACCTACCTCTGATATCCTTCCTGTATCTCCCACCACGAACCCTATAGTTATGCCCCCTTGTAATAGCTCCATCCACCCGAGGAAATAGCCTTTGAACGTTCACTCTATCTATCCCCTTCATCATTTTATAAACCTCTATTAAGTCTCCCCTCAGCCTCCTCCGCTCCAGAGAGAACAGCCCTAGCTCCCGCAACCTTTCCTCATAAGACCTACCCTCCAAACCAGGCAGCATCCTGATAAATCTCCTCTGCACTCTTTCCAGCGCTTCCACATCCTTCTTATAGTGAGGTGACCAGAACTGCACACAATATTCCAAATGTGGTTCACCAAGGTCCTGTACAGTTGCAGCATAACCCCACGGCTCTTAAACTCCAACCCCCTGTTAATAAAAGCTAACACACTATAGGCCTTCTTCACAGCTCTATCCACTTGAGTGGCAACCTTTAGAGATCTGTGGATATGGACCCCAAGATCTCTCTGTTCCTCCACAGTCTTCAGAACCCTACCTTTGACCCTGTAATCCACATTTAAATTAGTCCTACCAAAATGAATCACCTCACATTTATCAGGGTTAAACTCCATTTGCCATTTTTCAGCCCAGCTTTGCATCCTATCTATGTCTCTTTGCAGCCTACAATATCCCTCCACCTCATCCACTACTCCACCAATCTTGGTGTCATCAGCAAATTTACTGATCCACCCTTCAGCCCCCTCCTCTAAGTCATTAATAAAAATCACAAAGAGCAGAGGACCAAGCACTGATTCCTGCGGCACTCCGCTAGCAACCTGCCTCCAATCCAAAAATTTTCCATCAGCCACCACCCTCAATGTTGGGAAAGTTGAAGTCCCTTACTATCACCGCCCTATTTTTCTTGGAGCTATCTGTAATTTCCTCACATATTTGCTCCTCAGTTTTCCGCTGGCTATTTGATGGCTTGTAGTACAATCCTATCAAAGTGATCTCCCTCCTTATTTTTAAGTTCTAACCATATAGACACAGTGGGCAAACCCTCGGATATATAGGACAGATGTTAGAGGTAGGTTCTTTACTCAGAGAGTAGTAAGGGCGTGGAATGCCCTGCCTGCAGCAGTAGTGGACTCGTCAACATTAAGAGCATTCAAATGGTTATTGGATAAACATATGGATGATATTGGAATAGTGTAGATTAGAGGGGCTTTAGATTGGTTCCACTGGTCAGCGCAACATCGAGGGCCGAAGGGCCTGTACTGCGCTGTAATGTTCTATGTTCTATATCCCCTCTCAGTACTGCCATGATGTTCTCCCTAATCAAAAACGCAACTCCCCCTCCTCTCTTACCTCCTGTTCTATCTTTTCTATAGCATCTGTACCCTGGAAAATTGAGCTGCCAGTGCTACCCCTCCCTTAGCCATGTTTCAGTAATTGCTATAATATCCCAGTTTCATGTACCCATCTATGCCCCGAATTCATCTACTTGCCCATCAGGCCTCTTGCATTGAAATAAATGCAGCTTTAATCGAAACTTCCCTTGTTCTCTGCCCTGCTTTCTCAGACTATCTGTCCGGTCATGTTTTGTACACTCTCCCTGTTTTATTTCTCTTAACCTCACTGGACCCATTCACTAAGTTCTCCACAGTCTCTGTACTCTGTACTAAAGAATAAAGAAAAGTACAGCACAGAAACGGGCCCTTCAGCTCTCCCATGCCTGTGCCGATCATAATGCCTGCTTAAACTAAAACCGAAATCGTATGCACTTACGGAGTCCGGATCCGTCCATTCCCGTATTCATCTAGTTGCCCCTTAAATGCCTGCCCCCACCACCTCCCCAGACAGTGCGTTCCAGACATTCACCACCCTCTGTGTAAAAAACTTGCCTCACACATCTCCTCTAAACTTTTCCCCATGCACCTTAAACCTATGTCCCCTAGTACTTGACCTTTCTACCCAAGGAAAGAGCATCTGATTATCCACTCTGTCCATGCCACTCATAATCTTGTAAATCTCTACCAGGTCACCCCCCAACCTCCGTCATTCCAGTGAGAACAAACCGAGTTTATCCAACCTCTCCTCATAACTAATACCCTCCAGACCAGACAACATCCTGGTAAACCTCTTCGGTACCCTCTTCAAAGCATCCACATCCTTCTGGTAGTGTGGCGACCAGAATTGTACACAATATTCTAAATGAGGCCTAACTAAGATTCTGTACAGCTGCAGCATAACCTGCCAATTTTTACACTCAATGCCCTGACCGATGAAGGCAAGCATGCCGTATGCTTTCTTGACCAACTTATCCACCTGCGTTGCCACTTTCAGTGATCGGTGGACATATACACCCAGATCTCTCTGCCTGTCAATACTCCTAAGGGTTCTGCCATTTACTGTATAATTCCTACATGCTTGGGACCTTCCAAATGCATTATCTGTACTGTGGCCCTTTTTGACATTTGTCTTTGGTTTCTCTGCCTTTCACCTTTCTAATTTTTGCCTTTCATTTCTGTCCCCATTTTACTTCCCTCTGACTTCCTGCATTGGTTCCCATCCCCCTGCCATATTAGTTTAAACCCTCCCCAACAGCACCAGCAAACACTCCCAAAGAACAAAGAACAAAGAAAATTACAGCACAGGAACAGGCCCTTTGGCCCTCCAAGCCTGCACCGACCATTGTACTTGTTTGAACTAAAACCCCCTATCCTTCCGGGAACCATATCCCTCTATTCCCATCCTACTCATGGATTTGTCAAAACGCCCCTTAAAATTCACTATTGTGTCTGCTTCCACTACCTCCCCCGGCAGTGAGTTCTAGGCACCCACCACCCTCTGTGTAAAAACTTGCCTCGCACATCTCCTTTAAGCCTTGCCCCTTGCACCTTAGACTTATGCAACCTAGTAATTGATTCTTCCACCCTGGTTAAAAAGTTTCTGACTATCCACTTTGTCCATGCCCCTCATAATCTTGTAGACTTCTATCAGGTTGCCCCTCAACCCCCGTCGGTCCAGTGAGAACAAATCAAGTTTCTCCAACCTCTTCTCATAGCTAATGCCCTCCATACCTGGCAACAACCTGGTTAATCTTTTCTGTACCCTCTCCAAAGCTTGACTACCTTTTCCACCTGCAATGTCACTTTCCGTGGCCTGTGTGCATGTACACCCAGATCCCTCTGCCTATCTGCCAATCCCTCTGCCAATGTCCCCCTAGGACATTGGTTCCAGTTCTGCCCAGGTGCAGACCGTCCGATTTGTACTGGTCCCACCTCCCCCAGAACTGTTTCCAATGTCCCAGGAGTTTGAATCCCTCCCTCTTGCACCATCTCTCAAGCCAGGTATTCATCTTAGCTATCCTGACATTCCTACTCTGACTAGTATGTGGCACTGATAGCATCCTGAGATTACTACCTTTGAGGTCTTTCTTTTTAGTTTAACTCCTAACTCCCTATACTCAGCTTGTAGGACGTCATCCCATTTTTTACCTATATCATTGGTGCCTATATGTACCACGACAGCTGGCTGTTCACCCTCCCCCTCCAGAATGCCCTGCAGCCGCTCCGAGACATCCTTGACCCTTGCACGAGGGAGACAACACACCACCCTGGAGTCTCGTTTGCATCCGCAGAAACGGCTGCCTATTTCCCTTATAATTGAACCCCCTATCACGATAGCTCTGCCTCTCTTTTTCCTGCCCTCCTGTGCAGCAGAGCCAGCCACGGTGCCATGAACCTGGCTGCTGCACCTTCCCCGAGTGAGCCAACTCCCCCAACAGTATCCAAAACGGTATATCTGTTTTGGAGGGATATGACCGCAGGGGACCCCTGCACTGCCTTCCTATTCTTCCTCTGTCTGGTGGTCACCCATTCCCTATCGCCCTCAGTAATTTTTATCTGCGGTGTGACCAACTCACTAAACGTGCAATCCACGACTTCCTCAGCATCGTGGATGCTCCAAAGTGAATCCATCTGCAGCTCCAGAGCCGTCAAGCGGTCTAACAGGAGCTGCAGTTGGGCACACTTCTTGCACGTGAAGGAGACAGGGACACCGGAAGGGTCTCTGAATTCCCACATCGCACAAGAGGAGCACAACACGGGTCTGGGATCTCCTGCCATGACTTAACCCTTAAGTTAACTTACAACAACTACAATGCCAAGAGAAAAAAGAAAAACTTTTTACCAGTCATCAATCACCTACCTGCTGGCTGTGATGTCACGGTTCGATTTCTTTCTACCTCTCACTTGCCCTCAAGTCTCCCTCGCAGGTCCACCTTTCCACTTCTCCCAAAGATGAGCACCACTTTCCCCTCAGCATCGAATTCCCACTCAACTCCAAATTCCCGATACCCTCACTCAGGCTGAAATTTCACTCTGGCTGACTGGTCCTGTGCAAGCTCACTCATTTGTGTTTTTAAAAAACTTCAGTATAGTAAGTTGAAAGAAAACAGACACGTATTAGTTCTCTTCAAAGTCATGCATTGTCCTCTTTTAATTTTATATTACAATTACTTCGTAAAATTATGGTGTTTTGGGAATCGGGAAAGTTGAATTGATTGAAGTGTTGAAGTTCCTACAGGAACTGCTGATAGACAAAACTGAGGTGATGCAATGTACACTGGCAAGAACAAACAATTACTTAACATTTGTTTATTTGTGTCACGAGTAGACTTACATTAACACTGCAATGAAGATACTGTGAAATTCCCCGAGTTGCCACACTCTGGCGCCTGTTCGGGTACACTGAGGGAGAATTTAGCTTGACCAATGTGCCTAACCAGCACGTCTTTCGGACTGTGGGAGGAAACCGGAGCACCCGGAGGAAACCCGCGCAGACACTAGGAGAACATGCAGACACCCAAGCCGGGAATCGAACCTGGCTCCCTGGCGCTGTGAGGCAGCACTGCTAACCACTGTGCCACCATGTAGGGCAGTATCCATAATTAATGTGATCACAGGAGCTTGACGTCTGTGGTGGGGAAGTTGTTGGAGAAGATTCTTAGAGATAGGATGTATGCGCATTTAGAAAGGAATAAACTCATTAACGATAGTCAGCATGGTTTTGTGAGAGGGAGGTCATGCCTCACTAACCTGGTGGAGTTTTTTGAAGAAGTGACCAGAATGGTTGACGAGGGAAGGGCCGTGGATGTCGTCTATATGGACTTTAGTAAAGCGTTTGACAAAGTCCCTCATGGTAGGCTGGTGCAAAAGGTTGGATCTCATGGGATAAAGGGGGAGGTGGCTAGATGGGTGGAGAACTGGCTTGGTCACAGAAGACAGAGGGTGGTAGTGGAAGGGTCTTTTTCCAGCTGGAGGCCTATGACTAGTGGTGTTCCGCAGGGCTCTGTATTGGGACCTCTGCTGTTTGTGATTTATATAAACGATCTGGAAGAAGGTGTAACTGGGGTGATCAGTAAGTTTGCGGATGACACGAAAATGGCTGGACTTGCAGATAGTGAGGAACATTGTCAGAAGCTACAGAAGGATATAGATAGGCTGGAAATTTGGGCAAAGAAATGGCAGATGGAGTTCAATCCTGATAAATGCGAAGTGATGCATTTTGGTAGAAATAATGTAGGGAGGAGCTATACGATAAATGGCAGAACCATAAAGGGTGTAAGTACACAGAGGGACCTGGATGTGCAAGTCCACAGATCCCTGAAGGTGACGTCACAGGTGGAGAAGGTGGCGAAGAAGGCATATGGCATGCTTGCCTTTATAGGACAGGGCATAGAGTATAAAAGTTGGGGTCTGATGTTGCAGTTGTATAGAACGTTGGTTCGGCCGCATTTGGAATACTGCGTCCAGTTCTGGTCGTCACACTACCAGAAGGACGTGGAGGCTTTGGAGAGAGTACAGAGGAGGTTTACCAGGATGTTGTCTGGTATGGAGGGGCTTAGTTATGAGGAGAGATTGGGTAAACTGGGGTTGTTCTCCCTGGAAAGACGGAGGATGAGGGGCGACTTAATAGAGATGTATAAAATTATGAAAGGCATAGACAGGGTGAACGGTGGGAAGCTTTTCCCCAGGTCCGTGGTGACGTTCACGAGGGGTCATAGGTTCAAGGTGAAGGGGGGGAGGTTTAACACAGATATCAGAAGGACATATTTTACACAGAGGGTGGTGGGGGCCTGGAATGCGCTGCCAGGCAAGGTGGTGGAGGCGGACACACTGGGAACGTTTAAGACTTATTTAGATAGCCACATGAACGGAGTGGGAATGGAGGGATACAAAAGAATGGTCTAGTTTGGACCAGGGAGCGGCACGGGCTTGGAGGGCCGAAGGGCCTATTCCTGTGCTGTATTGTTGTCTGTTCTTTGTTCAGGAAGGTGGCATCATGTGCAACAAGAATGTAAATGAAGTAGGATCTCTAATCTATAACATCATTGATGGTTAAATAACATTCAATAAGTACGTGCCATGATATTTTTAACTTAAAGTTTATTTCTTAAGTTCATATTGTGCAATGCTTGTCCTTTTGCTGCAGATTCCTGCTCTTGGATTGTGCTGCTGTGAAGAAGTCAAAGAGACAAAGAAGTGGCAAATGATTGAACCCCCAGTCAGGACACTGACTCATGGACCCAACCCAGCATTTAGCTGGAAAGAAACCATACTGCAAATTTAAGGACGTTACATTGAATGCATAGTTTCTTACAACTGAACTAATCTTAACATGCAACTCAGTGAAGGCAGTGGTTAAATATCTGAAGTCTAACTTAGTATAACACTGAATGAATGAACATAAGAGCGTAACAGGGGTAGACCATTGGCCCCTCGAACATGCCCTTCCATTCAATACAATCATGGCTAACCTTTGACCTCAACTCCACTTTCCCACTCGCTCCCCATATCTCCTGATTGCCCCTAGAATCCAAAATTCTACTTTTGAATATACTCATTGACTGAGCATCTACACCCCACTGGAGTAGAGAACTCCAAAGATTCATAACCCTTTGAATGAAGAAATTACTCATCTCATTCAAAAGTAACCAATACCTTTTCCTGAGGTTATTCCCCTGAGTTTAAGACTCTTCATCCAGAGCAAATAACCTTTTTCAGACCTCCGGTGAATCTCATAGAATTCAAATAAATTAACTCTTAGTCTTCTGAACTACAGAGCCTAAAGCTCCCTTCTACTGATCTCTGATCATAGGACAAATTCACATCCCAGGGGAGGCAGTGGTGTAGTGATATTGTCAATAGCTTAAGATGTAAAGCAGACAACGGCGGTGTATTTCTTAAACATGCACAGGATCAACACTGTCCCACTTGTTCTTCAATCTGAGCATCCAGACCCGGGCAACAGAAATAACTATATGCTAATTCCTTCATCTGGACTATACCACAATGTCCTTCATGTCGTTGTTCAAGAACTCTTCCGCGCAGTCGAAGAGGAATGATCACTCGCATTCCCCAAAACAGACACCCACCTTGAACGGTCAATTCAAGCTTTCTTGACACATATGGTTTCAAATCAGGATGTGGATGATGCGTTCCAGCTATCGTTCCTTTCAATACCATATCCACCACCTTCCCCATCACAGGGTCATTTCTGGTAAGTCTCTGAATTTGAGAGGTCACAACAAACGATCTACCAGTGAAAAATAAAGAATATTAGCAAAACTAGTTAATGGCATCTGTTCAGTAGGTAAAGGTAAGCATGATAATTCATCAGCATTAGCATGACACTCTGATTGACAATACTTTATAACATAGGAGTGTGTAAATAAGATTAGTGACCATTTTTGCAATTGACTAGGGCCTCACAGCCTCTATGTGGCCCAAAATAGTAAAGGGTCAATAATCAGTTAATAATGCGAAATGACAGCCATATAAATAATGATGAAACTTTTATATGCCAAAAATTATTTTCAATGCTTTGGTTTCTAGCTGAGCATAATTGATTCAGCACTAGTCAGAGTAGATGAAGCAAAAGCTATTGGTTATTCTCCTGAAGGCATGAAATGTGAAACTGCTCCATAAGGCGAAGCATCGCAAGCAAGTAGTAAATGTGGTTTTGGATTAAAATTAACCAATACTTCAGATTTACAAAGAACAAAGAACAATACAGGAACAGGCCCTTCGGCCCTCCAAGCCCAAGCATCTTTGACATCCATGTATGCTTTCTCACATTGTTGTCCCGTCCCATGACTGTTTCACACAGAGTAAATTATCATAGAATCATAGAATCCCTTCAGTGCAGAAGCAAGCTATTCAACCCATTGAATCGGCACCGACAACAATCCTACCTAGGCCTTATCCTTGTAACCCCACATATTTACCCCGCTAATCCCTCTAACCTACGCATCCCGGGACAATAAGGGGCAATTTAGCATGGCCAATCCACCTAATCCGCATCTTTTGGAGTGTGGGAGGTAACCAGAGCATCCGGAGGAAACCCACGCAAACACGGGCAGAACATGCAAACTCCACATAGACAGTGACCCAAGCCAGGAATTGAACCTAGGTCACTGGAGCTGTGAGGCAGCAGCGCTAACCACTGTGCTGTGTAATGGTTTCAATAATGTAGCTGTTCGGAACAAATTTTCCATAATAATTTACTAATCCTAGAAAGGATCTCCATTGCATCACATTCATTGGATGTGGTGCTTCTAAAATAGCTTCCATCTTTTTAGATGCTTTTAGTAGACCTTTACTATCAATAACGTGACCCAAATACTGGACTGATTTTTCTTTCTTGATACATAAACCATCTGCTTGAAGACATTACAATGTTGCCTCTAAATTATTCAAGCTTGTTCACCGGACCCTGTATTTAGAATATCATCCAGGTAACATTGTACACCAGAGAGACCACTTAAAATCTTATCCATTGGTTTTTGGAGTGGGGCTGGTAAGCAATGGTTGAAATTCAGCGCCTACATTCATCATGATGTCTTTTTTATTCATGGGACATGGGGATCACTGGCTGGCCAGCATTTATTGCCCATCCTTAGTTGCCCAAGGGCAGCTGAGAGTCAATCACATTGCTGTGACTCTGGAGTCACATGTAGCCTAGACCAGGTAAGGATAGCAAATTTCCTTCCCTAAAGGACATTAGTGAACTAGATGGGTTTTCCAACAATCGACAATGGTTTCATGGTCATCAGTAGATTCTTAAGTTCAGACATTTTTTATTGAATTCAAATTCCACCATCTGTCGTGATGGGATTCAACCAGGGTCCCCAGAACATTAGTTGAGTTTCTGGATTAATAGTCTAGCGATAATACCAAAAACAAAAACAAAAACAGCTCTGATGAAGGGTCATCAAGACTCGAAACGTTGGCTCTATTCTCTCTCCATAGATGCTGTCAGACCTGCTGAGATTTTCCAGCATTTTCTGTTTTTGTAATGATAATACCATTTGGCCATCACCTCCCCATTGGGAGAGGATCCCAGAAATGAAAGTGAGTGAGGGACCCCACAAAGTGCCACTGATAGGCGGCACGGTAGCACAGTGGTTAGCACTGCTGCTTCACAGCTCCAGGGTCCCGGGTTCGATTCCCGGCTCGGGTCACTGTCTGTGTGGAGTTTGCACATTCTCCTCGTGTCTGCGTGGGTTTCCTCCGGGTGCTCCGGTTTCCTCCCACAGTCCAAAGATGTGCGGGTTAGGTTGATTGGCCAGGTTAAAAATTGCCCCTTAGAGTCCTGAGATGCGTAGGTTAGAGGGATTAGCAGGTAAATATGTGGGGGTAGGGCCTGAGTGGGATTGTGGTCGGTGCAGACTCGATGGGCCGAATGGCCTCCTTCTGCACTGTAGGGTTTCTATGATTCTATGATTTCTATGATAATGACCACTTCCTCCTCCATCTCCTACACCTCCGCATCTCTCACTCCACTCCATCAGGATGGCATGGTGGCACAGTCGTTAGCACTGCTGCCTCACAGTGCCAGGGACCTGGGTTCGATTCCCGGCTTGGGTCACTGTCTGTGTGGAGCTTGCACATTCTCCCCGTGTCTGCACGGGTTTCCTCCGGGTGCTCTGGTTGATCCCACATTCCAAAAATGTGTGGGTTAGGCGGATTGGCCATGCTAAATTGCTCCTTAGTGTCAAGGGGACTAGCTAGGGTAAATGCTTGGAACTATGGAGAGAAGGCCTGGATGGGATTGTGTTCAGTGCAGACTTGATGGGCCAAATGGCCTTCTTCTGCACTGTAGGATTCTATGATCACCTGGTCTTTTCCCCTGCTAGCCCCTCTTCTTCCCAGTCCTCCCCTTTATCCCGTCCTTCATCTGTCCCTCTTCCCCATCATCCCACTACCCATCTCCCCATATACTCCCTTATTGAGTTTTTTGAGAAAGTGACCAAGGAGGTGGATGGGGGCAAGGCAGTGGACGTGGTATATATGGATTTTAGTAAGGCGTTTGATAAGGTTCACCATGGTAGGCTTCTGCAGAAAATGCAGATGTATGGGATTGGGGGTGATCTAGGAAATTGGATCAGGAATTGGCTAGCGGATAGGAAACAGAGGGTGGTGGTTGATAGTAAATATTCATCATGGAGTGCGGTTACAAGTGGTGTACCTCAGGGATCTGTTTTGGGGCCACTGCTGTTTGTAATATTTATTAATGATCTGGATGAGGGTATAGTTGGGTGGATTAGCAAATTTGCTGATGACACCAAAGTCGGTGGTGTGGTAGACAGTGAGGAAGGGTGTCGTAGTTTGCAGGAAGACTTAGACAGGTTGCAAAGTTGGGCCGAGAGGTGGCGGATGGAGTTTAATGCGGAGAAGTGTGAGGTAATTCACTTTGGTAGGAATAACAGATGTGTTGAGTATAGGGCTAACGGGAGGACTTTGAATAGTGTGGAGGAGCAGAGGGATCTAGGTGTATGTGTGCATAGATCCCTGAAAGTTGGGAATCAAGTAGATAAGGTTGTTAAGAAGGCATATGGTGTCTTGGCGTTTATTGGTAGGGGGATTGAATTTAGGAGTCGTAGCGTTATGTTGCAACTGTACACAACTCTGGTGCGGCCGCACTTGGAGTACTGTGTGCAGTTCTGGTCCCCACATTACAGGAAGGATGTGGAGGCTTTGGAGAGGGTGCAGAGGAGGTTTACCAGGATGTTGCCTGGTATGGAGGGGAGATCCTATGAGGAGAGGCTGAGGGATTTGGGATTGTTTTCGCTGGAAAGGCGGCGGCTAAGAGGGGATCTTATTGAAACATATAAGATGATTAGAGGTTTAGATAGGGTGGATAGTGATAGCCTTTTTCCTCTGATGGAGAAATCCAGCACGAGGGGGCATGGCTTTAAATTGAGGGGGGGTAGTTATAGAACCGATGTCAGGGGTAGGTTCTTTACCCAGAGGGTGGTGAGGGATTGGAATGCCCTGCCAGCATCAGTAGTAAATGCGCCTAGTTTGGGGGCGTTTAAGAGATCCGTAGATAGGTTCATGGACGAAAAGAAATTGGTTTAGGTTGGAGGGTCACAGTTTTTTTTTGTTTTTTTTTAACTGGTCGGTGCAACATCGTGGGCCGAAGGGCCTGTTCTGCGCTGTAATGTTCTATGTTCTATGTTCTATGTTCCCCCCACATCCGGTCTTCTCCCCAGTCCTCTTCAAACTCCCCTGCTCCCCATCGCATCCCTTCTCCCAATCACCACTTCCTCCAACTCCCATTTCATCACCACTCATCCC
Organism: Mustelus asterias; assembly: GCF_964213995.1. Taxonomy (NCBI): domain Eukaryota; kingdom Metazoa; phylum Chordata; class Chondrichthyes; order Carcharhiniformes; family Triakidae; genus Mustelus; species Mustelus asterias. The sequence continues at coordinate 91,640,800 of NC_135817.1, read as the reverse complement.
CATCACCTGCTTCTCTATCTCTCTCCACCTATCACACCCTTGCCAACACCCCTCATCTCCAGGGGGAGTCCTCCTCCCCAACAGTTCTCAAGATCGAGTTGCAATCTAGATAACCTTTTTCATTGTCCACTATGCCACCAATATTCATGTCATCTGCAAACTTACTACCCATGCTTCCTAAATTCTCATCCAAATCATTAATATAAAAGACAAATAACAGTAGACCCAGCACCAATCCCTGAGGCACACCGCTGGTCACAGACCACCAGTTTGAAAAACAACCCTCTACAACCACCCTCTGGCTTCTGTCATCAAGCCAATTTTGTATCCATTTGGCTACCTCACCCTGGATTCCGGGAGATTTAACCTTATGCAACAACCTACCATGTGGTACCTTGTCGAAGGTCTTGCTAAAGTCCAGATAAACAACATCAACTGCACTGCCCTCAGATATCTTCTTGGTTACCCCTTCAAAAAACTCAATCAAATTTGAGACATGATTTTCCATTCACAAAGCCATGCTGACTGTTCCTAATCAGTCTTTGCCTTTCGAAACGCCTGTAGATCCTGTCTCTCAGAATATCTTCCAACAACTTACTCACTATAGATGTAAGGCTCACTGGCCTGTAGTTCCCAGATTTTTCCCTGCAGCTCTTCTGAAACAAAGGCACAGCATTTTCCACTCTCCAATCTTTAGGCACCTCAGCTGTGGTTGTCGATGATTCAAATATCTCTGCTAGGGAATCCACAATTTCCTCCCTAGCCTCCCACAATGTCCTGGGATACACTTCATCAGGTGTCAGGGATTTATCTACCTTGGTGTGCTTAAAGACTTTCAGCACCTCCTTCTCTGTAATATGTACACTCCTCAAGACATCATTATTTATTTCCCTAAGTTCCCTAACATCTATGCTTTTCTGAACACTGATGAGAAATATTCATTTAGGATCTCACCCATCTCTTATGGATCCGCAAATAGATGAGCTTGTTGATCCTTAAGAGGCTCTACTCTCTCCCTAGTTACTCTTTTGCCCTTTATGTATTTGTAGAATTTCTTTGTATTCTCCTTTGCCTTATCTGCCAAAGCAATCCCATGTCCCCTTTTTGCCCTCCTGATTTCTCTTAACTCTACTCCTATATCCTCTATATTCTTCAAGGGATCCACTTGATCCCAGCTGCCTATGCATGTCACGTGCCTCCTTCTTCTTCTTCTTGACCAGGGCCTCCAAATCCCGAGTCATCCAGGGTTCCTTACTTCTACCAGCCTTGCCCTTCGCTCTAAGAGGAATGGGCTTACCCTGAACCCTGGTTAACACACTTTTGAAAGCCTCCCACTTACCAGCCGTCCCTTTGCCTGCCAACAGATTTCCCCAATCAACTTTTGAAAGTTCCTGCCTCATACTGTTATGGTTCGTTTTCAGAAACCCTTACGTACTTGATGCAAGAGCAAAACACTGATCTTTATCAGAAAACCTAGTCCTTTATTTTCAAGCAAGTGCAAGCTTTTGAAGAATCGCTGTTCTAACTCAGTACAGTGCTCTGAGTCTAGCCAAGCGATACTCTCCAAAGAAAAGGGGCAGTCCCTCGTTTTATACTCTTTTTACAGCAATTAGTCACGTACACAGTATAACTTCATTATTAACTTCACCCAGATCATGTGCTTAGCAACAGCAAGAGTAAAATACAAAGACAAAATGAGAAAAACCATTTTTAGTTGCCATCGAAACTGAGATAACAGCCATTCCCATATCTCTTGGAATGCTGTTTTGCCCATAAAGTGAACGTTATCTCCTCCAAACAAGGCCAGGGTGACAGTTCAGAATAGGAAATATGTTACCAGCACAAATTGTTCCAGACACAAACTTTTCACAGTTTCAAGCTTATCTTACAGCAAAATGGAGTTAATTGTGATTAAAAGCAACCAGCTACGTTTGCACTTTTAAAAACACTTTTTTTTTAAAAAGGCCAAGATCATAGATTTGTGGGATATTAATCCCTTAACATCTCATTCCCTCCTTTTATCATTCCATGATAACACTAACCTCTTTAGAGGGGAACTTGTGCTCTATGATATGCTAGGCATTGGCAACCACCCTTCAATAAGCCTAACAGTAAGCAAACTACCAGGATAATGACCCCCAGGTGCATCAGTATCCCTCCCCAGTCTCCAAAGAGGTTACTAAAAGGCCACCAGCCAGGAGGATTGTAGTTCTTAAAGTTTTGCCCTTCAGCCCTAATTTTGTCAGCGGTCTTTTTAATATGCTCAGCTAAATCAGTGATATTGTCGGAAGAGTCTCGAATGTATGTACAGCACTCAGAGCCTATTAGGGCACAGGTGCCTCCTGTTGCGGACAACAAGTAATCTAAAGCCATTCGATTTTGGAGTGCCACTGTCCGTATAGCTACGACTTCAGCTGAAACTTCGGAGATAGCGGTGCTCACATCCTCTAATCCATCCGCAGTATCATTAGCTATTTTCTCAAGAGCTGATGCCATATTGATCAGTTCTCGAGCTGCTATGGCGGTCCCATAGGAAGGAAAGGCTATCATCCAAAACCGTTGAGCTTCAGTGATGGCCCGTTTAGATCTTAACAGATGTATCTTGGGGTGGAGATGCAGGGAGTTAAAATGCCAGACATAAGGGACTACATAGGCCAAATAACAAGATCCTGACCAGTCTCGAGGGAGCCATGGATAGGCGTTATAACCACAGACAAAATAGGTGCCATTGTATGCTACCATCTCCTGAAATAGCCACGGGACGAGGGGGACTGGAACTCCCTCAGCACTCCAAGATGAGTCGGCTTTAGGTCAATGGATTTTAGGCACCATGTAATGGATTGCCCTTGCCACATCAGTGGGAATGGTGAGGTTAAGCTGCTGGACGCAGTTGCTACGGCCAACGGGTATGGTTCTGTTCCTGATCAAGCAGATGGATCCTCTTTTTGATTTTTTACAACAAAATGGGGTGGGGAGTCTGCTCTATCGTAGTTGGGTTGGTAATGGTTCTTAAAGGAATTCGTTATATTACACCTCTCTGCAAGTTGAGCAATATTTTTGCCCGAAGGTATCCATAGAGGGGCATCCTGTCCGTTAACCTTTATGAAGCCTATAGGATTGAACACTGCCCTCATTCCGTTTTTAGTCCCGTTTTGATGCAAAATCCACTCTACCATTTCCTGGGGATCGAAAGGAATAGGGAACAAAAGAACAATACAGCACAGGAACAGGCCCTTCGGCCCTCCAAGCCCGCTCCGCTCCCCGGTCCAGGATTGAATCCTGAATCCAGGATCCCCGCCCAATTTTCCAGCCTATCTACATCCTAATATCCTATCCCCGAGCTGTCCCTCACAGCTATGATGCTTTGTTCATCACAACCTATTAACTCACCCCTACCCCCCCATTCCAGACCATGTGATCTCCAGGGAGAGGCGAAAACCCAGAGTGAAAACCCCAGGGCCAATATGGGGAAAAAAAAATCTGGGAAATTCCTCTCCGACCCCCTGAGGCGATCGAAACGAGTCCAGGAGATCACACTGGCCCTGATCGGAAAATGCTTCCCAACCCTATTCATTTCCACTTCCACGAACACCATATGAATTCCCTGCCCCCGAGACAGGTTCCCAACTATCCGCAGTCTCGCTCTGTACTGGCACCAGCAAGATGATCATAGAATGAAGCCTTGAAACGAGAAACAAAGAACAATTAGCCCGCGCCGCTCCCTGGTCCAAACTAGACCACTCTTTTGTATCCCTCCATTCCCACTCCGTTCATATAGCTGTCTAGATAAGTCTTAAACGTTCCCAGTGTGTCTGCCTCCACCACCTTGTCCGGCAACCCATTCCAGGCCCCCACGACCCTCTGTGTAAAATATGTCCTTCTGATATCTGTGTCAAACCTCCCCCCCTTCACCTTGAACCTATGACCCCTCGTGAACGTCACCACCGACCCGGGGAAAAGCTTCCCACCGTTCACCCTATCTATGCCTTTCATAATTTTATACACCTCTATTAAGTCTCCCCTCATTCTCCGTCTTTCCAAGGAGAACAACCCCAGTTTCCCCAATCTCTCCTCATAACCAAGCCCCTCCATACCAGGGAACATAGGGATCCCATCTTTAGCCTGTGGTGGTACGTATGTACAGACCCAACACTTGCTTACATTAAAATTTAAAGCATACTTGTAAGACATAGACAAAAAGGTATTAACGTGAGATAGTTCATCAGTTATTTTGTCAGTAAGTCTCTCTTTCCGGCCAGCTTCCCGTTGATCTGGTTGTCCTGGTGCCAGGAAAATAATCGAAAGGCCGAAGATGGTGAAGATGATCCTCATGATTTATTAGCAGGAACTGGCGTCCACCATCCACATCCATCTGAATGGATCTGGCGACTCCGTCCCCCGACCTCAACCGCCGCCGGAGCCCGGAGAAGCACCTGAAACAGTCCCCTTCACCCCGGTCCAAGTTTGGGGTGCTCCCAATCTTGAATCAGCACGAAGTCTCCTATCTGTGGTCCAGGGAAGTAGTCCTTTGGGTCAGAATCTTGATCCGGTGTCCATGGAGTTGATCCAAAGGCGCACTGTACCTGTGAATGAAGAAACTTTAAAGACGATGTTAGCTGTCGGAAGTACTTCTGCATTTCACCACCCATAACGTATAAATCTATCTGGGTGGGCGGGCTTGTATTGGCATCCCAGGGTGTTCTACTGGGTCGGCCATAAATTATCTCTGCTGCCGAGAGTCCAGTAGTAGAGTGGGGCATTATTCTCATGTGGTAGAGGGCTAAGGGCAAGACTTTTAACCAATTTAAACCGGTTTGAGATGTTAACTTAGTCAATTTAGCTTTAAGAGTTCCGTTAGCTCTTTCCACTATTCCTGCTGCCTGGGGGTGTAGGTACAGTGGAATTGTTGTTGGATGTGTAACGCATCTCACAATTCCTCATTGAATTTTCCTACAAAGTGGAGGCCATTATCTGAACTAATTTGTCGAGGCATCCCAAACCTTGGTATTACTTCAGTTAGCAACAATTTTACTACCGTCGAGGCCTTGTTGTTTGTCGTTAGGAAAGCCTCTATCCATCTACTAAATACATCAACAATCACAAGACAATACTGACAGCAATGTACACACGGCAATTCAATAAAATCCAGCTGAATACATTCAAACGGTCCACCTGGCAAGGGTGTTCTTCCTGGTGAGCAGCTCACCCTTTGACCAATATTATTTTGCTGACATGTCAAACATGATGCTATACGAGACTGGGCTGCCTCAGCTCGTCGGGGGTGCCACCAGGTACAGAGCATAATACCACTCATTCCCTCCTTGCCAAGGTAGGCATCAGAATGAAGACAATCAAAAAGCAAAGGCAACAAAGCATCAGGTATACACACTTGGCCGATTGGAGTAACCCAAAGGCCTGATGACGCAGAATGCGAACATCCATGCACCTTCCAAATGTCCTTTTCAGAGGCAGGGGGGCCTCCCTGTAAGCGCTGAACAGCGACAATATCTGGCATGCCCGTCGTGTTCGAAGAAGGTGAGCGATTTATCGCCTGCTTGCTCATAGAGGGCACAATAAAAGTTTGATCTGCGGCAGCCTGTTTGGCAGCCTGATCAGTCCGAGCGTTGCCCTGAGTAACTGCAGAGTTATCGGAGGCACGGGCAGTGCATTTGATAATAGCCAATTGTTTAGGGAGGAGGATTGCCGGGAGAAGGTTTTGGGCAGACAAAGAATTCTGGATGGGCGTGCCCGAGGATGTTAAAAACCCACGCTGAGACCATAGTTGGCCAAAGTCGTGGGAGACGCCAAAGGCATACCGAGAGTCAGTGTAAATATTTGCTGAGTTTCCTGAGGCTAGAATGCAAGCACGGGTGAGGGCAAAAGGCTCTGCTTTCTGAGCAGACACCGGGGAGTCAAACACCGCTGATTCTAATGTAGAGGCAGCATCGACAATTGCGTATCCAGAGAGGGGGGTACCCAAGGGGGAAATAGATGAGCTGTCGTCAACAAACAAGATAAGGTCCGAACTCATCTGGAGGGGTGCTCAAAAATGTGCATGATTAATTATTTCTACAGCTCTGCCTTTGTAACCAACACAGGCAGATACAAGATCAAATCTACTGTGTGCCTAAATGGTTAACCCTCCTTACAACTTTTCAGATGTCATGTAATGCCATCTTTCCCACATGGCAGAGCTCAAATCTCTGTCCGATTCCTACTCTTGAAAATGACCATGGCCACCAAGACTAAGGAATCCTGATTGGCAGATTATTAATTTATTCCCGAAAACATCAGTTCCTTTTAGGATAAATTTAATCTCTGTTAATATTGTTCAATATTCACACTGCAGTAACCGGGTGTTCCCAGATGCAGGCATGGAGTTACTGAACTTGTCTGAGGTTCACAAAAAGCAGTGCCTGCAGTAGCCATGAGCTGCCAGCAGATGGCGGCATTGTGTCATTTTAATCTCAAGATAGTGAAAGAGGTTTTTTTCTGGTTTCCCCTATGGGTTTTAAAAGGATCCTGTCCCTCTCTCCCTGATGTAACTTTATTATTGGAATCGGAAGGGGGAAATACAACTGCCACAAATTTAACATCACGCAATTAATTGTACATAAAAGGATGAAAGGAGTGTTTACTGACTTTGAAAAGTGCTGAATAACCAAGGTGGGACAAGCACGAGTCTATAAGAAGGTGCATCTGTTCCCTCTTTGCCCTCAATATGGAGAGTCCGAGAGCGGGAACTGCTAGAGCTTAATTTACGAAACCAACAACAGCACGAGGGCTGAGAAGGACTTGGAGTATTTTTACACAATGTTGTCTTCCACTGTGCACTTCCTATTCATGTATCTCTCAACAGTAAGTTGACCAATGTGGATTCAGGAGCATTTACACAAACCACTTTCTGCCAATTTAATACAAATTGTCTGAATTCATTTCCAAATGTTTCAGCAAACTTAATTGCCAACCCTCAGAAGAAAAAACTGACCAATGTTGAAAATTATACTGGAAATTATTGAGCCACTGAGACATTTTCTAATTAAATTAGCTAAATGTAAATGACGACTATACACAATGGGCCATTTACAGAGTAAACTTCAATTGGCACCTTTCAAATGGATCTAAAAAGGGCTAGAAGAGTGAGCCTCAATATACTGGTTACATTGTATAAGTTCCAGTTAACTCCAGTTTTATAAGCTTGTGTTGGTAATTGTGTTGCTATCTTCCCCCGACACATTATTTTCAGTACCCTAATCTGGTAAAGTTGGCTCCCATTTTGGATAAAAACCTTACACGTTTTTCATACATCCAAGGTGTAAATGAAAGTTTCTGACTCAAAAAATGCATAATGGATATTTAATCTGCCACTGAAACGTCTTAAATTTGGTGTAGGTGCGCCGGGAATACATGCTGAAGCAGCTGTTTTTTTAACTTGTACTTATATTTTTTAAACTCTTTCCTACAGTTGCACATCTTTCTTTTGCAACCATCACTGAAAAGGCTGAGCTTCCTTCAGTTTTTCTGAGTGAAAATATTTTGGTGTTACTGTGGTGAACCATAGATGGTTACCACTATGGGTACTTGTACATATGTTACTCTTGTTACTGTTGGGGTTAGGGTTGGGGTGTTCCACCTGTTAGCATTGTTCTGTGGTACACTCCGTTTGGCTCCACCTTCTTACAGGAGTATAAAGGTCACTGCTACTTCCTAGTAGCCCTTAGTCTGGGATAGTATTGTTAAGCAGTATGCTCTATTCTTGTTGTGAATAAAAGCTTTTATTCCTGGGTACGTCCTAGCCTCCCGTGTGAATTAATCGCGCATCAGTTACAAATATAAATTGTTTAATGAGCCACTTAAGTCCAGAAATTCAAAAATCACAACCACTGCATTCACCAACTTTATGTGCATTTCACCAGTATTTCTTCTGTTACACTGTAACTCCTGACAAGATGATGTTGAAAATTAAAATTGTTGGGAAAATATTTGTTCCACAATGAGGCCAAATAGGTACTTGTTTGCAGTCTCTACATGCGAAAGTAATTCATTGTACCTGGAGCACCATGAAATATTTCTGTAGCAATGTCTGTGATGGAGGACACAAATAGTTTGCCAAATATTAACGATAGAGGGTTGGCAGCAGGAGAAATACTTAATACGATTAATGTTACCAGAGAGGCAGTGCTGGGTAGACTAATGGGACTGAAGGTGGACAAGTCCCCGGGTCCGGATGGAATGCATCCCAGGGTATTGAAAGAAATGTCAGAGGTAATAGTGGATGCGTTAGTGATTATTTATCAAAACTCGTTGCATTCTGGGGTAGTGCCGGTTGATTGGAAAACGGCTAATGTTACGCCGCTGTTTAAAAAAGGAAGGAGACAAAAGGCGGGTAACTATAGGCCGGTCAGCTTAACGTCTGTAGTAGGGAAAATGCTGGAATCCATTATTAAAGAGGAGATAGCAGGGCATCTGGATAGAAATGGTTCGATCAATCAGACGCAGCATGGATTCATGAGGGGAAAGTCGTGCTTGACGAACATGTTGGATTTTTATGAAGATGTGACGAGGGCGGTTGATGGAGGAGAACCGGTGGATGCGGTGTTTTTGGATTTCCAAAAGGCGTTTGATAAGGTGCCCCATAAAAGGCTGCTGAAGAAGATTAGGGCACACGGAGTTGGGGGTAGTGTGTTAAAGTGGATTGGGGACTGGCTATCCGACAGGAAGCAAAGAGTCGGAATAAATGGGTGTTTTTCCGGTTGGAGGAAGGTAACTAGTGGCGTGCCGCAGGGATTGGTACTCGGGCCGCAACTGTTTACCATTTATATAGATGATCTGGAGGAGGGGACGGAGTGTAGGGTAACGAAGTTTGCAGACGACACAAAGATAAGTGGAAAAGTGAATCGGGTGGAGGACGGAGAAGATCTGCAGAGAGATTTGGACAGGCTGAGTGAGTGGGCGAGGATATGGCAAATGGAGTATAACGTTGATAAATGCGAGGTTATACACTTTGGAGGAAATAATAACAAATGGGATTACTATCTCAATGGAAACAAATTAAAACATGCTACCGTGCAAAGGGACCTGGGGGTCCTTGTGCATGAGATGCAAAAGCCCAGTCTGCAGGTACAACAGGTGATCAAGAAGGCAAATGGGATGTTGGCCTATATTGCGAAGGGGATAGAATATAAAAGCAGGGATGTCTTGATGCACCTGTACAGGGCATTGGTGAGGCCGCAGCTGGAATACTGTGTGCAGTATTGGTCCCCTTATATGAGGAAGGATATATTGGCATTGGAGGGAGTGCAGAGAAGGTTCACCAGGTTGATACCGGAGATGAGGGGTTTGGATTATGAGGAGAGGCTGAGGAGATTGGGTTTGTACTCGTTGGAGTTTAGAAGGATGAGGGGGGATCTTATGGAGACTTATAAGATAATGCGGGGGCTGGATAGGGTGGAGGCGGAGAGATTCTTTCCACTTAGTAAGGAAGTTAAAACTAGAGGACACAGCCTCAAAATAAAGGGGGGTCGGTTTAAGACAGAGTTGAGGAGGAACTTCTTCTCCCAGAGGGTGGTGAATCTCTGGAATTCTCTGCCCACGGAGGTGGTGGAGGCTACCTCGCTGAATATGTTTAAAGCGCGGATGGATGGATTCCTGAGCGGTAAGGGAATTAAGGGTTATGGGGATCAGGCGGGTAAGTGGTACTGATCCACGTCAGATCAGCCATGATCTTATTGAATGGCGGGGCAGGCTCGAGGGGCTAGATGGCCTACTCCTGCTCCTATTTCTTATGTTCTTATGTCTGTAATTTCTGTAGCAATGTCAATTTCTGTAGCATGCTACTGTGCAGAGGGACCTGGGGGTCCGTGTGCATGAATCGCAAAAACTCAGTTTGCAGGTTCAGCAGGTGATCAAGAAGGCGAATGTAATAGAAACATAGAAACATAGAATGTTGGCCTTTATCGCGAAGGGGATAGAGTATAAAAGCAGGGAGGTCTTGCTGCAATTGTACAAGGTACTGGTGAGGCCGCAACTAGAGTACTGTGTGCAATTTTGGTCCCCTTATTTGCGGAAGGATGTATTGGCCAGGTTGATACCGGAGATGAGGGGGTTAGCTTATGAGTAGATTGGGTTTGTACTCGTTGGAGTTTAGAAGGCTGAGGGGAGATCTTATAGAGACATATAAGATAATGAAGGGGCTCGACAGGGTAGGGGCAGAGAGATTCTTTCCACTTAGAAAGGAAACAAGAACTAGAGGACACAGCCTCAAAATAAGGGGGAGTCAGTTTAGGACAGAGTTGAGGAGGAACTTCTTCTCTCAGAGGGTAGTGAATCTCTGGAATTCTCTGCCCATTGAAGCAGTGGAGGCTACATTGTTAAATATGTTTAAGTCACAGGTAGATAGATTTCTGATCAATAAGGGAATTAAGGGTTATGGGGAGCGGGCGGGTAAGTGGAACTAAACCACTATCAGATCAGCCATGATCTTATTGAATGGCAGGGCAGGCTCGAGGGGCTAGATGGCCTACTCCTGCTCCTATTTCTTATGTTCTTATGTTCTTATGTCATCAAGTGCTGCGCAAATGCAAGTTTTTTTTTTAACTGATTGGTTGGGGTTGGATTTGGGAAGCGGTCAGAGCGCTAGGTTACCTTCTCCAATCCTCCTCCTCCTGTTGTCCATCAGTATCGATATTTTGGAACAACATTGGCATGCCAGATATGTCAGGAGGTACCTCCGGTTTTTTTAAATTTTTCCTTTGTTCGGCTTGCCGTTCGAATCCTTTGTCTTGGTCTCGTCTCTCATATTTCTCACATTCCCGCTTCAACATTTCCCAAGTTTTAGAGTTTCCCTCATTATCACATTCACTGATCCCTGTCCTACGTGTGATCCACCCCCCCCCCCCCCCCCCCCCCGCCAAGCTGGCCAGCTTTGATTTCACGGTTTACTCTTATGTGAGGAATAAAAGAATGACCAGGGTGAGGTTAGGGCCGGTCAAGGACAGTAGTGGGAACTTGTGTATGGAGTCAGTAGAGATAGGAGAGGTGATGAATGAATACTTTTCTTCAGTGTTCACCAAGGAGAGGGGCCATGTTTTTGAGGAAGAGAAGGTGTTACAGGCTAATAGGCTGGAGGAAATAGATGTTCGGAGGGAGGATGTCCTGGCAGTTTTGAATAAACTGAAGGTCGATAAGTCCCCTGGGCCTGATGAAATGTATCCTAGGATTCTTTGGGAGGCAAGGGATGAGATTGCAGAGCCTATGGCTTTGATCTTTGGGTCCTCACTGTCCACGGGGATCGTGCCAGAGGACTGGAGAATGGCGAATGTTGTTCCTCTGTTTAAGAAAGGGAATAGAAATGACCCTGGTAATTATAGACCGGTTAGTCTTACTTCGGTGGTTGGTAAATTGATGGAAAAGGCCCTTAGAGATGGGATTTACGACCATTTAGAAAGATGCGGATTAATCCGGGATAGTCAGCACGGATTCGTGAAGGGCAAGTCGTGCCTCACAAATTTGATTGAATTTTTTGAGGAGGTAACTAAGTGTGTTGATGAAGGTCGGGCAGTTGATGTCATATACATGGATTTTAGTAAGGCGTTTGATAAGGTCCCCCATGGTCGGCTTATGATGAAAGTGAGGAGGTGTGGGATAGAGGGAAAGTTGGCCGATTCGATAGGTAACTGGCTGTCTGATTGAAGACAGAGGGTGGTGGTCGATGAAAAATTTTCGGATTGGAGGCAGGTTGCTAGCGGAGTGCTGCAGGGATCAGTGCTTGGTCCTCTGCTCTTTGTGATTTTTATTAATGACTTAGAGGAGGGGGCTGAAGGGTAGGTCAGTAAATTTGCTGATGACACCAAGATTGGTGGAGTAGTGGATGAGGTGGAGGGCTGTTGTAGGCTGCAAAGAGACATAGATAGGATGCAAAGCTGGGCTGAAAAATGGCCAATGGAGTTTAACCCTGATAAATGTGAGGTGATTCATTTTGGTAGGACTAATTTAAATGTGGATTACAGGGTCAAAGGTAGGGTTCTGAAGACTGTGGAGGAACAGAGAGATCTTGGGGTTCATATCCACAGATCTCTGAAGGTTGCCACTCAAGTGGATAGAGCTGTGAAGAAGACCTATAGTGTGTTAGCTTTTATTAACAGGGGGTTGGAGTTTAAGAGCCATGGGGTTATGCTGCAACTGTACAGGACCTTGGTGAGACCACATTTGGAGTATTGTGTGCAGTTCTGGTCACCTCACTATAGGAAGGATGTGGAAGCGCTGGAAAGAGTGCAGAGGAGATTTACCAGGATGCTGCCTGGTTTGGAGGGTAGGTCTTATGAGGAAAGGTTGCGGGAGCTAGGGCTGTTCTCTCTGGAGCGGAGGAGGCTGAGGGGAGACTTAATAGAGGTTTATAAAATGATGAAGGGGATAGATAGAGTGAACGTTCAAAGACTATTTCCTCGGGTGGATGGAGCTATTACAAGGGGGCATAACTATAGGGTTCGTGGTGGGAGATACAGGAAGGATATCAGAGGTAGGTTCTTTACGCAGAGAGTGGTTGGGGTGTGGAATGGACTGCCTGCAGTGATAGTGGAGTCAGACACTTTAGGAACATTTAAGCGGTTATTGGATAGGCACATGGAGCACACCAGGATGATAGGGAGTGGGATAGCTTGATCTTGGTTTCAGATAAAGCTCGGCACAACATCGTGGGCCGAAGGCCTGTTCTGTGTTGTACTGTTCTATGTTCTATCCCCTATAACTATTGCATTCCCACATTTTTACTCCTCCACTTTGCAGCATAATCAACCGTAGTGCAACAAATGTGGCTGTTGCTGTTTTCCCCGAGAGGTCATTCCCTCAACAGTATCTAAAACAGTTATGTGTTTTTCAGGAAAATGGCCACAGGAAATTCCTGCACTGTCTGCCTCACCCTCTTGCTCCGCCTGGTGGTCACCAATTCCCTTCCGACTGGGGAATCTTAACCTGTGGTGTGGCCTCCTTGCTGTACCTGCTATCCACAATATTCTCCACCTCGCAGATACTCCACAGTGTCCCCAGTCGCCACTCAAGGTCCGAAACCCTGACTTCCAGGAGTTGCAGCTGGAGACACTTCCTGCATGCATGTTGGCCCCGGATAATGGAAATTTTCACAACTTCCCACATGGAGCTTGATGAGCACACCACAGCTTGGAACTCTTCTGCCTTTGGAAGACGCTTGATGTCAGATTATATCCATTTCACAGAATCACAGAATACTACAATGCAGATGAGGCCTTTCGTCCATCGAGTCTGCACCGACACATGAAAGGCCCTGACCTGCCCACCTAATCCCACTTGCCAGCACTTGGTCCATCGACTTAAATGTTATGGTATGTCAAGTACTCATCCAGGTACTTTTTAAAAGATGCGAGGCATCCCGCCTGCACCACCCTCCCAGACAGCGCATTCCAGACCGTCACCATCCTCTTGATAAAAAAGATTTTCCTCAAATCCCCCCTAAACCTCCCACCCTTCACTTTTAACTTCTGTCCCCTCATAACTAAGGGGAGCAGCTGCTCCCTATCCATCCTGTCCATGTCCCTCATAATCTTGAACACCTCAATCAGATTGTCTCTCAGTCTTCTCCGCTCCAGAGAAAACAACCCAAGCCTATCCAATCTCTGTTTATAACTTAAATGTTCCATTCCAGGCAACATCCTGGTGAATCTCCTCTGCACCCCTTCCAGTGCCTCCTATAATGTGGCGACCTTAACTGCACATAGTACTCCAGCTGTGGTTTCACCAATAATCAACTCCGTCGTGACCTCTTTGCTTTTGTAATCTATACCCCGATTGATAAAGGCGAGTGTGCCATATGCCTTTTTCACCACCCTATTAACCTGCCTTTCAACCTTCAGAGATCTATGGACAAACACTCCAAGATCTCTTTGTTCTTCGGAACTTCCCAGTGTCAGACCTTTCATCGTATACTTTCTTGTCAAATTACTCCTTCCAAAGTACATCACCTCACACTTTTCAGGATTAAATTCCATCTGCCACTTATCCACCCATCTGACCCATCTATATCTTCCTGTAACCCAAGACACTCGGCCAATCCTTGTGTCATCGGCAAACTTACTGAACCTACCTCCCACATAGTCATCTATGTCATTTATATAAATGACGAACACTAGGGGGCACAGCACAGATCCCTGTGGTATGCCACTGGTCACTGGCCTCCAGTCACTAAAGTAGCTGTCTGTCATCACCCTCTGTCTCCTACTTAAAACTCTTACTGTTCCTACCGCTAAGCCAATTATGAATCCACCTTGTCAGATAACCCTGTATCCCATGTGCATTAAGCTTCTTAATAAATCTCCCATGTGGGAATTTGTCAAAGGGTTTGCTGAAATCCATGCAAACTACATCAACCGCACTACCCTCTCCACACACTTGATTACATGCTCATAAAGTTCAATCAAATCTGTTAGGCATGACTGCCCACAAAACCATGCTGACTATCCCTGATCAAACCTTGCTTCTCCAAATGGAAAACGATTCTCTCCTTCAGAATCTTGTCCAGTAGTTTCCCAACCACAGACGTGGGACTCACTAGTCTGTCGTTCCCTGGCTTGTCTCTACAAACTTTCTTAAATAGTGGGACCACATTAGCTGTTCTCCAGTCCTCTGACACCTCCCTGTTGTGGAGATGCTGGCGTTGGACTGGGGTAAGCACAGTAAGAAGTCTCACAACACCAGGTTAAAGTCCAACAGGTTTGTTTGGTAGCACAAGCTTTTGGAGTATTGCTCTTTCTTCAGGTGACTCACCTGAAGAAGGAGCGATACTCCGAAAGCTTGTGCTACCAAATAAACCTGTTGGACTTTAACCTGGTGTTGTGAGACTTCTTACTTTACCTTCCTAGTGGCCAGGGAAGAATTGAAAATTTGGGTCAGAGCCCCTGCAATTTCCTCCCTTGCCTCCCACAACAGCCTGGGACACAATTCATCCAGACCTGGAGATTTGTCCACTTTTAAGCCCGTCAATACCTCCACTGCCTTGTCACTCCGTGACAATTTTCTCTAGAGCCTCACAGTCTCTCCCTGAGTTCCATAATTACCTCATTCTCATGGGTGAAGACAGATGTGAAATATTCGTTTAACACCGTACCAATGTCTCTGCCTCTACCCACAGATTGGTCCTTAATGGGCCCTACTCTTCCTCTGGTTATCCTCTTCCCATTGATATACTTATAGAATATCTCAGGATTTTCCCTACTTTTACCAGCCAGAGCTTTCTCATATCCCTCTTTATTCTCCTAATTGATATCTTAAGCTCCATCCTGCCCTTTCTGTATTCCACTAATGCCTCCGCAGACTTACTCTCCTTATACTTATTAAAAGCCTCTCTTTTCCTTCTCATTGTATCCTGAACATCTCTGATCATCCAGGGTTCTCTGGGTTTGTTACACCTTTCTATTACCCTAGAGGGAGCATAACATGTTGGGTCTGTACCCTTCCCATTTCATCTTTCAACGCCCCCATTGCTCTCCTTTAGATTTCCCCATAAGTAACTCGTTCCAGTCTACCTTGACCAGATCCTGCCTAATTTTGTTAAAATCTACTCTCCCCCAATCCAAAACCTTTTTCTGCAACCATAACAAATTTGAATTGAACTATGTTGTGGTCGCTGTCACCAAAATGCTCCCCCACCAATACATCAACCACCTGTCCGGCTTCATTCCCCAGAATTAGGTCCAGCACTGCATCATCCCTTGCTGGATCCACCACATATTGACCTAAGAAGTTTTCCTGTATATGTTTTAAGAACTCTACTCCATCTCAGCCCTTAACATGATGGCTATCCCAATTAATGTTGGGAAAGTTGAAATCACTTAATATAATTACTTCTTAGTATTTTTGCACCCCTCCGCGAATTGTGCACATATTAGTTCTTCAATTTCCCGCTGACTATCTGGGGGTCTATAATAAGCACCTAGCAATGTAGCTGTCCCTCTTTTATTCCTAAGCTCTATCCACAAGTTTCATTTGATGCCGCCTCCAAGATATCATCGCTTCTTCCTGCAGCAGAGTCATAGAGGTTTACAGCATGGAAACAGGCCCTTCAGCCCAACTTGTCCATGCTGGCACTTTTTTTTAACCACTAAGCTAGTCCCAATTGCCTGCATTTGGCCCATATCCCTCTACACCCATCTTACCCATGTAACTGTCTAAATGCTTTTTAAAAGATAAAATTGTACCCGCCTCTACTACTACCTCTGCAGCTTGTTTCAGACACTCACCACCCTCTGTGTGAACAAATTGCCCCTCTGGACCCTTTTGTATCTCTCCCCTCTCACCTTAAACCTGCACCGTCTAGTTTTAGACTCCCCTATCTTTGGGAAAAGATCTTGCTGATCTATATGATGCACTATCAATCAAGTCATGACTAGTTGTAAGCAAGACAAATAGGCTTTTATTAGCAAGAACTTGGAGCCACCCCTGTCGGAGATCTGGTCTGTACTAAAGGCTAGGGGGAGGAGCCACCGCCTTTATACCCGGACCAGGGGGAGGAGTCTTGGGCGGAACCAACAGGGATGTGCCACATATACAGGTAATAAGAAATACTAACTAACAGTGGTTAACCACAACAGATAACAGATAACAGTGGTTTACCACATTCACCCCCTGTTTAAAAAAAGAGTCCGTCAGGGGTGAGGCAGAGTGAACAATATTTACAGGTTCAGTCTATCCGGAGGCTTGCTCTGCCGCTGCGATCGCCGTAGTGCCAGTTCCAATGTAGTTTCAGGTCGCGGTGTCGTTTCAAGCGCCAGGACGTTGTTGTCATCCGTAGTCTCGTCCACTTGTCGAGTGCGTGGTGACGACTCCTGGGGCTCAGGCGAGCTGTATACAGGGGTGAGAGGAGTGAATAGTGGTTCTGATGTGGTAGGAACAAAGTTGGGGGTTGCGGGGGGTGGGGGGGGGGGGGCGGCGTTGGGGGCCATAATGGTCCCTGAGTCACCTGCGGGCACGAGGTCACGGATAGATACTGTGTCCTCCCGCCCATCAGAGTACGCCACATAGGCATACTGGGAGTTGGCGTGGAGGAGTTGAACCCTTTCGACCAAGGGGTCAGACTTACGGGTCCTGGCATGCTTCCGAAGCAGGACAGGGCCTGGGTATGCCAGCCATGACGGTAGTGAAGTCCCTGAGGAAGACTTCCTGGGGAACACGAACATCTGTTCGTGTGGGGTGGCATTGGTTGCCATGCACAGGAGGGACCTAATGGAGTGTAGTGCCTCCGGTAGGACCTCTTGCCAGCGGGTGACTGGATGGCCTTTAGACCGTAGCGCTAGTAAAACGGTCTTCCAGACTGTGGCGTTCTCTCTCTCCACCTGTCCGTTACCCTGGGGGTTGTAGCTAGTAGTCCTACTCGAGGCTATGCCTTTGGAGAGCAGGTACCGTCGCAGTTCATCACCCATGAAGGAGGATTCCCAGTCGCTATGGATATAGCTGGGGAAACCGAACAGGGTGAAGAGGCTGCGCAGGGCCCTGATGACTGTGGCCGAGGACATATCTGGGCAGGGAATCGCAAAGGGGAAACGTGAGTACTCGTCAATGACATTGAGGAAATATGTGTTGCGATCAGATGATGGGAGGGGGCCTTTGAAGTCGATGCTTAGGCATTCAAAGGGGCGGGTGGCTTTTATGAGGTGTGCCCTGTCAGGTCGGTAGAAGTGCGGCTTGCATTCCACGCAGACCTGGCAATTCCGAGTTATAGACCTGACATCCTCAACGGAGTAGGGCAGGTTACGGGCTCTAATGAAGTGAAAAAACCTGGTGACCCCCGGGTGGCAGAGGTCGTTGTGGAGAGCCTGTAACCAGTCCACCTGCGCACTGGCGCATGTTCCACGGGACAGGGCGTCAGGTGGCTCATTGAGCTTCCCGGGCCGATACAAGATATCGTAATTGGAGATGGAGAGTTCGATCCTCCACCGCCATATCTTGTCGTTCTTGATCTTGCCCCGCTGCGTATTGTTGAACATGAAGGCAACGGATCGTTGGTCCGTGAGTAGGGTGAACCGTTTACCAGCTAAATAGTGGCACCAGTGCCGTACAGCTTCCACTATGGCTTGGGCCTCCTTTTCGACAGAGGAGTGTCGCGTTTCGGGGCCTTGGAGGGTTCGTGAAAAGAAGGCCACGGGTCTGCCCGCCTGGTTAAGGGTGGCGGCTAGGGCGAAGTCAGACGCATCGCTCTCCACCTGGAACGGGATGGTTTCGTCTATAGCGTGCATTGTGGCCTTTGCGATGTCAGCTTTGATGTGGTTGTAGGCCAGACGGGCCTCTGCTGTCAGGGGAAAAAGGGTGGATTTTATAAGTGGACGGGCTTTATCTGCATAGTTGGGGACCCACTGTGCATAGCACGAGAAGAACCCAGGCATCTTCTCAGTGCTTTGAGGCTAGTGGGGAGGGGAAGTTCCAGGAGGGGACGCATACGGTCGGGATCGGGGCCGATGACCCCATTATCCACTACGTACCCGAGGATGGCGAGGCGGTGTGTACGGAACACGCACTTCTCCTTATTGTAGGTCAGGTTAAGGAGACTAGCCGTGTGCAGGAACCTGCGGAGGTTGGCATCGTGGTCCTGCTGGTCATGGCCGCAGATGGTGACGTTATCCAGGTACGGGAAGGTGGCCTGTAGCCCATTCTGGTCTACCATTCTGTCTATTTCACGCTGGAAGACCGAGACCCCGTTGGTGATGCCAAAAGGCACCCTAAGGAAGTGGTAAAGGCGACCATCCGCCTTGAACGCCATATATTGGCGGTCCTCCGGGCGGATAGGGAGCTGGTGGTATGCTGACTTCAAGTCAATGGTGGAGAACACCCGATATTGTGCAATCTGATTGACCATGTCAGATATGCGGGGAAGGGGGTACGCGTCCAGCTGCGTATATCGATTAATGGTCTGACTGTAGTCAATGACCATTCTGTGTTTCTCCCCAGTCTTAACGACTCCCACTTGTGCTCTCCAGGGGCTGGTACTGGCATCGATGATCCCTTCCTTGAGGAGCTGCTGGACTTCGGACCTGATAAAAGCCCTGTCTCCAGCACTATACCGCCTGCTCTTGGTGGCGATGGGCTTGCAGTCAGGAGTGAGGTTCGCAAACAAGGAGGGAGGGGCGATTTTAAGGGTCGAGAGACTGCAGGTGGTGCGCGGTGGGCAATTTAGACGCCGCTGGTTGCAGACGGAGAGTGGGGGAAAAGGTCCATTATACTGTATAGTGACACTCTTCAGGTGGGTCATGAAATCTAGCCCCAGGAGTACAGAAGCGCAGAGATGTGGCAGCACGAGGAGCCTGAAGTTATCGTATACCGTGCCCCGCACCGTCAGGGTCACCACGCAGCACCCGAGGACATTTACTGAGCGGGACTGCGATGCCATGGAGATCGTCTGCTTGACAGGCCACACGGAAAAGGCGTATCGGCGCACCGTATCAGGGTGAATGAAGCTCTCCGTACCCCAGCTGTCAAACAAACAATGCTCCCTG
The DNA here is from genome assembly GCF_964213995.1 of Mustelus asterias. Taxonomy (NCBI): domain Eukaryota; kingdom Metazoa; phylum Chordata; class Chondrichthyes; order Carcharhiniformes; family Triakidae; genus Mustelus; species Mustelus asterias. The sequence continues at coordinate 91,621,289 of NC_135817.1, read as the reverse complement.
TGCTCATTTACCTCAATGTCCATCATGAACTTGGCAAGTCGATGAGGCTTGGACTGGTCCAGGGTAACCGACGCCACCGTCCAGTCCTGCAGATAGCCATAGGGGGCTGATGAGGTAGGAGATGGCGGCCCCTGCTGGTCACTCGCGGCCGACGTTGTCCAAGATGGCGGCCCCCGTGGGTCACCGGCGGCTGATGACGTCATCCAAGATGGCGGCCCCCGCGGGTCGCACGCGGCCAGGGCCGTCCAGGATGGCGGCCCCCGCGGGTCGCACGCAGCCAGGGTCATCCAAGATGGCAGCCCCCGCGGGTCGCACGTGGCCGGGACCGTCCAAGATGGCAGCCCCCGTGGGTCGCATGCAGCCGGGTCATCCAAGATGGCAGCCCCCGCGGGTCACACGCAGCGCTCGTGGATTTGGAGGTAGACTTACGGCAGACTTTGGCGTAGTGCCCCTTCTTCCACATGCGGAGCAGAATGACTCCCTCGCCGGGCAGCGTTGCCGGGGGTGCTTACCCAGGCCGCAGAAGTAGCATTTCGGGCCTCCAGAGGCTGCTGCAGTGGTCAGATCACCGGTGAGACGTGGTGCGGCATAGGTCTGTGGCCCTCCCGGTAGCGACGGCTGCGGTGTCCACGATGCACCCACGTGGTCAGGTGAGTAGGTTTCGCGATATTGGGAGGTCACCTCTAAGGATTCGGCCAGTTCCACCGTTTTCTTTAAGTCCAGCGCACCCTGTTCCAGTAGCCGTTGTCGGATATAAGTAGTTCCGATGCCCGTGACAAAGTCATCCCTGATTAAGTCTGTGTATTGGGTGGCAGTCACAGTCTTGCAGTTGCAGTTCCGGGCAAGCAGTCGCAACGCGCGCAGGAATGGTCAACCGATTCTCCTGGCTGCCGTCTGGGCGTAGCTAGGAGATGGCTCGCGTAGACTTCATTAGGCCGTTTGTTATACTGGCCCTTTAAAAGTTCGATAGCGGCCGTGTAATGTTCCGCGTCCCGAATCGTAGAATATACTACGTCGCTTACCCGGCCGTGGAGCACCCGTAGTTTGTCGGCATCCGTACGGACAGCAGTGGAGGCTTCGATGTAGTCTTTGAAGCATTTCAGCCAGTGATCAAACGTGTTTGATGCTCCTGCAGTTTGAGGATCCAGATTCAGTCTGTCGGGTTTTAGCAACTGCTCCATTTTTAAAAAATCTTGCTAATAAAATTGATGCACTATCAGTCAAGTCAAGACTAGTTGTAAGCAAGACAAATAGGCTTTTATTAGCAAGAACTTGGAACCATCCCTGTCGGAGATCTGGTCTGTACTAAAGGCTAGGGGAAGGAGCCACCGCCTTTATACCCGGACCAGGGGGAGGAGTCTTGGGCGGAACCGACAGGGATGTGCCACATATACAGGTAATAATAAATACTAACTAACAGTGGTTAACCACAACAGATAACAGTGGTTTACCACACTATGACCCTCATTATTTTATAGACCTCTATAAGATCACCCCTCGGCGTCCTATGCTCCAGAGAAAAAAGTCCCAGTCTATCCAGCTTCTCCTTATAACTCAAACATCATGTCCCAGTAGCATCCTAATAAATCTTTTCTGCACTCTTTCTAGTTTAATAATATCTTTTCTATAATAGGGTGACCAGAACTGTACACAGCATTCCAAGTGTGGCCTTACCAATGTCTTGTACAACTTCAACAAGACGTCTCAACTCCTGAATTCAATGTTCTGACCAATGAAACCAAGCATGCCGAATGCCTTCTTCACCACTCTGTCCACCTGTGACTCCATGTTCAAGGAACTATGAACATGTACCCCTAGATCTCTTTGTTCTATAACTTCCTCCGTAACTAATAAGGCAATGCCTCCTCCTCTTTTACCCCCTCCTCTGTCTCGCCTGAAGATTCTATATCTCGGGATGTTGGGCTGCCAATCCTGCCCCTCATTCAATCACGTCTCCATGATAGCTATTAGATCATAATTACAGGTGTCAATCCTCATCTGTTTTACCTTTAATACTCCTGGCATTAAAGTACAGGCCCTCCAGCCTTGTCTTACTCCCTCGAAACTTACTTCCGCTGTATTCCTCTGACCTGATTGCTTTTCTATGTTATACCGTGTCCTTATCCTGCCAACAGTCTGGGCCCCTCTCCCTGCCAAACTAGTTTAAACCCTTCCCAACAGCACTAGCAAACCCACAAGCAAGGATGCTGGTCCCGCCCTGGTTCAGATGTAGACTGTCCCACTTGTACAGGTCCCACCTTCCCCAAAAACAGTCCCAGTGGTCCAGGAATCTAAAACCTTCCCTCCTGCACTAACTCTTAATCCACACATTCATCTGTGCTATTCTCCTAATTCTGTACTCACTAGCTTGTGGCACTGGGAGTAATCCAGAGATTACAACCCGAGAGGTCCTGCTCCTCAGTCTATTGCCTAACTCCCTGAATTCTTGATGCAAGACCTCATCCCTCTTTCTACCTATGTCATTGGTACCAACATGTACCATGACCTCTGTCTTATCACCCTCCTCTTTCAGGATGCCCTGCAGCCATTCAGTGACATCCCGGACCCTGGCATCAGGGAGGCAACATATCACTTGCACCTCTTTCAATTTGGTGTATTGCATTCGCTGCTCCCAATGTGGTCTCCTCTATATCGGAGATCACTTTGCTGAGCACCGTCAGTCTGTGCGCAATCAGGACCCTGACCTCCCGATTGCTTGTCATTTTAACACACGATCCTGCTCCCATGCCCACATGTCTGTCCTTGGCTTGCTGCAATGTTCCAGTGAAGCTCAACGTAAACTGGAGGAATAGCATCTCATCTTCCGACTAGGCACTTGACAGCTTTCCGGTCTCAACGTCGAATTCAACAACTTCAGATGATTTGCTCTACCCCACCTCGGCCCCCTTTGTTTTCATTCTATTTTATTTAATTTTTTACTGTTCTCTACCTTATATTTCTTTCTTGTCTTTCTTAATTTTTCTTCCCCCCCCCCCCCCACTCTTTCCCCCTACTTCATCTCCTTTCTCTTACCTTTTCTCCCCCTGCTTCCCCTTTTCTACATTCTACCTCTGTCCCATTCCCCCCCCTCCCCCAATAAGTTCATCTGTCACAGCTTACAGCTTCTCTGCCGTTTGGTCATTCACACCCTGTATTCTTTCTGTGGACAGTTATTAGCAGTCTTTTCCCCTGGTTTCTATGGCTATGGCTCATCTTTCATTCCCTCACCCTGCAGCATAAATATTTCCCACTTTCTATGCCTTTTAGCTTTGACAAAGGGTCATCTGGACTTGAAACGTCAGCTCTTTTCTCTCTTTACAGATGCTGCCAGACCTGCTGAGATTTTCCAGCCTTTTCTCTTTAGGCAACATACCATCCTGGAGTCTCTTTTACAACCACAGAAGTGCCAATCTGTGCCCCTGACTATGGAGTCCTCTATGACCCTTGTTCTTTTGCGCTTTGACCCTCCCTGTTGAACCAAACTCTCCACTTACCTGATGAAGGAACAGCGCTCTTAAAGCTCGTGATTCCAAATAAACCTGTCTGACTTTAACCTGGTGTTGTGAGACTTCTTACTGTGCCCACCCCAGTCCAATGCCAGCATCTCCACATCATTAAGATTTAATAGTTAGAAAGCGAGGACAAAAAGCAAAAAACACCTCTTCCCCCCGTGCCGAATTCCCAAATTGCTGACACCCACACTCAGTCTGGCTGCTCTCATTCCAGATGCTGCTCTCTCCTCTTCCTGCGGTAAGTATGTACAAAGCACAGGGGGACAGAGCCGCTCTGTTATCGCTGCAGCTTACCCCCAGCTCTTCATCTTTTGTTTTCACTTTTTCTGCCTTTTGTTTCGTACCCACTTTCCATCTCCCCTCCTCCCCATCACACCTACTCCCCCTCCCTCCAGCAATCACCTCTCCCTATCACAACTACTCCCCATTGCCCCTCCACATGCGCTCTCCATCACATCTACTCCCCATTGCTCCCCCATCATCCGCTCCCTATCACCCCTCCTCAAACTCTCCCACCACCATCTCCCCTCCTCCCCATCACACCTACTCCCCCTCCCTCCAGCAAACACCCTCCTCCCCATCACACCTACTTGCCATTCCCCCTCCACATGCCCTCTCTATCACCCTTCTCCCTATCACACCTACTCACCATTGCCTCTCCACATGCATTCTCCATCACCCTCAAAGAACAAAGAAAATTACAACACAGGAACAGCTCCTTCTGCCCTCCAAGCCTACACCGAACATGCGGTCCAACTTAACTAAAAGCCCCGACCCTGCCGGGGACCATATCCCTCCATTCCCATCCCTATCCATGTATTTGTCAAGACACCCCATAAAACTCACTATCGTATCTGCTTCCACGATCTCCCCCGGGCACCGAGTTCCAGGCACCCACCACCCTTTGTGTAAAAAGCCTGCCTCATACATCCCCTTTAAACCTTGCCCCTTGCACCTTAAACCAATGCCCCCTTGTAATTGATTCTTCCACTCTGGGAAAAAGTTTCTGACTAGCCACTCTGTTCATGCCTCTCATAATCTTGTAGACTTCTATCAGGTCGCCCTCAACCTCCGTCGTTCCAGTGAGAACAAACCAAGTTTCTCCAACCTCTCCTCATAGCTAATGCCCTCCATACCAGGCAACATCCTGGTAAATCTTTTCTGTACCCTCTCCAAAGCCTCCACATCCTTCTGCTAGTGTGGCAACCAGAATTGAACACTATATTCCAAGTACGGCCTAACTAAGATTCTATAAAGCTGCAACATGACTTGCTAATTTTTAAACTCAATGTCCCGGCCGATGAAGGCAAGCATGTCGTATGCCTTCTTGACTACCTTCTCCACCTGCGTTGCCATTTTCAGTGACCTGTGTACCTGTACACCCAGATCCCGTTGCGATCAATACTCTTAAGGGCTCTGCCATTTACTGTATATTTCCTCTCTGTATTCGACCTTCCACCTTTCACATTTGTCCGGATTAAACTCCATCTGTCATCTCTTCGCCCAAGTTTCCAACTGATCTATATCCTGCTGTATCCTCTGATGGTCCCCATCGCTGTCCATAAATCCACCAATCTTTGTGTCGTCTGCAAACTTAATAATCAAACCAGTTACATTTTCCTCCAAATCATTTATATATATTACAAACAGCAAAGATCCCACCACTGGATCTTTGGGCCCACTGTTATTTGTCATTCATGTTAATGATTTGGCTGAGAATATAGGGAGCATGGTTAGTAAGTTTGCAGATGACACCAAGATTGGTGGCATAGTGGACAGTGAGGAAGGTTATCTCCAATTGCAGCAGGATCTTGATCAATTGGGCCAGTGGGCTGACGAATGGCAGATGGAGTTTAATTTAGACAAATGCGAGGTAATGCATTTTGGTAGATTGAACCAGGGCAGCACTTACTCAGTTAATGGTAGGGCGTTGGGGAAAGTTACAGAACAAAGAGATCGAGGGGTACATGTTCATAGCTCCTTGAAAGGGGAGTCACAGGTGGACAGAGTGGTGAAGAAGGCATTCGGCTTGCTTGGTTTCATCGGTCAGGACATTGAATACAGGAGTTGGGACATTTTGTTGAAGTTAGAACATAGAACATAGAAAAAATACAACACAAACAGGCCCTGCGGCCCACAAGTTGCGCCGGTCATGTCCCTACCTACCGAGGCTTATATATAGGCTTACCTATAACCCTCAATCCTATTCAGTCCCATGTACTCATCCAGAAGTCTCTTAAAAGACCCTATCGAGTTTGCCTCCACCACCACTGACGGCAGCCAATTCCACTCACCCACCACCCTCTGAGTGAAAAACTTACCCCTGACATCTCCTCTGTACCTACTCCCCGGCACCTTAAACCTGTGTCCTCTCGTAGCAGCCATTTCAGCCCTGGGAAAAAGCCTCCGAGAATCCACCCGATCTATACCTCTCAACATCTTGTACACCTCTATCAGGTCACCTCTCATCCTTCATCTCTCCAAGGAGAAAAGACCGAGCTCCCTCAACCTATCCTCATAAGGCATGCCAACCAATCCAGGCAACATCCTTGTAAATCTTCTCTGCACACTTTCAATCATTTCCACATCCCTCCTGTAATGAGGCGAACAGAACTGAGCACAGTACTCCAAGTAGGGTCTGACGAGGGTCTTATAAAGCTGCATCATTATCTCCCGACTCCTAAACTCAATCCCTCGATTGATGAAGGCCAGCACACCATACGCCTTCTTAACCACCTCCTCTACCTGCGAGGCTGATTTAAGAGTCCTATGGACCCAGACCCCAAGGGCCTTCTGATCCTCTACACGGCTAAGAGTCTTACCCTTGATATTATACTCTTTCATAGAACATAGAACATAGAAAGCCACAGCACAAACAGGCCCTTCGGCCCACAAGTTGCGCCGATCACATCCCCACCTCTAGGCCTATCTATAGCCCTCAATCCCATTAAATCCCATGTACTCATCCAGAAGTCTCTTAAAAGTCTCTTAAAAGACCCCAACGAGTTTCATCCCATTTGACCTGCCAAAATGGACCACTACACATTTATCCGGGTTGAAGTCCATCTGGCACTTCTCCGCCCAGTCTTGCATCCTATCTATGTCACGCTGCAGCTTCTGACATCCCTCCAAACTATCCACAACACCACCAACCTTCGTGTCGTCACCAAACTTACCAACCCATCCCTCCACTTCCTCATCCAGGTCATTTGTGAAAATGACAAACAGCAAGGGTCCCAGAACAGATCCCTGGGGTACTCCACTGGTGACCGACCTCCATTCAGAAAAAGACCCATCTACAACCACTCTCTGCCTTCTTCAGGCAAGCCAGTTCTGGACCCACAAGGCAACAGCCCCTTGGATCCCATGCCCTCTCACTTTCTCGAGAAGTCTTGCATGGGGGACCTTATCGAACGCCTTGCTGAAGTCCATGTAAATCACATCTACCGCTTTTCCTTCGTCAATGTGTTTAGTCACATTTTCAAAGAACTCCACCAGGCTCGTAAGGCACGATTTGCCTCTAACAAAGCCGTGCTGACTACTTTTGAGCATACTAAACTTCTCTAAATGTTCATAAATCCTGTCCTCAGGATCTTCTCCATCAACTTACCAACCACTGAGGTTAAACTCACCGGTCGGTAATTTCCTGGGCTATCCCTATTCCCTTTCTTGAATATAGGAACCACATCCGCAATCCTCCAATCCTCCGGAACCTCTCCCGTCTCCATCGACGATGCAAAGATCATCGCCAGATCATCTGCAATCTCTTCCCTCGCCTCCCAAAGTAACCTGGGGTACATTCCATCCCGTCCCGGCGACTTATCTATCTTGATGCTATTCAAAATTTCCAACACATCCTCTTTCTTAATGTCCACATACTCAATCTTTTCAGTCCGCCTCAATCCTGTAGTACAACCACCCAGGTCTTTTTCCACCGTGAATACCGAGGTAAAATATCCATTAAGCACCTCTGCTATTTCTTCCGGTTCTATACAGACTTTCTCACCTTCACATTTTATAGGTCCTATTCCTTCACATCTCATCCTTTTACTCTTCACATATTTATAGAATGCCTTAGGGTTCTCATTAATCTTACCTGCCAAGGCCTTCTCGTGACCCCTTCTGTATCTCCTAATTTCTTTCTTAAGTCCCTTCCTACAAGCCGTATACTCATCTAGATCCCTATCATCGCCTAGCTCTCTGAGCCTTTTGTACGCTTTCCTTTTCTTTTTGACTAGGTTCAGCGCAGCTTTCGTGCACCACGGTTCCCGTAACCTACCAAAACCTCCCTGTCTCATTGGAACGTTGTCATGCAGAACTCCAGACAAACATTCCTTGAAAATCTGCCACCTCACTTCGGTACTTTTCCTCGAGAATACCTCCTTCCAATTTACCCCTCTAATCTCCTGCCTGATGGCTTCATATTTCCCCTTACTCCAGATAAACACTTTCCTAGCTTGCCTGATCCTATCTCTTTCCAATGCTAGCATAAAGGAGATTGAGTTATGATCACTATCCCCAAGATGCTCCCCTACTGAGAGATCCGACACCTGTCCAGGCTCATTAGCCAGTACCAGATCGAGTACAGCCTCTCCTCTTGTAGGCTTATCCACTTGCTGTGTCAGGAAACCCTCCTGAACACACCTAACAAACTCCTCCCCATTCAAACGCCTTACCCTAGGGATATTCCAATCGATGTTTGGGAAATTAAAGTCTCCCATCACGACAACCCTGTTATTACTACATCTCTCCAGGATCTGTTTCCCTATCTGCTCCTTCACATCCCTGTTACTATTGGGCAGTCTGTAGAAAACACCTAGCGAAGTTATCGACCCCTTCCCGCTCCGAACTTCCATCCACAGAGACTCCGTAGACAATCCCTCCACGGCTTCCACCTTCTCTACAGCTGTGACACTATCCCTGATCAGCAGTGCCACTCCCCCCCCTGTTTTGCCTCCCTCTCTGCCCTTTGTGAAACATCTGAAACCCGGCACCTGAAGTATCCAGTCCTGTCCCTGTCCCCAAGTCTCCGTAATGGCCACCACATCACACTTTCAAGCATCGATCCACACTCTAAGCTCATCCACTTTATTCACTACACTCCTGGCGTTAAAATAGACACATCTCAAACCTTTGGTCTGAGCTCTCCCCTTCTCCATCACCCGTCTATTCTCCCTCTTACACTGTCTACAATCCTTCTCTATTTGCAGGCTAACCTCCTCGCTCTCAGTCACCTCATCATGATTCCCTCCCCCCAACCTTTCCAGTTTAAAGTCTCCCCAGTAGCCTTAGCCAACCTTCCTGCCAAGATATTGGTCCCCCTGGGATTCAAGTGCCACCCTTCTTTTTTGTATAGGTCACATCTGTCCCTAAAGAGGTCCCAATGATCCAGGAACCTGAATCCCTGCCCCCTGCTCCAGTCCCTCAGCCACGCATTCATCCTCCACCTCACTCCATTCCTGCTCTCACTTTCCTGTGGCACAGGCAGCAATCCTGAGATTACTACCTTTGCATTCCTCCTTCCCAACTGTCTACCTAACTCCCTATATTCTCTTTTCATGACCCCTACCCTCTTCCTACCTATGTCAGCGGTACCAATATGTACCACGACCTCTGGCTCCTCTCCCTCCCACCTCAGGGTATCTGGGACGCGATCAGAGACATCCCGGATCCCGGCACCAGGGAGGCAGACCACCATCCGAGACTCCCATCTGCCTCCGCAAAAACGCCTGTCCGACCCCCTTACTGTTGAGTCCCCGATTAATACTGCCTTCCTCCTCCTTTCCTTAGCCCTCTGAGTTACAGGGCCGGACTCTGCTCCAGAGACACGGCCACTGCTGCTTCCCCCAGGTGGACTGTCCCCCCCAGCAGTACTCAGACAGGAGTACTTATTGTGAAGGGGCACATCCACCGGGGTGCTCTCTATCATCCGAGCTTTCCCCTTCCTGGACGTTACCCACTTGTCTGCCTCCCGTGGCCCTGGTGTGACCACCTGCTGATAGCTCCCGTCTATCACCTCCTCATTTTCCCTAACCAGACGAAGATCCTTGAGCTGCAGTTCCAGTTCTCTAACATGGTCCCTTAGGAACCGCAGCTTGACACACCCATCACAGATATGGACGTTGGGGAGGCCAGGAGCCTCCAGGACCTCCCACATCCGACACTGGGTACAACAGACTGGCCTCAGACTCATAATTTCTCTTCTTATTTCAAGGAACACAGAGAACCGTACTTAAGAATTAAACTTACCCCGCCTCGCCCTTTCCGCCTAAGCCCTTAGAGCCAAAGCCCTTTAGCTCTCACTCTGCTCCCTTCTCACTCCCTAAGAGCCAAAGCCATTCAGCTCTCACTCTGCTCCCTTCTCACTCCCTTAGAGCCAAAGCCATTCAGCTCTCACTCTGCTCCCTTCTCACTCCGCTGCCCGCTCTCAACGCTGCCCGCTGGATACTGCGCCCTGCTTTTTAAACCTCCCGCGCGCTTAAAAAAAAACTAAATGTCTTCCCAGGTCGCCCCGCGGGCGGCCTACTTCCGCTTTTCAAATTTAAACGACTACAACAAGAAACCCCGTGAAAAAGTAAGTAAAAATAATCAATTTCTTACCCCTTTAGTTGAACTCACAAATCACTCCTCTCTCCTTTGCTCCGGTTGAACAATGAAGATGCTCCCCCCAGCTAATTAGCTTTTATATTTAAAAAAACTAAATGCCTTCCTACTGTACAAGACATTGGTAAGGCCACACTTGGAATACTGTGTACAGTTCTGGTCACCCTACTATCGAAAGGATATTATTAAACGAGAAAGAGTGCAGAAAAGATTTACTAGGATGCTACTGGGACTTGATGGATTAAGTTATAGGGAGGTGCAACTTCACCTTCTGCAGCAGTCTGCCATGAGGGACCTTGTCAAAGGCCTTACTGAAGTCCATGTAGACAACATCCACTGCCCTGCCCTCATCAATCATCTTCGTGACTTCCTTGAAAAACTCAATCAAGTTAGTGAGACATGACCTCCCCTTCACAAAACCATGTTGCCTCTCACTAATACGTCCAATTATTTCCAAGTGGGAGTAAATTCTGTCTCAAAGAATCCTCTCCAATAATTTCTCTACCACTGATGTAAGGCTCACCGGCCTGTAATTACCTGGATTATTCTTGCTACCCTTCTTAAACAAAAGAACAACATTGGCTATTCTCCAATTCTCTGGGACCTCCCCTTTAAGAAGTTTAACAACACCAGGTTAAAGTCCAACAGGTTTATTTGGTAGCAAAAGCCACACAAGCTTTCGAGGCTCTGAGCCCCTTCTTCAGGTGAGTGGGAATTCTGTTCACAAACAGAACTTATAAGACACAGACTCAATTTACATGAATAATGGTTGGAATGCGAATACTTACAACTAATCCAGTCTTTAAGAAACAAAACAATGGGAGTGGAGAGAGCATCAAGACAGGCTAAAAAGATGTGTATTGTCTCCAGACGGCCTCAACCGGGATATTGGGTTTATGTCACACTATTTCACATAAATATTTCTGCTTTTTTCCTCCTGAGTCTTTATCATGCGATCCTAGAATCAGAATTTATGTCACACTATTTGTAACTCCCACAGTTGCGTGGACCTGCAGAGTTTCACTGGCTGTCTTGTCTGGAGACAATACACATCTTTTTAGCCTGTCTTGATGCTCTCTCCACTCCCATTGTTTTGTTTCTTAAAGACTGGATTAGTTGTAAGTATTCGCATTCCAACCATTATTCATGTAAATTGAGTCTGTGTCTTATAAGTTCTGTTTGTGAACAGAATTCCCACTCACCTGAAGAAGGGGCTCAGAGCCTCGAAAGCTTGTGTGGCTTTTGCTACCAAATAAACCTGTTGGACTTTAACCTGGTGTTGTTAAACTTCTTACTGTGTTTACCCCAGTCCAACGCCGGCATCTCCACATCATGACCTCCCCTTTAGCCAATGAGGATACAAAGATTTCTCTCAAGGCCCCAGAATTCCCTCCCTTGCCTCTCTTAGTATTCTGGGATATATCCCATCAGGCTCTGGGGACTTGTTTACCTTAATGTTTCTCAAGAACCCCAATACCTCCTCCTTTTTGATCTCAATATGACTCAAACTATCTACACACTGTTTCCCAGACTCATCATCCACCAAGTCCTTCTCTTTGGTGAATACTGACACAAAGTACTCATTTCCTCTGGTTCCATGCACAGATTCCCTCCCCTGTCCTTGAGTGGGCCAACCTTCTCTCTGGCTACCCTCTTGTTCTTTATATATATATAAAACGCCATGGGATTTTCCTTAATCCTGCTGGCCAATGCTTTTTCCTTGCTTAAGTTTCTTTCTACTTTCCTTGTATTCCAGCCTTGCTTCGTGTGTTCCTAGCCTCCTATCCTTGACAAATGCTTCCTTTTTCTCTTTGATTAGGCTCACAATATCTCTTGTTATCCAAGGTTCCCAAAACTTGTCATACTTATCCTTCATCCTTACAGAAATGTGCCGGTCCTGAATCTCGATCAACTTACACTTGAAAGCCTCCCACATGTCAGATGTTGATTTGCCCTCAAACATCTGCCCCCAATCTACATTCTTCACCTCCTGCCTAATATTGTTGCAATTATCCTTCCCCCAATTTAACACCTTAACTTGAGGACTACACTTATCTTTCTGTCAGTACCTTAAAAGCTCACTGAATTTTGGTCACTGTTCCCGAATTGCTCCCGATTGAAACATCGACCACCTGGCCGGGCTCATTCCCCAACACCAGGTCCACTACGGCCCCTTCCCGGGATGGACTATCTACATACTTCAAGAAGCCCTCCTGGATGCTCTTTACAAACTCTGTACCATCCACGCCACTAGCACGAAGTGAGTCCCAGTCAATATAGGGGAAGTTAAAATCTTCCACCATAACAACGCTGTTACTTTTATACCTTGCCAAAATCTGTCCACATGTCTGTCCCTCTATTTCCCGCTGCGTGTTGGGCGGTCTATAGTAAACCTCCAACATTGTGACTACACCTTCTACCTATCACACCTACTCCCCACTGCCCCTCCACATGTGCTCACCATCACTCTCCAAATGCCTTCTCCATCACCCTCCACATGCCCCCCCCTCACCCTCCACATGCCCTCTCCCTCACCCTCCACACGCCCTCTCCCTCACCTTCCACATGCCCTCTCCCTCACCCTCCACATGCCCTCTCCTTCACCTTCCACATGCCCTCTCCCTCACCCTCCACATGCCCTATCCCTCACCCTCCACATGCCCTCTTCCTCACCCTCCACATGCCCTCTCCCTCACCCTCCACATGCCCTCTCCCTCACCCTCCACATGCCCTCTCCTTCACCTTCCGCATGCCCTCTCCCTCACCCTCCACATGCCCTCTCCCTCACCCTCAACATGCCCTCTCCCTCACCCTCCACATGCCCTCTCCATCACCCTCCACATGTGCTCTCCCTCACCCTCCACATGCCCTCTCCCTCACCCTCCACATGCCCTCTCCCTCACCCTCCACATGCCCTCTCCCTCACCCTCCACATGCCCTCTCCCTCACCTTCCACATGCCCTCTCCCTCACCCTCCACATGCCCTCTCCATGCCCTCTCCCTCCCCTCCACATGCCCACTCCCTCACCCCCCACATGCCCTCTCCCTCACCCTCCACATGTCCTCTCCCTCACCCTCCACAGGCCCACTCCCTCACCCTCCCTATGCCCTCTCCCTCACCCTCCACATGCCCTCTCCCTCACACTCTCCATCACCCTCCACATGCCCTCTCCCTCACCCTGCACATGCCCTCTCCCTCAACATGCCCCCTCCTTCACCCTCCAAATGCCCTCTCCAACACCCTCCACATGCCCTCTCCCTCACCCTCCACATGCCCTGTCCCTCACCCTCCACATGCCCTCTCCCTCACCCTCCACATGCCCTCTCCCTCACCCTCCACATGCCCTCTCCCTCACCTTCCACATGCCCTCTCCATCACCCTCCACATGCCCTCTCCCTCACCTTCCACATGCCCTCTCCATCACCCTCCACATGCCCTCTCCCTCACCCTCCACATGCCCTGTCCCTCACCCTACACATGCCCTCTCCCTCACCTTCCACATGCCCTCTCCCTCACCCTCCACATGCCCTCTCCATCACCCTCCACATGCCCTCTCCCTCACCCTCCACATGCCCTGTCCCTCACCCTCCACATGCCCTCTCCCTCACCTTCCACATGCCCTCTCCCTCACCCTCCACATGCCCTCTCCCTCACCCTCCACTTGCCCTCTCCCTCACCTTCCACATGCCCTCTCCCTCACCCTCCACATGGCCTCTCCATGCCCTCTCCCTCACCTTCCACATGCCCTCTCCCTCACCCTCCACATGCCCTCTCCATTCCCTCTCCATCACCCTCCACATGCCCTCGCCCTCACCCTCCACATGCCCTCGCCCTCACCCTCCACATACCCTCTCGATCACCTTCCACATGCCCTCTACCTCCACATGCCCTCTCGATCACCCTACACAAGTCCTCTCCCTCACCCTCCAAATGCCCTCGCCCTCACCCTCCACCTGCCCTCTCCCTCACCCTCAACATGCCCTCTCCCTCACCCTCCACATGCCCTCTCCATCACCCTCCACATGTGCTCTCCCTCACCCTCCACATGCCCTCTCCCTCACCCTCCACATGCCCTCTCCCTCACCCTCCACATGCCCTCTCCCTCACCCTCCACATGCCCTCTCCCTCACCTTCCACATGCCCTCTCCCTCACCCTCCACATGCCCTCTCCATGCCCTCTCCCTCCCCTCCACATGCCCACTCCCTCACCCCCCACATGCCCTCTCCCTCACCCTCCACATGTCCTCTCCCTCACCCTCCACAGGCCCACTCCCTCACCCTCCCTATGCCCTCTCCCTCACCCTCCACATGCCCTCTCCCTCACACTCTCCATCACCCTCCACATGCCCTCTCCCTCACCCTCCACATGCCCTGTCCCTCACCCTCCACATGCCCTCTCCCTCACCCTCCACATGCCCTCTCCCTCACCTTCCACATGCCCTCTCCATCACTTCTCCACATGCCCTCTCCCTCACCTTCCACATGCCCTCTCCATCACCCTCCACATGCCTTCTCCCTCACCCTCCACATGCCCTGTCCCTCACCCTCCACATGCCCTCTCCCTCACCCTCCACATGCCCTGTCCCTCACCCTACACATGCCCTCTCCCTCACCTTCCACATGCCCTCTCCCTCACCCTCCACATGCCCTCTCCATCACCCTCCACATGCCCTCTCCCTCACCCTCCACATGCCCTCTCCCTCACCCTCCACATGCCCTGTCCCTCACCCTCCACATGCCCTCTCCCTCACCTTCCACATGCCCTCTCCCTCACCCTCCACATGCCCTCTCCCTCACCCTCCACTTGCCCTCTCCCTCACCTTCCACATGCCCTCTCCCTCACCCTCCACATGGCCTCTCCATGCCCTCTCCCTCACCTTCCACATGCCCTCTCCCTCACCCTCCACATGCCCTCTCCATGCCCTCTCCATCACCCTCCACATGCCCTCGCCCTCACCCTCCACATGCCCTCGCCCTCACCCTCCACATACCCTCTCGATCACCTTCCACATGCCCTCTACCTCCACATGCCCTCTCGATCACCCTACACAAGTCCTCTCCCTCACCCTCCAAATGCCCTCGCCCTCACCCTCCACCTGCCCTCGCCCTCACCCTCCACATGCCTTCTCCCTCACCCTCAACATGCCCTCTCCCTCACCCTTCACATGCCCTCTCCCTCGCCTTCCACATGCCCTCTCCCTCACCCTCCACATGCCCTGTCCCTCACCCTCCACATGCCCTGTCCCTCACCCTCCACATGCCCTGTCCCTCACCCTCCACATGCCCTCTCCCTCACCCACCACATGCCCTCTCCCTCACCCACCACATGCCCTCTCCATCACCCTCCACATGCGCTCTCCATCACCCTCCACTTGCCCTCTTCCTCACCCTCCACATGCCCTGTCCCTCACCCTCCACATGCCCTGTCCCTCACCCTCCACATGCCCTGTCCCTCACCCTCCACATGCCCTCTCCCTCACCCACCACATGCCCTCTCCATCACCCTCCTCCCTGTCACCCCCGACTGTCCTTCCCCTCACTGCCAGCCCCACCCCGCCCCGTGCTGCTCTCCTATTGGTTCCTTTGTCCAGCTGGCCCCGCCCCCGCTGTTCGGGCGGGATGGTGGCGGTTGCTGCGCATGCGCAGTGCTGCGGGTTGGCGGCGCGCGAGGATGAAGCGGTTAACGGCTGCCGGAGAGAGTGGGAAAGCGGTAACAACTTGGTGATCCACTGACTGCGCGCCCGCCTGGGGATCCACCGCCCGCCGGGGATCCACTCCCACCCGGCAATGCACTGTCACCATGGGGACCCATTGTCTCTCCAGGGATCCATTGCATGCCCGGGAATCCACTGCCTGTCCGGGTATCCATGGACGGTCCAGGGATCTACTGCCTGCCCTGAAACCACGAACTGCCTGGGAATCCACTGCATGTTTGGGGACCAATTGTCCCTGGGATCCACACTCCAACCACAAATCCACCAGTGCCACAGGAACCCACTGTCTGTCTGGGAATCCACTGTCTCTGGGGATCCACTGATCCTGGAGATCCACTGACTGGGAATCCACCCACATCTGGGAATTCCCCCAGTGTCCCAGGAATCTACTGACTGTCCCAGGAGTCTGCCCTGTGTCTGGGAATCCACCCAGTATTGGGAAATCCACCCACTGTCAGTCCATTAATCCACCGTCTGGCAACCCAATGTCCAGGAATCCACTGACTCCATAATCCACTCACTGTCCAGGAATCCACCCAGCATCCCGGGAATAACTCACTGTCTGGGAATCCACCCATTGTCTGTCTGGAAATCCACTGTTTGTCCAGGAATCTATTGTCCGTGATCATATTGGATGATATTGGAATAGTGTAGATTAGAGGGGCTTTAGATTGGTTCCACTGGTCGGCACAACATCGAGGGCCGAAGGGCCTGTACTGCACTGTAATGTTCTATGTTCTATATTGAATGGCGGTGAGGACTTGAAGGGCTGAATGACTTACTCAACAAAGAAAATTACAGCACAGGAACAGGCCCTCTGGCCCTCCAAGCCTGCACCGACCATGCTGCCCGATTGCACTAAAACCCCTTACCTTTCCGGGGACTTATCCCTCCATTCTCAGCCTATTCATGTATTTGTTGAGACGCCCCATAAAAGTCACTCGCATCTGCTTCCGCTATATCCCCCTGCAGCAAGTTCCAGGCACCCACCACCCTCTGTAAAAAACTTGCCTCGTACATCTCCTTTAAACCTTGCCTCTCACACCTTAAACCTGTGTCCCCTATTAACTCTTCCACCCTGGGAAAAAGCTTCTGATTATACACTCTGTCCATGCCAGTCATAATCTTGTAGACTTCTATCAGGTCGCCCCTCAACCTCCGTCGTTCCAGTGGGATCAAACCAAGTTCCTCCAACCTCTCCTCGTAGCTAATGCCCTCCATACCAGGGAACATCCTGGTAAATCTTTTCTATACCCGTGACTGCTGAAGTGCTCCCCCTGAAGATCCAAGGCTGAATGCCCGTGACTGCTGAAGTGCTCCCCTCTTGTGGGGGAGCACTTCAGCAGTCACGGGCATTCAGCCTTGGATCTTCAGGTAAGTGTTCTCCAAGGCGGCCTTCACGACACACGACAGCGCAGAGTCGCTGAGCAGAAACTGATAGCCAAGTTCCGCACACATGAGGACGGCCTAAACCAGGATGTTGGATTTATGTCACATTATCAGTAAGCCCCACAGCTTGCCCCCTGGACTTGCAGAATCTCAGTAGCTGTTCTGTCTGGAGACAATACACATCTCTTTAACCTGTGTTTAATGTTCCCTCCACCCACATTGTCTGTACCTTTAAGACCTGGCTGGCTGTAGGGATTCGCATTCTAATTAGTATTCTGTAACTTGATTTTGTGTCTCTGTGCACTGAGAGCACATTTCCACTCCATCTGACGAAGGAGCAGCGCTCCGAAAGCTTATGGTATTTGCTACCAAATAAACCTGTTGGACTTTAACCTGGTGTTGTGAGACGTCTTACTGTGAACACCACTTGTCACAGCCCTCCATTCAGAAACGTATCCTTCCACTGCTACTCTCTGTCTTCTATGACTGAGTCAGTTCTGTATAAGAACATAAAAACTAGGAGCGGGAGTAGGCCACCTGGCCCCTCGAGTCTGTTCCGCCATTCAATAAGATCATGGCTGATCTTTTTGTGGACTCAGCTCCACTTACCTGCCCGCTCACCATAACCCTTAATTCCTTTACTGTTCAAAAATGTATCTATCCTTGCCTTAATAATATTCAATGAGGTAGCCTGAACTGCTTCACTGGACAGGGAATTCCACAGATTCACAACCTTTTGTGTGAAGAGGTTCCTCCTCAACTCAGTCCTAAATCTACTTCCCCTTATTTTGAGGCCATGCCCCCTAGTTCTAGTTTTACCTCCCAGTGGAAACAACCTCCCCGCTTCTATCCTATCTGTGCCCTTCATAATCTTATATGTTTCTATAAGATCTCCCCTCATTCTTCTGAATTTCAATGAGTATAGCCCCAGTCTACTCAGTCTCTCCTCATAAGCCAACCCTCTCAACTCCGGAATCAACCTAGTGAATCTCCTCTGCACCCCCTCCAGTGCCAGTATATCCCTTCTCAAGTAAGGAGACCAAAACTGTACACAGTACTCCAGGTGTGGCCTCACCAGCACCTTATACAGCTGCAACATAATCTTACTGTTTTTAAACTCCATCTCTCATGCAATGAAGGACAAAATTCCATTTGCCTTCTTAATTACCTGCTGCACCTGCAAACCAACTCCTTGAGATTCCTGCACAAGGACACCCAGCATGCTCCAATTTTTTACCGTTTAAATAATAGTCCATTTTGCTGTTATTCCAACCAAAATGGATGACCTCACATTTACCAACATTGTACTCCATCTGCCAGACCGTTGCCCACTCACTTAGATTATCTATATCCCTTTGCAGACTGGGCGGCACGGTAGCACAGTGGTTAGCACTGCTGCTTCACAGCTCCAGGGACCTGGGTTCAAATCCCGGCTCGGGTCACTGGCTGTGTGGAGTTTGCACATTCTCTCTGTGTCTGCGTGGGTTTCCTCTGGGTGCTCCGGTTTCCTCCCACAGTCCAAAGATGTGCAGGCTAGGTTGATTGGCCATTCTAAATTGCCCTTAGTGTCCCGGGATGCATAGGTTAGAGGGTAAATATGTGGGGACATGGGGATAGGGCCTGGGTGGGATTGTGGTTGGTGCAGACTCGATGGGCCAAATGGCCTCTTTCTGCACTGTAGGATTCAATGATTTCTATGACTTTCAGCGTCCTCTGCACACTTTGCTCTTCCACCCATCTTAGTGTCATCTGTGAATTTTGACACACTACACTTGGTCCCCGACTCCAAATCATCGATGTAAATCGTAAACAATTGCGGTCCCAACACTGATCCCTGAGGCACACTACTAGTCACTGATCGCCAACCAGAAAAACACCCATTTACCCCCACTCTTTGTTTTCTGTTAGTTAATCAATCCTCTTATCTATGCTAATACATTACCCGTTACACTGTGCACCTTTATCTTATGTAGCAGTCTTTGGTGCGGCACCTTGTCAAATGCCTTCTGGAAATCCAGATACACCACATCCACAGGTTCACCATTGTCCACTGCACATGTAATGCTCTCAAAGAATTCCACCAAATTAGTTAAACATGACCTGCCCTTCATGAACCCATGCTGCGTCTTACCAATGGGACAATTTATATCCAGATGTCTCGCTATTTCTTCCTTGATGATAGATTCAAGCATTTTCCCTACTACAGAAGTTAAGCTAACTGGCCTATAGTTACCTGCCTTTTGTCTCCCTCCTTTTTTAAACAGTGGCGTCACATTTGTGCCACTGTATCGACCTTGCCAGCTCACCTCTGATCCCATGCGACTTCACCTTCTGCAGCAGTCTGCCATGAGGGACCTTGTCAAAGGCCTTACTGAAGTCCATGTAGACAACATCCATTGCCCTACCCTCAGCAATCATCTTCGTCACTTCCTTGAAAAACTCGATCAAGTTAGTGAGGCACAACCTCCCCTTCACAAAACCATGTTGCCTCTCGCTAATACGTCCACTTATTTCCAAGTGGGAGTAAATGCTGTCTTGAAGAATCCTCTCCCAATAATTTTCCTACCACTGATGTAAGGCTCACCGGCCTGTAATTACCTGGATTATTCTTGCTCCCCTTTTAAAGGAACAACATTAGCTATTCTCCAGTCCTCTGGGATCTCCCCTGTAGCCAGTGAGGATACAAAGATTTCTCTCAAGGCCCCAGCAAATCCTCCCTTGCCTCTCTCAGTATTCTGGGGTATATCCCATCAGGCCCTGGGGACTTGTCTACCTTAATGTTTCTCAAGAACCCCAATACCTTTTTGATCTCAGCATGACCCATACTATATCCACTGACACCCTTCCTCAGTCTCATCATCCACCAAGTCCTTCTCTTTGGTGAATACTGATGCAAAGTACTCATTTATTACCTCACCCATTTCCTCTGGCTCCACGCATAGATTGCTTCCACTGTCCTTGAGTGGGCCAACCCTCTCCCTGGCTACCCTCTTGCTCTTTATATATGTATACTCCTGCACCTATTTTCTATGTTTCTATGATCCCAGGAATCCAACCAGTATCCTCTGAATTTACTGAACTCGGGAATCCACCCACTGTCCCCAGAATCCACCCACTGTTCCCAGAACCCACCGACTGTCCCACTAATCCACTGACTCCTGATAATCCACCAAGCCTCCCGGTGATCCACTGAGAATCCTGCTGATTCATCGAATGTCCTGGTAATCCACTGACACTGTGAGCAACTGGGTCTGTCAGTGATCCACCCAATCTTGGTGAGCAGCTGAGTGTGGATAATGCACTGACTCCCGGTAATCCACTGACCTGTCAGTGATCCTCTGAGCAACTCTGTGCGATGATAATCTGCTGATTCCTGGTAATCCACTGAATTTTGTTGAGCAACTGGGTGCGTTGGTAATCCAGTTATGGTATTGCACTTGGTGTGTCAGTAATCCACTGGGTGTATCCTTCTGCAAAAGGATCATTTAGACCAAAAACATGAACGGTTTCTCTCCACAGATACTGCCAGTCCTGCTGAGATTTAGAACATAGAACATAGAACATTACAGCGCAGAACAGGCCCTTCGGCCCACGATGTTGCACCGACCAGTTAAAAAAAAAAAAAAAAATGTGACCCTCCAACCTAAACCAATTTCTTTTCGTCCATGAACCTATCTACGGATCTCTTAAACGCCCCCAAACTAGGCGCATTTACAACTGATGCTGGCAGGGCATTCCAATCCCTCACCACCCTCTGGGTAAAGAACCTACCCCTGACATCGGTTCTATAACTACCCCCCCTCAATTTAAAGCCATGCCCCCTCGTGCTGGATTTCTCCATCAGAGGAAAAAGGCTATCACTATCCACCCTATCTAAACCTCTAATCATCTTATATGTTTCAATAAGATCCCCTCTTAGCCGCCGCCTTTCCAGCGAAAACAATCCCAAATCCCTCAGCCTCTCCTCATAGGATCTCCCCTCCATACCAGGCAACATCCTGGTAAACCTCCTCTGCACCCTCTCCAAAGCCTCCACATCCTTCCTGTAATGTGGGGACCAGAACTGCACACAGTACTCCAAGTGCGGCCGCACCAGAGTTGTGTACAGTTGCAACATAACGCTACGACTCCTAAATTCAATCCCCCTACCAATAAACGCCAAG
The DNA here is from genome assembly GCF_964213995.1 of Mustelus asterias. NCBI lineage: Eukaryota > Metazoa > Chordata > Chondrichthyes > Carcharhiniformes > Triakidae > Mustelus > Mustelus asterias. The sequence goes on along the minus strand of NC_135817.1, from coordinate 91,599,907 downwards.
ACACCATATGCCTTCTTAACAACCTTATCTACTTGATTCCCAACTTTCAGGGATCTATGCACACATACACCTAGATCCCTCTGCTCCTCCACACTATTCAAAGTCCTCCCGTTAGCCCTATACTCAACACATCTGTTATTCCTACCAAAGTGAATTACCTCACACTTCTCCGCATTAAACTCCATCCGCCACCTCTCGGCCCAACTTTGCAACCTGTCTAAGTCTTCCTGCAAACTACGACACCCTTCCTCACTGTCTACCACACCACCGACTTTGGTGTCATCAGCAAATTTGCTAATCCACCCAACTATACCCTCATCCAGATCATTAATAAATATTACAAACAGCAGTGGCCCCAAAACAGATCCCTGAGGTACACCACTTGTAACCGCACTCCATGATGAATATTTACTATCAACCACCACCCTCTGTTTCCTATCCGCTAGCCAATTCCTGATCCAATTTCCTAGATCACCCCCAATCCCATACATCTGCATTTTCTGCAGAAGCCTACCATGGTAAACCTTATCAAACGCCTTACTAAAATCCATATATACCACGTCCACTGCCTTGCCCCCATCCACCTCCTTGGTCACTTTCTCAAAAAACTCAATAAGGTTAGTAAGGCACGACCTACCTGCCACAAAACCATGCTGACTATCACCTATCAATTCATTACTCTCCAAATAACTATAAATCCTATCCCTTATAATTTTTTCCAACATCTTGCCGACAACAGAAGTGAGACTCACCGGTCTATAATTCCCGGGGAAGTCTCTGTTCCCCTTCTTAAACAATGGGACAACATTCGCTAACCTCCAATCTTCTGGTACTATACCAGAGGCCAACGACGACCTGAAGATCAGAGCCAGAGGCTCTGCAATCACTTCTCTTGCCTCCCAGAGAATCCTTGGATAAATCCCATCCGGACCAGGGGATTTATCTATTTTCAGACCCTCCAGAATATCCTGCACATCCTCCTTATCAACTGTAATACTGTCTATTCTACTCCCCTGCAACCCAGTGTCCTCCTCAGCTATATTCATGTCCCCTTGCGTGAACACCGAAGAGAAATATTGGTTCAATGCTTCACCAATCTCCTCCGGTTCCACACATAACTTCCCTCTGCCATCTATAACTGGCCCTAAACTTGCCCTAACCAACCTTCTGTTCTTGACATACCTATAGAACGCCTTAGGATTCTCTTTAACCCTATCCGCCAAAGTCTTCTCATGTCCCCTTTTAGCCCTTCTAAGCTCGCTCTTCAACTCCCTCTTAGCCAATCTAAAGCTTTCTAGTGCACTACCCGAGTGCTCACGTCTCATCCGAACATAAGCCTCCTTTTTCTTTTTAACCAACAAATAAACTTTTTTGGTGCACCACGGTTCCCTAGCCCTACCAATTCCTCCTTGCCTGACAGGGACATACCTATCACAGACTCGCAGTAGCTGCTCCTTGAAAAAACTCCACATGTCGGACGTTCCCAGTCCCTGTAATCTCCTAGTCCAACCTATGTTTCCTAATTCTCTCCTAATAGCCTCATAATTACCCTTCCCCCAGCTAAAACCACTGGCCCGAGGTTCATGCCTATCCCTTTCCATCACTAAGGTGAACGTAACCGAATTGTGGTCACTATCACCAAAATGCACACCAACTTCCAAGTCTAGCACCTGGTCTGGCTCATTTCCCAGCACCAGATCCAATATAGCCTCACCTCTAGTTGGCCTGTCTACATACTGAGTCAAAAAACCTTCCTGCACGCTTTGAACAAAAACTGACCCCTCTAACGAGCTAGAGCTATAACAATTCCAGTCAATATTAGTCAAGTTAAAATCCCCCATAACAATTGCCCTATTACTTTCACTCCTAAGCAGGATTGACTCCGCAATCCTTTCCTCAACCTCTCTAGAACTTTTAGGAGGTCTATAAAAGACTCCCAACAGGGTGACCTCTCCTCTCCTATTTCTAATCTCCGCCCATACTACCTCAACAGATAAGTCCTCATCAAACCTCCTCTCTGACACTGTGATACAATCTCTGACCAATAATGCTACCCCTCCCCCTCTTCTACCTCCTTCCCTACTTCGACTAAAAACATTTGAACCCCGGGACCTGCAGCATCCATTCCTGCCCCTGCTCTATCCATGTCTCTGAAATAGCCACAACATCGAAGTCCCAGGTACTGATCCACGCTGCAAGTTCACCCACTTTATTGCGAATACTCCTGGCATTGAAGTATACACATTTCAAACCCTGCTCCACCCCACCTCTGCAATGCCGTGCATTGCAGTCCCCATCCATGCATCCCTCACTTTCAGCCCCACTACTCAGGATCCCTCCCCCCCCCCGAATCAGTTTAAACCTCCCTGCATGGCCTTAGCAAATTTACCCCCCAGGATATTGGTCCCCTTCTGATTAAGGTGTAGACCATCCTTCTCATAGAGGTCACACCTTCCCCAGTACGAGCCCCAATTGCTTAAGTACCTGAACCCCTCCCTCCTGCACCATCCCCTCAGCCATGAATTCAAACCTTCCCTCTCCCTATTCCTCTCTAAACTATCCCGTGGTACAGGCAAGAGTCCAGAGATAACCACTCTGTCAGTCTTGGCCTTTAGTTTCCACCCCAACTCCATAAATCCCTGCCTAATATCCCCTTCCCCTATCCTCCCTATGTCGTGTGTCCCCACATGTACAATAACTTGTGGTTTATCTCCCTCCCCCCTAAGAGTCCTGAATACCCTGTCAGACACATCCCGGACCCCAGCCCCTGGTAGGCAACACACCAACCCTGAGTCCCTACCTTTAGTTCCGACCCTCCTATCTGTCCCCTTAATTGTGGAGTCCCCAATCACAAGGCCCAGTCTTTTACAGCCCCTAACCACCTGAGCTTTCTCACTCGGCTCACCCCCAGAGATCTGCTCTCTATGCTCAGTTGATTCCTCCTCAACTGTAGCCTCCAGCACCGAAAACCTATTATGGAGGGGATCCGCCCCAGGGGATTGTCTTCCCGATTGCTTCTTACCCCTCCTCCTGGCATTGACCCAAGCCTCATTTCTAGGAGTTACTATTTCTCTATAACTCCTATCAACTTCCACCTCCGCCTCCCGAATTATGCGGAGTTCCTCTAACTCCCCCTCCAGCTCCTTTACACGCTTCTCCAGAAGCTGCAATCTAATGCACTTCTTACAACTAAAATCTCCTGAAACACTACTGGATTTCCTCACCACATACATCCCACAGGAGATGCAGCATACTGCCTGAACTGCCATCCCTGAAGCCATTACCAGCAAGAAAAAAAGAAAACAAAAAACTTCCCCACACTTATAATTAGGTTAGAGGAGGATGGAAGGGTGGGATCCTCTACCAGTGTAGAGGATCGGGTATCTCCTCTGCACCAATTTATAGGGCTAGGGGCCCGAGAGAAAAAAAAAACTACAGCTACCGGCAGGCTTCGCGATGCGGCCTTCCGGTTTCCGTTAATTACAAAAAACCTCCCGAAAATTAGACAAAAAAAAAACCCAGAATTTACTCACAGTCCGCGCTCTCTCTCTCACCGCTCACAGTCTCCACCCCGCAGGTCCGCTCCCAGAGGAACATTTCCAGCATTTTCTGTTTTATTAAGTCTAATGACTTTGTATCTTAATGCATGGAGCATTTACAAGACAGTAGATGAATTAACAGCGCAAATCGATATAAACATTTACAATATAATTACAAAGAACAAAGAACAGTACAGCACAGGAAACAGGCCCTTCGGCCCTCCAAGCCTGTGCCGCTCCTTGGTCCAACTAGACCAATCGTTTGTATCCCTCCATTCCCAGGCTGCTCATGTGACTATCCAGGTAAGTCTTAAACGATGTCAGCGTGCCTGCCTCCACCACCCTACTTGGCAGCACATTCCAGGCCCCCACCACCCTCTGTGTAAAAAACATCCCTCTGATATCTGAGTTATACTTCGCCCCTCTCACCTTGAGCCCGTGACCCCTCGTGATCGTCACCTCCGACCTGGGAAAAAGCTTCCCACTGTTCACCCTATCTATCCCCTTCATAATCTTGTACACCTCTATTAGATCTCCCCTCATTCTCCATCTTTCCAAGGAGAACAACCCCAGTCTACCCAATCTCTCATCATAGCTAAGACCCTCCATACCAGGCAACATCCTGGTAAACCTTCTCTGCACTCTCTCTAACGCCTCCACGTCCTTCTGGTAGTGCGGCGACCAGAACTGGACGCAGTACTCCAAATGTGGCCTAACCAGCATTCTATATAGCTGCATCATCAGACTCCAGCTTTTATACTCTATACCCCGTCCTATAAAGGCAAGCATACCATATGCCTTCTTCACCACCTTCTCCACCTGTGTTGCCACCTTCAAGGATTTGTGGACTTGCACACCTAGGTCCCTCTGTGTTTCTATACTCCTGATGACTCTGCCATTTATTGTATAACTCCCCCCTACATTATTTCTTCCAAAATGCATCACTTCGCATTTATCCGGATTAAACACCATCTGCCACCTCTCCGCCCAATTTTCCAGCCTATCTATATCCTGCTGTATTGCCCGACAATGCTCTTCGCTATCCGCAAGTCCAGCCATCTTCGTGTCATCCGCAAACTTGCTGATGACACCAGTTACACCTTCTTCCAAATCATTTATATATATCACAAATAGCAGAGGCCCCAGTACAGAGCCCTGCGGAACACCACTGGTCACAGACCTCCAGCCGGAAAAAGACCCTTCGACCACTACCCTCTGTCTCCTATGGCCAAGCCAGTTCTCCACCCATCTAGCCACTTCTCCTTGTATCCCATGAGCCTTAACCTTCTTAACCAACCTGCCATGTGGGACTTTGTCAAATGCCTTACTGAAATCCATATAGACGACATCCACGGCCCTTCGTCAACCGTTTTTGTCACTTCCTCAAAAAACTCCACCAAATTTGTAAGGCACGACCTCCCTCTTACAAAACCATGCTGTCTGTCACTAATGAGATTGTTCCATTCTAAATGCACATACATCCTGTCTCTAAGAATCCTCTCCAACAACTTCCCTACCACGGACGGAAACCTCCCTACAATGACGGAAACACGACTGCAAAGGTTCCAAGGATGGGAACTGAACATCCAGAAGTATTCATTATTTTGTAAGGACAGACAGAAACGGAAAGGAGTTGGGGTAGCATTGTTAGTAATGGAGGAAATCAGTGCAAAAGTGAGGAATTATGTTGTCTCAGAAAAATCATGATGTGGAATCTATATGGGTGCAGATAAGAAACACAGGGGCAGAAAACATGGTTGGGAGTTGTCTATTGGCCCCAAACAGTGGAGGTATAAGGGAAGATATTAAACAAGAAATCTGAGATGCATGCAATAAGGATATGACTAATTATGGCTGTCTTTAATTTACACATAGATTGGACAAACCAAACTAGCAATGGTACAGTGGAGGAAGAATTCCTGGATTGTGTACTTGATGGGTTTTTTAGGCCAAATACGTTGAGGAGCCAACCACTGTTCTAAAGTGGACACTGTGCAATGAGAAAGGATTAATACTAGAGAAACTAATGGGGCTAAAGGCAGAACAGCTACCTGGCCATGATGGCTTGCATCCTAGGATCCTAAAAGAAGTAGCTACAGCAATAGTGGCTGTAATTTTACAAAAATCCTTGGATTCTAAAGAAGTACCAAAGGATTGGAAAACTGACAATGTGACACCCCTATTCAAAAAAAGAGGGAGGCAAAAAGTGGGTAACGACAGGCCAATATTTGAAAAATATTGGAATCAATTATTGAGGAAGTAATAGTAACACATTTGGAAAATCATAGGGGGTGATTCTCTCAAAAAAATTCTAAGTGTTGAATTTGCATAAATACTGGAGTAAATCCTGCTGTTTTTTTTACAGCAGGAGTTTCAAAATGAATCTCCCACACTCTGCATCACAGACTGCACTAGCATGATTTATTAGCTTGTTCACTGGCCAGCCCCATGGCCCCCGCATTTCTGCCCTTTTGACCGCCCCACCCCCCCCACCATGGCCCCATGGCCCGATCGCTGGCCCCCCAGGATCAGCCTATCCCCCCACCCTCCCCAGGCAGCCCCAGCCCCCCATCCCGATGGCCTCCCTCTCTCAGTCACTGATCCCTCTGCAGAGTGGCAGTGGGAACCCCCTCCCCAACCGATCGCTCCCAGAGGCTCCGACCCCCTTGGCACTGCCAAATGCCTGATGGGAAGTGCCAAAATCCTCCCTGGGCATTGCCACTTTGCCCTTTGGGCAGTGCCAGGGGGCTAGGCTGGTACTGCTGAGGTGGCAATGCCTAGGGCTGTACGTGGGGAGCTAGTGTAAACCCCACTGGAGTGAAACGGGTCCGCACTCGCTAATGAAATGCAAATAATATGAAAATTAGCAATAAGCATCATTTATGCAGCTTCAAGCCGATTTCTGGCATGGAGCTGACCGTGCTGAAAATCCAGCGCCCGGAGACTGCGGAGGCCCTGGCGCCCAGCAGGGAGCCCGCTAAATGGCCTCTGCTTGAGACTCCCGGCCCGCTGTGCTGTTAAAGCAGTGCAGCGGCTGGGAGAATCGTCCCATTAATCTAATCAAGCAGAGTCAGCATGACTTAATGAAAGGGAAATTGTGTCTTACTAATTTATTAGAGTTTTTTGAGGAAATCTCAACCAGAGTGGATAGAGGGGAACCAGTGGATGTATTGTATCTGGACTTCCAGAAGGTGTTTGGCAAGGTACCTCACAAAATGTTTCGTAATAAAATAAGAGGTCATATCTTGGCATGGATAGAGAATTGGCTAATGGAAAGAAAAAAGCAAATGGTGATGAGGGGTTCTTTTTCAGGTTGGCGACTTGTAACCAGTGGGGTCCCACAGGGATCAGTGCTGGGACTGCAACTGTTTACAATATATGTTAAGACTTAGAGGAAGGAAATGAATATACTGTAACCAAACTTGCAGATGACACAAAAATAGGTGGAAAGCAAGTTGCGAGAGGGGTACAGTTTACAAAGAGATATTGATAGGTTAAGTAAGTGGGTAAAAAGTTGGTAAATGGAGTATAATGTGGGAATATGTGAAGTTGATTATTTCGGAAGAGAGAACAAAAGAACAGAATATTTAAACGGAGAAAGGGACTTGGGGGTACTTGTGCACAAAACACTGAAAGCTAGCAATCAGGTACAACAGGTAATCAGGAAGGCTAATGGAATGTTGGTCCTTATTTCAGGAGGGTTGGAGTATCATAGTCATAGACTCCCTACAGTGCAGAAGAAGACCATTCAGCCCATTGAGCCTGCACTGACACCCACCCAGGAACCCCAAGTATTTATCCTGCTAATCCCTGACATCAAGGGGCAATTTTAGCATGGCCAATCCACCTAACCTCCACATCTTTGGATGTGGGAGGTAACCAGAACACCCAGACAAAACCCACACACACACATGGGGAGAATGTGTAAACTCTACACAGTCAGCTAAGGCCGGAATTGAACCTGGATCCCAGGCACTGTGAAGCAGCAGTGCTGACCACTGTGCCACTGGGAAGTTTTGCTGCAACTGTACAAGAGTCCACATCTGGAGTAGTGAGCAGTTTTGGACTCCTTATTTAAGGAAAGATGACACAAAAATAGAGGCAGTTCAGAGATGGTTCACTAGGATAATCCTTGGTATAGAGGAACTGTCTTATGAGGAAAGGTTAAACAGGTTGGGACTCTATTCACTGGAATTTATAAGAATGACGGATGATTTCATTGTAACATAGAGGATTCTTAAGGAGCTTGATAGGGTAAATACTGAGAGGACATTTCTCTTCATAGGACAGTGTAGGACCAGAGGACATAGTCCCAGAATAAAGAGGTGCCAATTTAAGACTGAGATGAGGTGGAATTTCTTCTCAGAGGGTTCTGAATCTTTAGAACTCCTTGCCATAGAGAGCTGTGGGGGCAAAGCCCTTGTGTATTTAACGGTGAGATAGATAGATATTCCCAGGAAGAGAATAAAGAGAAAGGACAGGAAAATGGATGTAAGGAATATCGGAACATCCATGACCTTATTAAATGGTGAGCAGGCTCAAGGGGCGAATGGCCTACTCCTGTTCCTGTTTCATATGGTCTTATGATTAATTAACAATCTTGTTGTGCAGGATCCCTTGGGGAAGAGCAACCATAGTATGATAGAATTTTTAATTAAGATGGAGAGTGAAATAGTTGAATCCAAACTATGGTCCTGAATCTTAATAAAGGGAAATATGAGGGTATGACAGGGCATCTTACCAGGCTTATTCCCTGCAGTATCCCCGCAATCCGACACATTTGCCCTATCCCCCTTAACCTACACATCTTGGAACATGAAGGGGCAATTTACCATGGCCAATTCACCTAACCTGCACATTTTTGGACTGTGGGAGGAAACTGGAACACCTGGAGGAAAACCACACAGATACGGGAAGAACGTGAAAACTCCACACAGACAGTCACCCAAGGCTGAAATTGAAACTGGGTCCCTGGCACTGAGGCTCTGACACGGTGCTGCCCTGTTCGTTCATTCCTGTCTGGTGCATTATAATCCAGGTCAAAAACTTCAAGGTGTTTTATGGTGTCAGCCCAGATCATAAGTTTTATGCTTTGATGTTTGGCACGGGTAAACATAAGATGTTTCTCTCCAGCTATAATTCAAATGACCCACTAGGGAGCTTTTATCAAACAAAGTTTAATTAAGATTACAGTTGACATATAGTAAGACAATTTGCAATAACTTACCAATTAGACACAAGATAAAAACAACCATGATAGACCTTAACAACTACAAATACTGTTCCAAGCCAGTATTAGGAGCAGAGAAAAACTACAGCACAAAACAGGCCCTTTGGCCCCACAAGTTGTGCCGAACATATCCCTACCTTTTAGGCCTACCTATAACCCTCCATCCTATTAAGCTCCATGTACTCATCCAGGAGTCTCTTAAAAGACCCTATTGAGTTTGCCTCCACCACCACTGACGGCAGCCGATTCCACTCGCCCACCACCCTCTGTGTGAAAAACTTCCCCCGAACATTTCCCCTGTACCTACCCCCCAGCACCTTAAACCTGTGTCCTCTCGTAGCAGCCTTTTCCACCCTGGGAAAAAGCCTCAGAGTCCAACCGATCTATGCCTCTCAACATCTTATATACCTCTATTAGGTCCCCTCTCATCCTACGTCTCTCCAAGGAGAAAAGACCAAGCTCCCTCAGCCTATCCTCATAAGGCATGCCACTCAATCCAGGCAACATCCTTGTAAATCTCCTCTGCACCCTTTCAATCTTTTCCACATCCTTCCTGTAATGAGGCGACCAGAACTGAGCACAGTACTCCAAGTGGGGTCTGACGAGGGCCTTATATAGCTGCATCATTATCCCCGGACTCCTAAACTCAATCCCTCGATTGATAAAGGCCAGCACACCATACGCCTTCTTAACCACCTCCTCCACCTGCGGGGCCGATTTTAGAGTCCTATGGACCCGGACCCCAAGGTCCTTCTGATCCTCTACCGTACTAAGAGTCTTTCCCTTTATATTGTACTCCTTCATCCCATTTGACGTGCCAAAATGGACCACTATGCATTTATCTGGGTTGAAGTCCATCTGCCACTTGTCCGCCCAGTCTTGCATCCTATCTATGTCCCTCTAACTTCTGACATCCCTCCAGACTATCCACAACCCCACCAACCTTCGTGTCGTCAGCAAACTTACCAACCCATCCCTCCACTTCCTCATCCAGGTCATTTATGAAAATGACAAACAGCAAGGGTCCCAGAACAGATCCCTGGGGCACTCCACTGGTGACTGACCTCCATTACGAAAAGACCCATCTAAACCCACTCTCTGCCTCTTTTGGGCAACCCAGTTCTGGATCCACAGGGCAGCAGCTCCTTGGATCCCATGCCCTCTCACTTTCTCAAGAAGTCTTGCATGGGGGACCTTATCGAACGCCTTGCTAAAATCCATATCAACCACATCTCCCACTTTCCCTTCGTCAATGTGTTTAGTCACATTTTCAAAGAACTCCACCAGGCTCGAAAGGCACGATCTGCCTTTGACAAAACCATGCTGAGTATTCTTGAGCATACTAAACCTCTCTAAATGCTCATAAATCTTGTCCCTCAGGATCTTCTCCATCAGCTTACCAACCACTGAGGTTAGACTTACCGGTCGGTAATTTCCTGGGCTATCCCTATTCCCCTTCTTGAAAATAGGAACCACATCCCCAATCCTCCGGCACCTCCCCCATCTCCGTCGACGACGCAAAGATCATCGCCAGAGGCTCTGCAATTTCTTCCCTCGCCTCCCACATGAACCTGGGGTACATCCCATCCGGACCCGGCATCCGAACTTCCACCCACAGTGACTCTGTAGACAATCCCTCCACAGCACACATTCTTACGAACATAAACCTTGGTTCCAAGCTTAACACAGAAAGTAAGTATACTCATATGATGCTGGACCTTACAGTTTTGCAGCACCTGCTGTGACTGCATCCTTTGGATGGATAATTGAAACTGACTTCCCCATTCTGTAGCTCCTAGCACAACCTGAGGTAGAGATAGAGTCAGTGCTGGCCTCTAGCCTTTGGCCAGCCAACCACTTCAAGAAACAGAGGCACTCCTTTCCTCTAGTTACTAGCGAGCCAGCCACCAAGATTTAAATTTCCAATACCAGGGAGAGGCACAAAAATATTGCTTTTCAGTCTGGAGTCTAAGAGCTGCTAACTAAAACTGAAAGTAAAGTTCTGTAAGAAAGAATCTGTCCCATTTGACTTGTCAATCATTCTTCCCAACAATTCAAAAGAGTCATAAACTCCAGGACAGTGCATTATGCCAAATTAAAAATCAACGAAAAGCCTATTATATGATTCTAGGAACAATAAAAGGACAGACAGCTCAGTACCTGCGAAAGAAACCGCAGAGCAACAGGATTAAAATACATTCCTTAAAGGCACAGTAGCGTCGTAGGTGCAAAGGTAAAAGGAAAGCTGGCTCAACCATGGCATACAAAAGAAATAAGGGATAATATTAAATTCAAAGCAAAGGCATTTTAAATTACCAGAAAAGGCCAGGCTTTTGATGATGTCCCACATGGCAGACTGGTACAAAAACTAAAATCACATGGGATTCAGGGAGGGCTGGCTAGATGGATACAGAACTGGCTTGGTCATAGAAGACAGAATAGCAGTGGAAGGGTGTTTTTCAGAATGGAGATCTGTAGCTAGTGGTGTTCTGCAGTGATCGGTTCTGGGACCTCTGTTTGTAGTATATATAAATGATCTGGAGGAAAATGTGGGTGGTCTGATTAGTAAGTTTGCAGATGACACGATAGATTGGAGACTGGGGCACAGAAATGGCAGGTGGAATTTAATCCAGACAAATGCGAGGTGATACATTTTGGAGGATTAAATTGACATAGAACATAGAACAGTACAGCACAGAACAGACCCCTTTGGCCCACGATGTTGTGCCGAGCTTTATCTGAAACCAAGATCAAGCTATCCCACTCCCTATCATCCTGGTGTGCTCCATGTGCCTATCCAATAACCGCTTAAATGTTCCTAAAGTGTCTGACTCCACTATCACTGCAGGCAGTCCATTCCAAACCCCAACCACTCTCTGCGTAAAGAACCTACCTCTGATATCCTTCCTATATCTCCCACCACGAACCCGATAGTTATGCCCCCTTGTAATAGCTCCATCCACCCGAGGAAATAGTCTTTGAACATTCACTCTATCTATCCCCTTCATCATTTTATAAACCTCTATTAAGTCTCCCCTCAGCCTCCTCCACTCCAGAGAGAACAGCCCTAGCTCCCTCAGCCTTTCCTCATAAGACCTATCCTCCAAACCAGGCAGCATCCTGGCAAATCTCCTCTGCACTCTTTCCAGCGCTTCCACATCCTTCTTATAGTGAGGTGACCAGAACTGCACACAATATTCCAAATGTTGGAATGTGGTCTCACCAAGGTCCTGTACAGTTGCAGCATAACCCCACGGCTCTTAAACTCCAACCCCTGTTAATAAAAGCTAATACACTATAGGCCTTCTTCACAACTCTATCCACTTGAGTGGCAACCTTTAGAGGTCTGTGGATATGGACCCCAAGATCTCTCTGTTCCTCCACAGTCTTCAGAACCCTACCTTTGACCCTGTAATCCACATTTAAATTAGTCCTACCAAAATGAATCACCTCACATTTATCAGGGTTAAACTCCATTGACCATTTTTCAGCCCAGCTTTGCATCCTATCTCTGTCTCTTTGCAGCCTACAACAGCCCTCCACCTCATCCACTACTCCACCAATCTTGGTGCCATCAGCAAATTTACTGATCCACCCTTCGGCCCCTCCTCTAAGTCATTAATAAAAATCACAAAGAGCAGAGGACCAAGCACTGATCCCTGTGGCACTCCGCTAGCAACCTGCCTCCAATCCGAAAATTTTCCATCCACCACCACCCTCTGTCTTCAATCAGACAGCCAGTTACCTATCGAATTGGCCAACTTTCCCTCTATCCCACACCTCCTCACTTTCATCATAAGCCGACCATGGGGGACCTTATCAAACGCCTTACTAAAATCCATGTATATGACATCAACTGCCCTACCTTCATCAACACACTTAGTTACCTCCTCAAAAAATTCTATCAAATTTGTGAGGCACGACTTGCCCTTCACGAATCCGTGCTGACTATCCCGGATTAATCCGCATCTTTCTAAATGGTCGTAAATCCCATCCCTAAGGACCTTTTCCATCAATTTACCAACCACCGAAGTAAGACTAACCGGTCTATAATTACCAGGGTCATTTCTATTCCCTTTCTTAAACAGAGGAACAACATTCGCCATTCTCCAGTCCTCTGGCACTATCCCCGTGGACAGCGAGGACACAAAGATCAAAGCCATAGGCTCTGCAATCTCATCCCTTGCCTCCCAAAGAATCCTAGGATATATTTCATCAGGCCCAGGGGACTTATCGACCTTCAGTTGATTCAAAACTGCCAGGACATCCTCCCTCCGAACATCTATTTCCTCCAGCCTATTAGCCTGTAACACCTTCTCTTCCTCAAAAACATGGCCCCTCTCCTTGGTGAACACTGAAGAAAAGTATTCATTCATCACCTCTCCTATCTCTACTGACTCCATACACAAGTTCCCACTACTGTCCTTGACCGGCCCTAACCTCACCCTGGTCATTCTTTTATTCCTCACATAAGAGTAAAAAGCCTTGGGGTTTTCCTTGATCCGACCCGCCAAGGACTTCTCATGTCCCTCCTAGCTCTCCTAAGCCCCTTTTTCAGCTCATTCCTTGCTAACTTGTAACCCTCAATCGAGCCATCTGAACCTTGTTTCCTCATCCCTACATAAGCTTCCCTCTTCCTTTTCACAAGACATTCCTCCTCTTTCGTGAACCATGGCTCCCTCACTCGGCCATTTCCTCCCTGCCTGACAGGGACATACCTATCAAGGACACCCAGTATTTGTTCCTTGAAAAAGTTCCACTTTTCATTAGTTCCTTTCCCTGACAGTTTCTGTTCCCAACTTATGCCCCCTAATTCTTGCCTAATCGCATCATTATTACCTCTCCCCCAATTATAAACCTTGCCCTGCCGTACGGCCCTATCCCTCTCCATTGCAATAACAAAAGTCACCGAATTGTGGTCACTATCTCCAAAGTGCTCTCCCACAACCAAATCTAACACTTGGCCCGGTTCATTTCCCAGTACCAAATCCAATGTGGCCTCACCTCTTGTCGGCCTATCCACATATTGTGTCAGGAAACCCTCCTGCACACACTGCACAAAAACTGCCCCATCCGAACTATTTGACCTACAAAGGTTCCATTCAATATTTGGAAAGTGAAAGTCCCCCATGACAACTACCCTGTGACCCCCACACCTATCCATAATCTGCTTAGCAATTTCTTCCTCCACATCTCTATTACTATTTGGGGGCCTATAGTAAACTCCTAACAACGTGACCGCTCCTTTCCTATTTCTAACTTCAGCCCATATTACCTCAGTGTGCAGATCCCTCTCAAAGTGCCTTTCCGCAGCCGTTCAACTATCCTTGATTAACAATGCCACTCCTCCACCTCTTTTACCAGCTTCCCTACACTTACTGAAACATCTATACCCCGGAATGTCCAACAACCATTCCTGTCCTTGTTCTACCCACGTCTCCGTAATGGCCACAACATCGTAGTCCCAAGTTCCAATCCACGCCCCAAGTTCATCTACCTTGTTCCGGATGCTCCTTGCATTGAAGTAGACACACTTCAACCCACCTTCCTGTCTACCGCTACCCACCCTTGACCCTGATACCTTGCCCAATACCTCACCACCCTCACTGACTTCTGGACTACAACTCCTTTTCCCACTCCCCTGACAAATTAGTTTAAACCCCCCTGAAGAGCCGTATCAAATTTTCCTCCCAGGATATTGGTGCCCCTCTGGTTCAGGTGCACCCCGTCCTGTTTGTACAGGTCCCACCTTCCCCAGAATGTGTTCCAATTATCCACGTATCTGAAACCCTCCCTCCTCCACCATCCCTGCAACCACATGTTTAACTGCACTGTCTCCCTGTTCCTCAACTCGCTATCACGTGGCACCGGCAACGTACCAGAGATGACCACATGTTTTGTCTTGGCTCTCAGCTTCCAGCCCAGCTCCAGAAATTCCTGCTTTAAATCCCCGTCCCTTCTCTTACCTATGTCGTTGGTACCAATGTGTACCACGACTTGTGACTGTTTCCCCTCCCCCTTCAGAATCCGGAAAACACGGTCTGAGACGTCACAGACCTTGGCATCCGGTAGGCAACATACCATCCGTGAATCTCTTTTGCTGCCACAGAACCTCCTATCTATCCCTCTAACTAACGAGTCCCCAATAACTATTGCCCTCCCTCTCTGCCCCTTACCCTCCCGAGCCACAGAGACGGACACAGTGCTGGAGATCCTCTCACTGCGGCTCACCACTGGTATGTCATCCCCCTCAACCGTATCGAAAGCGGAATACTTGTTGCTAAGGGGAACGACCACAGGGGATCCCTGCACGGACTGCTTCCTCCCAGCCCCTCTCACCATCACCCATCTGTTTTCATTCCTCGGAGTAACTGTATTCCTAAAGCTTCTGTCTCTGGCCACCTCTGCGTCCCTAATGATCCTAAGTTCATCCAACTCCAGCTCCAGTTCCCTAACACGGTTTTGGAGGAGCTGCAGATGGGTGCACTTCCCACAGGTGTAATCAGCAGGGACACTGTCGTCGTCCCTCACCTCAAACATAGTGCAAGAGGAACATAGCACTGCCTGCACACCCATCCCCTCTAGATACCTTGCCAGTACCAGGTAGAAAGTGCAAAAATGAATTTAAACTCACCCCTGCTCGCCCTTTCTGCCTAAGCCCTGTGAGCCAAAGCCTTATAGCTCACACTCTGCTTCCCACGCACTCCACTGCCCGCTCCCGACGCTGCCCGCTGTATACTGCAGCCTACCTTTTATACTTCGCACGCTTAAAAAACCCTTCCCAGACTCCTTAGCAGCCCACTTCCGGTTTTCACTTTAAACTTAAGAAAAATACTACTGCAAAAGTAAAGGCCAAAACAAAACACACACGAGCTGACTAATTAAATAAATAAATAATCCAATCAATCTCTCACCAGCACTCCTACCTCCAATCACTTCCTCTCAGCTTGCTCCAGTGGAACAATGAGGGGGAACCTCCCAGGTAACTGACTTTTAAAGTTAAAATAAAAACCCTTCCCAGACTCCTTCGCAGCCCACTTCCGGTTTTCACTTTAAACTTAAGAAAAATACTACTACAAAAGTAAAGGCCAAAAAAAAACACACACTAGCTGACTAATTAAATAAATAAATAATTCAATCAATCTCTCACCAGCACTCCCTCTCAGCTTGCTCCAGTGGAATTTAAGTGTGAATTATACTGTAAATGGCAGAACCCTTATGAACATTAACATACAGAGGGATCTGGCTGTGCAGGTCCACAGTTCCCTAAAAGTGGGAACACAGGTGGCCAAGGTGATTAAGAAAGCAAATGTATGCTTGCCTTCATCAGCCGGGCCATTGAGTACAGGAGTTGGGAAATCATGTTGCAGCTATATAATACCTTGGTTAGGCTGCACTTGGGAGTATTGCGTGCAGTCCTGGTCACCATACAACCAGAAGGACGTGAAAGCTTTGCAGAGAGTGCAAAGAGTGTTCACCAGGATGTTGACTATGAGGAGAGGTTGAATAAACTAGTGAAAACTAGAACTGGACAGAGGCTGAGGGGGGACCTGATAGAGGTCTACATTCTGCTAACTCCTGAACTAAAAATATCCACTTTGTTTTCCGCCTGTTCATGCTCTTTTTCATTCATCTAATCGAAAGTGGTCTCTGACAATTGAACTTCAACTTTTTTATCTTCACTCTTTGATTTCTCCTCTTTCCTTAGCCTGTGACTTTGTGACCTTATTACCACACAATCAGGAAACGTGCCCTTTAACAACTCAGTTGTTTGATTTTCCAGCTTTTCAACCACAGTAGGCATCACTTCCACCTGTGATCCAGCGATATTTTTGCCCAAGATAAGCTGTATTCCTGGACAAGATAATGTCTTTATTACTCTTCATTACTCCTACCATCACTTCTCACTGGACTCTCCAACCTCACCTTCTATAACCGAACGCTTCTCTTCTCGCCTTCATGTATTTCCTTGTTAACCTGAGGTACGCTGTCTTTACTATTTCACACCCAAGGATTTCCCTTTTCTATCATGGGCTGAAACTGATGTCGGAAACCAAATTTTGATTTATGAACTAACTCATAATCATCTGCCATTACTGTTGTAACTTCGTAGTTTTAACCCTTTGCTCTTCCATATGAATTCTCACTACTTCGGAAAGTGAAGTTTTAAGGTCCTCCAAAATAACTGTTTATCTGTGGCATCATACGTTTGGTCCATTTTCAAGGCCCTTAACCATCTGTCAAAATTAGTTTGTTAGATCCTTTCAAATTCTATGTATGTTTGACCAGGTTCCTTCCTTAGATTTCTAAACTCTTATCTGTAGGCTTCTGGTACTGGTTCGCATTTCAGATGGCTTTTTCACCTCATTATAATCCCTAGATACCTCCTCTGATCGTGACACAAACACCTTACTTGCTCTCCCTACCAACTTTGCTTGAATCAATAATACCCACTTGGTATGAGGCCATTTAATTTGTTTTGGTTACTTTCTCAAATGAAATCATTCTCATCAAACTTTGGCAATGCTCAGACATATTTAAACAGATCCCCACCAGGTTTTTGACTACAGTGGGTTCGCTCTTCCTCATTATCCTCATCACTACCCCCAGACTTTACCTTACCTCCATCATTTTAAGTAGACGTTCACTTTTCAGTTAGCTTCTGAAGCTCAATTTCTATTTCTTTTTGTTCTGCCAGGGCTATTCTCCTTCTCTCTTTTCCCTCTGCTAGAGCTATTCTTTCTTCCTTTTTGTCCTACTTTTAATCGCCATTCAAACTATTTCATTTCCTTTTCATGTTCAAGGTGTTTTAATTATTTTGCTCCTTATTTTGTTCCTTGTTCCTCTCTTTCTCTTGCTTTTGCTTCTAATTCAGTCTGTTTCATCTATAATTGAATTCTAACCATTTCCAATGATTCTGACTGTGTTTCTGGCAATTTTAATTGTAAACCACCCTGAGTGACTTCTACTCCCAGGAAACTTTTAGCTACTGAAAAAGCTATTCCACAAGGCACTCCCTATTTAAACTGACCGAATGCAACACCTGAAAAGAAAACACAAATCTATTCACCATTCACTGTCTTCGAATCCAATAATCCCAGACCAAACAAGGAACATAGATTTTAATCCCGCAAAGAGCCCCCCATTTGTTAAAGATCAGATCAGAAACTCTAAGGTATTTTATGAAGTTAGCCTAGACCCTAACTTTTACATTTGATTTTGGCATTGGGGTGAGCTCAAGGTGTTTCACTACAAATATGATTCAAGTGACCCACTAGGAAGCTTTTATCAAAACAAACTTTATTTAAGAACACAGTTCGAATATAACAAAAAAGAATTAGCATGACTTCTACCAATTAAAATACTTAACAATAACAAAGTATAATCCTTAACAGATAGCGATCTCTATTGTTCCAATTTAACAATATCCCCCACAGACTTGAATCCTTTCTTTAGAACCAATTAGCCCTAAAATCAAAGATGCTTATGTAGGTACTAGATTTTCAACCTTTTGTCAGTTCTGGAGGGTGATTCACATTGACACCTGTCTTCTAGTTCCCATGCAGCAACTTCCAGAGAAAACGTCACCCATGAACAGTAGAATCTCAGAGGAAAAGGTTTATTTCTTGGCAGATTCCACTTCAAGCAGAGCGAGAGATACAGAGAAAACAGTCTCTCTCAAAACTACCCTAGAACAGACTGCCTTGAGTTAGAATAGAATCGCTACAGTACAAAAGGAGGCTATTCGGCCCATCGAGTCTGCACCGACCATACTCCCACCCAGGCCCTATTCCCATAACTCCAATATTTACCCTAGCTAGTCCTCCTGACACTAAGGGGCAATTTAGCATGGTCAATCAACCTGACCTGCACATCTTTGGACTGTGGGAGGAAACCGGAGCACCCGGAGGAAACACGCAGACACAGGGAGAATGTGCAAACTCCTATTCTCTGTGAAAGCCTAGCTGTACCGAGTCATATGACCTTACCTTTCAATAAACCTAATCAAGCCCCATTCTGAAATATCCCTGGGGAAAACACAAAACAACAGAGCTCAACATTAGTTCAGGTCAAAACAAATTGCATCAATTAAGATCAGTTATGTTGCTGTAGTCACAATACAGTGCTTCTGGAACCAGACACAATGGCTCCGATAAAATGGAAGGGACAATTAAACACATTCAGCATAGAAACATGACTAAAATACATTTCTTAAAGGCACAGTATCGA
The DNA here is from genome assembly GCF_964213995.1 of Mustelus asterias. Lineage (NCBI taxonomy): Eukaryota > Metazoa > Chordata > Chondrichthyes > Carcharhiniformes > Triakidae > Mustelus > Mustelus asterias. Next base: position 91,580,908 of record NC_135817.1, on the reverse strand, counting down.
CACATACCTATGAGGAGAAATTGAACAGGTTAGGGTTATTTTTCTTGGTACAAATAAGCTAAGAGGCAACTTTAGAAAAGGGAAATCATGTTTGACAAATGTGTTGGAATTGTTTGAGGATGTAACTAGTAGAGTTGACCAAGGAGAACAAGTGGATGTGGTTTATTTAGACTTTCAGAAGGCTTTCGACAAGGTCTCACATAACGCTACTATATAAAGTTAAAGCACGTGGGATTGCAAGAATGTCTTGTGATGGATAGAAAGCTGGTTAGCCGATAGGAAGCAAAGAGTTGACATAAATGGATCTTTTTCTAATTGGCAGTCAGTGACTACTGGGATTCCACAGGGATCTCTGCTAGGATCCCAACTGTTCATGTTATACATTAATGATTTGGAAGAGGGAACTGAATGTATTATCTTCAAATTTGCAGATGACACAAAGTTAGGTGGGAGGGTGAGCTGTGAGGAGGATGCAGAGATGCTTCAGCGTGATTTGGACAGGTTGAGTGTGTGGGCATGTGCATGGCAGATGCAGTACAACGTGGATAAATGTGAGGTTATTCATTTCGGAAGATATTATTACTTGAATGGGTGTAAATTGAGAGAGGTGGATACTCAGCGAGATCTTGGAGTCCTTGTGCATTGGTCGCTGAGAGCAAGCGTGCAGGTACAGAAGGCAATAATGAAGGCAAATGGGATATTGGCCTTCATAGCAAGAGGATTTGAGTATAGGGATAGGAATGTTTTGCTGAAATTGTATAGGGCGTTGGTGAGGCCACACCTGGAGTATTGTGTGCAGTTTTGGTGTCCTTATCTGAGGAAGGATGTCCTTGCTATGGAGGGAGTACAGCAAAGATTTACTAGGCTGATTTCTGGGATGGCAGGTCTGTCATGAGGAGAGACTAAAGTCGGTTAGAATTAAATTGATTGGAGTTTAGAAGAGTGAGGGGGATCTCACAGAAACGTATAAAATTCTAACAGGGTTAGACAGGGTAGATTCAGAAAGAATGTTCCCAATGCTGGGGGAATCCAGAAGTAAGGGTCATAGTTTGAGGATAAGGTGTAATCCTTTTAGAACTGAGGCAAGGAGAAATTTCTTCACCGAGGGTGGTGACTGTGTGGAATTCATAGAAATCATAGAAACCCTACAGTGCAGAAAGAGGCCATTTGGCCCATCGAGTCTGCACTGACCACAATCCCACCCAGGCCCTACCCCCATATCCCTCTAACCTAAACATCTCAGGACACTAAGGGGCAATTTTAGCAAAGCCAATCAACCTAACCCGCACATCTTTGGACTGTGGGAGGAAACTGGAGCACCCGGAGGAAACCCATGCAGACACGAGGAGAACGTGCAAACGCCACACAGACAGTGACCCAAGCCGGGAATCGAACCCAGGTCCCTGGAGCTATGAAGCAGCACTGCTAACCAATGTGCTACCATGCCGCCCGATTCACGACCACCAAATGTAGTTGAGGCCAAAACGTTGTGTGATTTCAAATATAAATTAGATTTAGCTCTTGGAGCTAAAGGGATCAAGGGATATGGGGGGAGGGAGGGATCAGAATATTGAATTTGATGATCAGCCATGATCAAAATGAATAGCGGAGCAGGCTCGAAAGGTGGGAGAGAGGTAAAGTTGAGAAAAAAGGGAAGCAAAGGGGATTTTAATTTTCCACATATAGATTGGGACTCGCATACTGTTAAAGGTTTAGACGGGGTAGAGTTTGTAAAATGTGTTCAGGAGAATTTTCTACATCAGTATATAGAGGTGCCAACTAGAGAGGATGCGATATTGGATCTCCTATTGGGAAATGAGTTAGGGCAGGTGATGGATGTGAGTGTGAGGGAACACTTTGGATCCAGTGATCATAATGCCATTAGTTTCAACCTGATCGTGGATAAGGATAGATCTGGTCCTCGGGTTGAAGTTCTGAACTGGAAAAAGACCAAATTTGATGAAATGAGAAGGGATCTGGGAAGTGTGGATTGGCACAGGCTGTTCTCTGGTAAGGATGTAAATGGAAAGTGGGAGGCCTTCAAAGGAGAAATTTTGAGAGTGCAGAGTTTGTATGTTCCTGTCAGGATTAAAGGCAAAGTAAATAGGAATAAGGAACCTTGGTTCTCGAGGGAGATTGTAACACTGATTAAGAGGAAGAGAGAGTTGTATGAAATGTACAGGCAGCAAGGAACACATCAGATGCTCGAGGAGTATAAAAAGTGCAAGAAGCTACTTAAGAGGGAAATCAGGAGGGCGAAAAGAAGACATGAGGTTGCTTTGGCAGACAGTGAAGGAAAATCCAAAGAGCTTCTATAGGTATGTTAGGAGCAAAAGGATAGTGAGGGATAAAATTGGTCCTCTTGAAGACCAGAGTGGTAGACTGTGTATGGAACCAAAAGAGATGGGGGAGATACGAAATGGTTTTTTTGCATCCGTATTTACTGAGGAAACGGGCATGGAGTCTACGGAAATAGCGCAAACTGGTAGGGAGGCCATGGAACCTTTACAGATTAAAGGGGAGGAGGTGCTCGCTGTCTTGAGGCAAATCAGAGTGGATAAATCCCCAGGACCGGACAGGGTATTCCCACGGACCTTGAGGGAAGCTAGTGTTGAACTTGCAGGGGCCCTGGCAGACATATTTAAAATGTCAGTATTCACGGGGGAGGTGCCGGATGATTGGAGGGTGGCTCATGTTGTTCCATTGTTTAAAAAAGGTTCCAAAAGAAATCCGGGAAATTATCGGCCAGTAAGTTTGACGTCGGTGGTGGGCAAGTTATTGGAAGGTGTGATAAGGGATAGGATCTACAAATATTTGGATAGACAGGGACCTATTAGGGAGAGTCAACATGGCTTTGTGCGTGGTAGGTCATGTTTGACCAATCTATTAGAGTTTTTCGAGGAGGTTACCAGGAAAGTGGATGAAGGGAAGGCGGTGGATGTTGTCTACCTGGATTTCAGCAAGGCCTTTGACAAGGTCCCTCATGGGAGGTTAGTTAGGAAGGTTCAGTCGCTAGGTATACATGGGGTGGTAGTAAATTGGATAAGACACTGGCTCAATGGAAGAAGCCAGAGAGTGGTTGTGGAGGATTGCTTCTCTGAGTGGAGGCCTGTGACTAGTGGTGTGCCGCAGGGATCGGTGTTGGGTCCATTGTTGTTTGTCATCTATATCAATGATCTGGATGATGATGTATTAAATTGGATCAGCAAGTTTGCTGATGATACAAAGGTTGGAGGTGTAGTGGACAGTGAGGAAGGTTTTCAAAGCTTGCAGAGGGATTTGGACCAACTAGAAAAATGGGCTGAAAAATGGCAAATGGAATTTAACGCAGACAAGTGTGAGATATTGCACTTTGGAAGGACAAACCAAAGTAGAACGTACAGGGTAAATGGTAGGACTCTGAAGAGTGCAGTTGAACAGAGGGATCTGGGAATACAGGTACAGAATTCCCTAAAAGTGACGTCACAGGTGGATAGGGTCGTAAAGAGTGCCTTTGGTACATTGGCCTTTATAAATCGGAGTATCGAGTATAAAAGTTGGAGTGTTATGGTAAGGTTATATAAGGCATTGGTGAGGCCGAATTTGGAGTATTGTGTACAGTTTTGGTCACCTAGTTACAGGAAGGATGTAAATAAGATTGAAAGAGTGCAGAGAAGGTTCACAAGGATTTTTCCGGGACTTGAGTAGCTGAGTTACAGAGAGAGATTGAATAGGTTGGGACTTTATTCCCTGGAGCGTAGAAGATTGAGGGGAGATTTGATAGAGGTGTATAAGATTTTGATGGGTATAGATAGAGTGAATGCAAGCAGGCTTTTTCCGCTGAGGCTAGGGGAGAAAAAAACCAGAGGGCATGGGTTAAGGGTGAAAGGAGAAAAGTTTAAAGGGAATATTAGGGGGGGCTTCTTCACGCAGAGAGTGATGGGAGTGTGGAATGAGCTGCCGGATAAAGTGGTAAATGCGGGGTCACTTTTAACATTTAAGAAAAACTTGGACGGGTTCATGGATGAGAGGGGTGTGGAGGGATATGGTCCAAGTGCAGGTCAGTGGGACTAGGCATAAAATGGTTCGGCACAGACAAGAAGGGCCAAAAGGCCTGTTTCTGAGCTGTAATTTTCTATGGTTCTATGGTTCTAAAGGGGGAGAAAACGTAAGAAAGGGGGGATTATATAGGGGGAAAGAGGGGGGAAGAAAAATAAAGAAAGACAGTAAAATATAAGGTTAAGAACAGTTAAAAATTAAATAAAATGAAAACAAAGGGGTCAAGGTGGGATAGAGCTAATCATCTGAAGTTGTTGAATTTGATGTTGAGACTGGAAGGCTGTAACGTACCTTGCTGGAAGATGAGGTGCCGTTCCTGCAGTTTGCGTTGAGCTTCACTGGAACATTGCAGCAAGCCAAGGACAGACATATGGGCATGGGAGCAGGATCGTGTATTAAAATGGCAAGCATCGGGAAGGTCAGGGAACTGATTGCGCACAGACAGAAGATGTTCAGCAAAGCGATCACCCAGTCCATGTTTGGTCTCTCCGATATAGAGGAGACCACATTGGAAGCAGTGAATGCAATACACCAAATTGAAAGAAGTCTATTTCTCTCCCACCCATCTCCCCCCTCCCCCACATCTTCACCTGTCACAGCTTACTCTCTGATTTCAGCTTTTCTACCATTTGGCCATTCACACCTTTATTCTCTCTATAGATTGTCATTAGCAGCCTTTCCCCTTGTTTCTGTGGCTATGACTTATCTTTCGTTCCCTCACCCTGCAGTATAAATATCTCCCACTTTCTATGCCTTTTAGCTTTGACAAAGGGTCATCTGGACTTGAAACGTCAGCTCTTTTCTCTCCTTACAGATGCTGACAGACCTGCTGAGATTTCCTAGCATTTTCTCTTTTGGTTTCAGATTCCAGCATCCGTAGTAATTTGCTTTTATTAGCTGTGGGAACCGATAGGCTTGTAATGGACACTGGTGGACAGTCTATCACCAGAAATGGAGTCGGAGAGGTAAAGGAAGGGAAAAGAAGAGATGGACCATGTGAAGGTGATAGACGGGTGGAAATTGGACCTAAATTGATTTTAAAATTTCCAGGTCCAGATGAGATCCTGAAGCGGCATCAAAATAATCATCGATGTTTCGATGAAAGAGTTGTGAAAGGGAGCCAGAGTAGAACTGGAACAGAGAATGGCCCATAAAGAGACAGGCATAACTGGGGCTCATGTGGGTGCCCATAGTCACATCTGTTACTTGGAGGAATTGAGACAAGTTAAAGAAGAAATTGTTGCGTGCGAGAACAAGTTCAGTCAGACAGAGGAGTGGCAGTGAATGGGGATTGTTCAGGGCTCTGTTCGAGGAAGAAGCAAAGAGCTTTCAGACCATCCTGGTGGGGAATGGAGGTGTAGAGGACATCCATGGTGAGGAGGGGGCGGTTTGGGCCAGGGAACTGGAAGTTGTTGATACGGCTTAGGTGCCACCATTCAACACACCTTCCCTCATTCACCCCGTCAGCATTCTGCAGGGACTGTTCCATCCAGAACACCCTGGTCCATTGCTCCATCACACCCATCACCTCACCTACCATCAATAGCACCTTCTCATGCAATCATACAAGGTGGAACACCACACCTTCACCTCCCCCCTGTTCACCATCTCAGAGCACAAACACTCTTCCGGTGAAGCAGCACTTCAATCTGGTCTGTTGTATTTTCTGCTCCCAATGCGGTCTACTCTACATCAGGGAGGTCAAACATAGACTGGGTGAACGCTTTGCAGAACGCCTTTTGTCCGTCCGCAAGCAGGACCCAGATCTTCCTGCCGCTTGCCATTTCAATACTCTCCTGTACACATGTCTATCTTATGACTTTTGCAATGTTCCAGGGAAGCTCAGTGTAAACTGGAGGAACAGCACCTCATCTTCCTATTGGGCATTTTACAACCATCTGGACTGAATATTGAGCTTAACTTCAGAGCATGAACTCTCTCCTCGCTCTCCACTCCACCACCTCCATTTATTTTATTTCATTTCTCCTTTTCATCTTATTCATCCATTTTTATTACTTTATATCTTTTTTTCCACTTCTAAAATCTCACTTTCCATCTTGTTTCACCTTCCTCCCCTACCCCACTACGGCCAACTGCCGCATTCTTACACTCTGCATCTTTGTTCTGCCATCTATTCATTCCGATCTCTTAATGGATGCTCTTAGCACCATTCTCAGCGTTTATCATCGCCATTTACATTCTCTTTGTCTTTTTGTCTATGCCTTTCCTACCAATTACAGCAACCCCGCCCCCCCACCCATAATATAATTCTTATCCAATTTTCCTTGTCTTCAGCTCTGACAAAGAGCTATCCTGACTCAAAACATTGGCTCTATTCTCTCTCCACAGATGCTGTCAGACCTGCTGAGATTTTTCAGAATTTTCTGTTTTTTGTTTCAGAATCCAGCATCCGCAGTATTTTGCTTTCATCTTAAGTTATCTCAGTTGACTGTGCTCCTTTTGCCTTCAATGTTTTATAATTAAACACTGTCAGAGCTACGTGCAGTTTAGCTATTTATCAATCTTTTGACCATTAATTATTTCTGTTTCAGAAGCCTGTGAGCAAAGATGAGTTTGTTAAAATTCGAAAGAAAGATTTAGAGAGACTAACAACTGAAACTATGCAAATTAAAGAGTTTCTGCCAAAAATACTCAATGGAGAATTCCTGGAGAGCTTTCACCAACTAGAAGCAGCTGAAGCAAGTGAGTTCTTTATTTGCTTTTGTTGAAATGCTGCTTCAGTTCATGAATAAGCAGCCATGACGATTTAGTTTATGGGAGAAAGCTGGAGGTATTCAAAGGGTGTGGCAGTGTCTGGAAAGAAATAACATTGCAGCTTGGTAAAGAAGTTCTCCAAGAAATTCATCAACCTGAAACATTAATGTGCTTCTCTCCATAAAAGCTGCCTGACCTGAGAGTTTTCTGTTTTTATTTCAGATCAGGCAGCACGGTGGCACAGTGGCTAGCACTGCTGCCTCAGTGCCAGGGACCCAGGTTCAATTCCCGACTTGGGTCACTATGTGTGCGGAGTCAGCACGTTCTCCCCATGTCTGTGTGGATTTCCTCCGGGTGCTCTGGTATCCTCCCACAGTCCAAAAGATATGCTGGTTGGGTGCATTGGCCTTGCTAAATTCTCCTTCAGTGTACCCAAACAGGTGCCGGAGTGTGGCGACCAAGGGATTTTCACAATAACTTCATTGCAGTGTTAATGTAAGCCTACTGGTAACACTAATAAATAAACTAAAAAAAAGAGTTCCAGCACCTGTATTATTTAGCTTTTGCATGGGAATTTGGTTGCTTGTTAACTGTTAACACTACACAAGTTGGGAGGGATTAGAGTCATAGAGGGTTACAGCTTGGAAACAGACCCTTCGGCCCAACTTGTCCATGCCCCCCTTTTTTTAAACCCCTAAGCGAGTCCCAATTGCCCACATTTGGCCCATATCCCACTATACCCATCTTACCCATGTAACTGTCTAAACGCTTTTTAAAAAACAAAATTGCACCCGCCTCTACTACTACCTCTGGCAGCTTGTTCCAGACACTCACCACCCTCTGTGAACAAATTGCCCCTCTGGGCCCCTCTCATCTTAAACTTATGCCCTCTAGTTTTAGATTCCCCTACCTTTGGGAAAAGATATTGACTATTTAGCTGATCTATGCCACTCCTTATTTTATAGACCTCTATAAGATCACCCCTCAGCCTCCTATGCTCCAGAGAAAAAAGGCCTAATCTATCCAGCCTCTCCTTATAACTCAAACCATCAAGTCCAATAGTATCCTAGTAAATCTTTTCTGCGCTCTTTCTAGTTTAATAATATCCGTTCTATAATAGGGTGACCAGAACTGTACACAGTATTCCAAGAGTGGCCTTACCAATGTCTTGTCAACTTCAACAAGATGTCCCAACTCCTGTATTCAATAGAACTTAGAAAAAATACAGCACAAACAGGCCCTTCGGAACACAAAATGCACCGGTCATGTCCCTACCTACCTAGGCTTATATATAGGCTTACCTATAACCCTCAATCCTATTAAGTTCCATGTACTCATCCAGAAGTCTCTTAAAAGACCCTATCGAGTTTGCCTCCACCACCACTGACAGCAGCCGATTCCACTCACCCACCACCCTCTGAGTGAAAAACTTACCCCTGACATCTCCTCTGTACCTACTCCCCAGCACCTTAAACCTGTGTCCTCTCGTAGCAGCCATTTCAGCCCTGGGAAAAAGCCTCCGAGAATCCACCCGATCTATACCTCTCAACATCTTGTACACCTCTATCAGGTCACCTCTCATCCTTCGTCTCTCCAAGGAGAAAAGACCGAGCTCCCTCAACCTATCCTCATAAGGCATGCCAACCAATCCAGGCAACATCCATGTAAATCTTCTCTGCACCCTTTCAATCATTTCCACATCCCTCCTGTAATGAGGCGACCAGAACTGAGCACAGTACTCCAGGTGGGGTCTGACAAGGGTCTTATGTCAATGTTCTGACCAATGAAACCAATGAAACCAAGCATGCTAAATGCCTTCTTCACCACTCTGTCCACCTGTCACTTTACTTTCAAAGAGCTATAAACCTGTACCCCTAGATCCCTTTGTTCTGTAAATCTCCCCACTGCCTTACCATTAGTGAGAGGCAACATGGTTTTGTGAAGGGGAGGTCATGTCCCATGAACTTGATCGAGTTTTCCGAGGAAGTAACGAAGTTGATTGATGAAGGTAGGGCAGTGGATGTTGTCTACATGGACATCAGTAAAGCCTTTGACAAGGTCCGTCATGGCAGACTCGTGAAGAAGGTGAAGTCGCATGTGATCAGAGATGAGCTAGCAAGGTGGATACAAAACTGGCTCGGTCAAGGAAGATAGAGAGTAGCAGTGGAAGGGTGCGTTTCTGAATGGAGGGCTGTGACAAGGCGTTCCTCAGGGATCAATGCTGGGACCTTTGCTGTTTGTATAAATGATTTGGAGGAAAATGTAACTGGTTTGATCAGTAAGTTTGCGGACAACATGAAGGTTGGTGGATTTATGGATAGCGATGAGGACCATCAGACGATACAGCAGAATATAGATCGATTGGAGACTTTGGCGGAGAGATGGCAGATGGAGTTTAATCCGGACAAATGTGAGGTAATGCATTTTGGAAGGTCTAATACAGAGAGGGAATATACAGTAAATGGCAGAACCCTTAAGAGTATTGATAGGCAAAGGGATCTGGGTGTACAGGTACACAGGTCACTGAAAGTGGCAACGCAGGTGGAGAAGGTAGTCAAGAAGGCATATGGCATGCTTGTCTTCATTGGCTGGGGCATTGAGTTTAAAAATTGGCAAGTCATGTTGCAGCTTTAAGAACAAAGAACAAAGAACAGTACAGCACAGGAAACAGGCCCTTCGGCCCTCCAAGCCTGTGCCGCTCCTTGGTCCAACTAGACCAATCATTTGTATCCCTCCATTCCCAGGCTGCTCATGTGACTATCCAGGTAAGTCTTAAACGATGTCAGCGTGCCTGCCTCCACCACCCTACTTGGCAGCGCATTCCAGGCCCCCACCACCCTCTGTGTAAAAAACGTCCCTCTGATGTCTGAGTTATACTTCGCCCCTCTCAGCTTGAGCCCGTGACCCCTCGTGATCGTCACCTCCGACCTGGGAAAAAGCTTCCCACTGTTCACCCTATCTATACCCTTCATAATCTTGTATACCTCTATTAGATCTCCCCTCATTCTCCGTCTTTCCAAGGAGAACAACCCCAGTCTACCCAATCTCTCCTCATAGCTAAGACCCTCCATACCAGGCAACATCCTGGTAAACCTTCTCTGCACTCTCTCCAATGCCTCCACGTCCTTCTGGTAGTGCGGCGACCAGAACTGGACACAGTACTCCAAATGTGGCCTAACCAGCGTTCTATACAGCTGCATCATCAGACTCCAGCTTTTATACTCTATACCCCGTCCTATAAAGGCAAGCATACCATATGCCTTCTTCACCACCTTCTCCACCTGTGTTGCCACCTTCAAGGATTTGTGGACTTGCACACCGAGGTCCCTCTGTGTTTCTATACTCCTGATGACTCTGCCATTTATTGTATAAATCCTCCCTACATTATTTCTTCCAAAATGCATCACTTCGCATTTATCCGGATTAAACTCCATCTGCCACCTCTCCGTCCAATTTTCCAGCCTATCTATATCCTGCTGTATTGCCCGACAATGCTCTTCGCTATCCGCAATTCCAGCCATCTTCATGTCATCCGCAAACTTGCTGATAACACCAGTTACACCTTCTTCCAAATCATTTATATATATCACAAATAGCAGAGGTCCCAGTACAGAGCCTTGCGGAACACCACTGGTCACAGACCTCCAGCCGGAAAAAGACCCTTCGACCACTACCCTCTGTCTCCTATGGCCAAGCCAGTTCTCCACCCATCTAGCCACTTCTCCTTGTATCCCATGAGCCTTAACCTTCTTAACCAACCTGCCATGTGGGACTTTGTCAAATGCCTTACTGAAATCCATATAGACGACATCCACGGCCCTTCCTTCATCGACCGTTTTTGTCACTTCTTCAAAAAACTCCACCAAATTTGTAAGGCACGACCTCCCTCTTACAAAACCATGCTGTCTGTCACTAATGAGATTGTTTCGTTCTAAATGCACATACATCCTGTCTCTAAGAATCCTCTCCAACAACTTCCCTACCACGGACGTCAAGCTCACCGGCCTATAATTTCCTGGGTTATCCCTGGTACCCTTCTTAAACAATGGTTAAGACCGTTAACAACGGTGCAGCCTAACTAAGGTTTATAGAACCTTAGTTAGGCTGCACTTGGAATATAGTGTTCAATTCTGGTCGCCACACTACCAGAAGGATGTGGAGGCTTTAGAGAGGGTACAGAAAAGATTTACCAGGATGTTGTCTGGTATGGAGGGCATTAGCTATGAGGAGAGGTTGGAGAAATGTGGTTTGTTCTCACTGGAACGACGGAGGTTGAGGGGCGACCTGGTAGAAGTCTACAAGATTATGAGAGGCATGGACAGAGTGGATAGTCAGAAGCTTTTTCCCAGGGTGGAAGAGTGAATTACTAGGGGGCACAGGTTTAAGGTGTGAGGGGCAAGGTTTAAAGATGTATAAGGCAGATTTTTTTACACAGAGGGTGATGGGTGCCTGGAACTCGTTGCCGGGGGAGGTAGTGGAAGCAGATACGGTAGTGACTTTTAAGGGGCATCTTGACATATACATGAATAGGATGGGAATAGAGGGATATGTTCCCCGGAAGGGGAGGGGGTTTTAGCTAAGTCGGGCAGCATGGTCAGTGCAGGCTTGGAGGGCTGAAGAGCCTGTTCCTGTGCTGTAATTTTCTTTCCTCTTTGTTCTATTAACTTGGTAAGTCCTGCGCTGGTTCAATCTACTAAACTGCATCACCTCACATTTATCTAAATTAAACTCCATCTGACATTCGTCAGCCCACTGGCCCAATAGATCAAGATCCCGTTACAATCTGAGATAACCTTCTTCACTGTCCACTATGCCACCAATCTTGGTGTCATCTACAAACTTACTAATCATGCCCCCTATATTCTCATCCAAATCATTAATATAAATGACAAATAACGGTGGACCCAGCAACGATCCCTGAGGCACACTAACATCCATGCTTTTCTGAACAGTAAGTACTGATGAGAAATATTCATTTAGGATCTCACCTATCTCTTGTGGATCCGCACATAAATGACCTTGTTGATCCTTAAGAAGCCCTACTCTCTCCCTAATTACTCTTTTGGCCTTTATGTATTTGTAGAAGCTCTTTAGATTATTCTTTGCCTTATCTGCCAAAGCAATCTCGTGTCCCCTTTTTGCCCTCCTGATTTCTCTCTTAACTCTACTCCTACACTCTCTATACTCTTCAAGGGATCCATTTGATCCCAGCTGCCCATGCATGTCATGTGCCTCCTTCTTCTTCTTGACCAGGGCCTCAATATCCCGAGGCATCCAGGATTCCCTACTTCTACCAGCCTTGCCCTTCACTCTAAGAGAAATGTGTTTACCCTGAACCCTGGTTAACACACTTTTGAAAGTCTCCCACTTACCAGACATCCCTTTGCCTTCCCACAGACTCCCCCAATTAACTTTTGAAAGTTCCTGCCTGATACCATCAAAATTGGCCTTGCCCCAATTTAGAATTAATACACTCAACAAATTTCTCTCCATTTCTCTCCAGTCTAAAGGGAATATTAGGGGGGGCTTCTTCACGCAGAGAGTGGTGGGAGTGTGGAATGAGCTGCCGGATAAAGTGGTAAATGCGGGGTCACTTTTAACATTTAAGAAAAACTTGGACGGGTTCATGGATGAGAGGGGTGTGGAGGGATATGGTCCAAGTGCAGGTCAGTGGGACTAGGCAAAAAATGGTTCGGCACAGACAAGAAGGGCCAAAAGGCCTGTTTCTGAGCTGTAATTTTCTATGGTTCTATGGTTCTATCCAACTGTTGTGCCTGCCGCACAGTCTGTTTTAACCCTTATACGGTGGACAAAGAATTGCGAGTAGACTTCTTGTTAGTACAACAATATTTATTTAAACACACAATCAATAATCACCCACCCAACCAACAATAAGTTATCATACAGAAATACTAAAGTTCAAGTCCAATACTAGACCTTGACTTAACTTTGCGTAACAGGCAAGTACCCAAGCAGATATTGGCCTTTATCTGTGCGTTGGTCTCTGTAGTCCTCTGTAGTCCTTCCTTCTCGGGTGTGGTGGCTCTCCTCGTGCTGGTTGTTGCTGGCGACGGTCACCATTGTTGTAGCTCGTTCGTGGGGTCAGAGAGAGAGAGAGAGATTCCTGGTTGCGCAGCACCCTTTATACCCCGTTGGGTTTTGCGCCCCTTTTGGCCAATGCCAATCAATCGATCAGGACTTGATCACCCTGATCGGTAAAGTCCAATCAGGTGCTGCCACACCAATCTCTGGGTGTGTCCCCAATGGCCATATCTGTAGGTGCTGGGGGCACGTAGTACAGAAACCTCCCGTCCCAAATAAGGGGTTACGGCGCCCCTATGTCTGGTAAACAACCCAGTTTGACCAGAAAGTCCCTTTTGTCCTGGAGATGGCCCATATCCTGTGTATTCAGTCGTCTTAAGTTGCAGCCTGTTTATCTCTGTCTTTTAGGCTGAAGCCTGCTGTTTTAGTTCTTGCCCAATTGTCCCAGAGTGCTTTACAAATCGCAATTTTAGGTTGCCAGTTTGGCCACACAACCCTCGAATATTATAGCTGTCCCAGTCAATGTTGAGAAAGTTAAAATTCCCTACTATTACCACCCTATTTTTCTTGCAGCTATCTGTAACCTCCTTACATATTTGCTCCTCAATTTCCCGCTGACTATTTGGGGGCCTATAGTACAACCCTATCAAAGTGATTTCCCCCTTATTATTTCTCAGTTCTACCCATATGGACTCAGTGGCCGAACCCTCGGATATATCCCTTCTCAGTACTGCCGTGATGTTTTTTCCTAATCAAAAGTGCAACTCCTCCTCCTCTCTTACCTACTGTTCTATCTTTACTATAGCATCTGTACCGTGGAACATTGAGCTGCCAGTCCTGTCACTCCCTTAGCCAAGTTTCAGTAATTGCTATAATATCCCAGTCCCACGTGTCCATCCATGCCCTGAGTTCATCTGCCTTGCCCGTCAGGCCTCTTGTATTGAAATAAATGCAGTTTAATTTGGACTTCCCTTGCTCTCTGCTCTGGTTTTGCCTGATCTGTCTGGTACTAGGATTACTGACACTGCCTTTACTACTTAATGTTCTCTCTTTAACTTCTGTGCTGTCCTCAACCTTCTCTTCTCTCTCCCTACTGCTTTGGGTCCCACCCCGCTGCCAGACTAGTTTAAACCCTCCCGAGTGGCTCTAGCAAATCTCTCCGCCAGGATATTAGTCCCCCTCCAGTTCAGGTGTAACCCGACCCTCTTGAACAGGACAGCCCTTCCCCAGAAGAGATCCCAATGAACCACAAATCTAAATCCCTGCCCCCTGCACCAGCTCTCAAGCCACGCATTCATCTGCCTAATCTTCCTATTCCTACTCTCACTAGCATGTGGCACCGGTAGCAGTCCAGAAATTACTATCTTTGAGGTCCTGCACTTTAGCCTTCTGCCTAACTCTCTATATTCACACTTCAGGACCTCATCCCTTTTCCTAACTATGTCATTGGCATCAATATGTACAACGACCTCTGGCTGGGTACAGTCAGTATAAGAAAAGGTGCCGGTTAAGCATATAGTGTTTTTCGGAAATGGAATGGATTTAGGTTACTGTGTGTATAGGATATATTATAGATTCATGCTATAGTTTATGTAGGATATGGGATTAGGATACATATGAGATAAAATATGTTTTTATTCTTTCTCAGGATGTGCCATCACTGGCTAGGCCAGCATTTTTATTTCTCAACCATAATTGTCCTTGAGGTGGTGTCCAAAGATGTGCGGATAGGTTGATTGTCCCTTAGTTCAAGTGGATTAGCAGGGTAAATATGTGGGGTTACGTGTGTAGGGCCTGAGTGGGATTGTTGTCGGTGCAGGCTCAATAGGCCGAATGTCGTGCTCCTGCACTGTAGGGATTCTATGGTGAGCGGTGTTATTGAACCTCTATAGTAGAAATGTGATATAGATACACCCACAGTGCTGTTAACGAAGGAGTTCCAGTATTTTCACCCAGTGAAGGTGAAGGAATGGTGATATAGTTCCAAATCAGGATGGCCTGTGGCTTGGAGGGGAGGTTAGAGGTGGTGGTGTTCCCATGCATCTGCTGCTCTTGTCCTTCCAGATGGTAGAGGATGTGTGTTTGGAAGGTACTGATGAAGGAATGTTTAAGGATACAGTGTGTCGGTAAATATATGGTTTAAAGTATAGTGTGCATAGGATATGATATATTTATATATATATATAGGATACAATGTAGAAACTGAACTGGACTAGCTATACAAATACTGTGGCTACCAGAGCAGGTCAATGTCTGGGAATCCTGTGGCAAGTAACTCACTTCCTGACTCTCCACCACCTACAAGGCACAAGTCAGGAGTGTAATGTAATACACTCCACTGACCTGGATGGGTGCAGCTCCAATAACACTCAAGAAACTTGACACAATCCAGGAAAAACAGTCTGCTTGATTGCTACCTCTTCCACAAACATTCACTCTGTCCACCACTCACAAACGTGGCAGCCATGTGTACCATCTATAAGATGCACTGCAGGAACTCACCAAGGCTCCTTGGGCAGCACCTTCTAAACCCACAACCGCTACCATCTAGAAAGACAAGGACAGCAGATACCCGGGAACACCACTACTTGTAGGTTCCCCTCCAAGTCACTCACTATAGGCCTGGCCTATCCCTCATTCTACCACCATCAAGACAAGGCACCAACTCTGTTGTATTGAAAAGTGCAGACTATATCAGGACGTGTACAAGGCATACCTAAAAAAACTGATGAAGCTACAACACATCTATTTGCATGCTGAAGAGAGGAAGCAACATGCAATATACAGAGGTAAGCAACCTCCAGAACCAAAGGATTAGTTCAAAGTTCATCAGACCTGCCACATTCATGAATGCTAGTGCATGATTAAAAAACTAACAGGAGGAGGAGGCCCCACAAAATATCCCTGGGGGAGCCCAGCACGTCAGTGCAAAAGAGGACTGAAGCATTTTTTTAACCATCTCCAGCCAGAAGTTGAAACTAGATAGGTTGGGGGGAGGGGATCGAGACCAGGTGACTGGGAGCGAGGAAGTTAGCTCACAAACAGAGAAGGGTTATAGACGGTGCAAGAGGGAAGATGGACGGGGGATAGAGAAGGGGAGAGCTCAGACCAAAGGATTGAGATGTGTTTACTTTAATGCCAGGAGTATAGTGAATAAAGGGGATGAGCTCAGAGCGTGGATCGATGCCTGGAAGTGTGAGGTGGTGGCCATTACGGAGACTTGGATGTCTCAGGGACAGGACTGGATACTACAGGTGCCGGGATTCAGATGTTTCAGGAAGGACAGGGAGGGAGGCAAGAGAGGGGGTGGAGTAGCACTGCTGATCAGGAATAGTGTCACAGCTGTAGAGAAGGTGTATGCTGTGGAGGGATTGTCTACAGAGTCACTGTGGGTGGAAGTTCGGAGTGGGAAGGGATCGATTACTTTGCTGGGAGTTTTCTATAGGCTGCCCAATAGTGACAGGGAGGTGGAGGAGCAGATAGGGAAACAGATCCTGGAGAGTTGCAATAATAGCAGAGTTGTTGTGATGGGAGACTTTAATTTCCCAAACATAGATTGGAATATCCCGAGGGTAAGGGGATTGGATGGGGAGGAGTTCATTAGGTGTGTTCAGGAGAGTTTCCTGACACAGCATGTGGACAAGCCTACAAGAGGAGAGGCTGTACTTGATCTGATACTGACCAATGAGCCTGGACAGGTGTCAGATCTCTCAGTGGGAGAGCATCTTGGGGATAGCGATCATAACTCTATCTCCTTTATGCTTGCATTGGAAAAAGAGAGGATCAGGCAAGCTAGGAAAGCGTTTATATGGAGTAAGGGGAAATATGAAGACATAAGGCAGCAAATTAGAGGAGTGAATTGGAAGGAGGTATTCTCGGGGAAATGTACTGAAGAGAGGTGGCAGTTTTTCAAGGAATGTCTGTCTAGGGTTTTACAGGACAATGTTCCGAGCAGACAGGGAGGAGTTGGTAGGTTAAAGGAACCGTGGTGCACGAAAGCTGTGCGGGACCTGGTCGAGAAGAAAAGGAAAGCGTACAAAAGGTTCAGAGAGCTTGGCGAAGATAGGGATCTAGCTGAGTATACGGCTTGTAGGAAGGGACTAAAGAAGGAAATTAGGAGAGCCAGAAGGGATCACGAGAAGTCCTTGGCAAGTAGAATTAAGGAAAACCCTAAGGCGTTCTATAAATATGTGAAGAGTAAAAGGGTGAGACGTGAAGGAATAGGGCCTATAAAAGGTGAAGGCGGGAAAATCTGTACGGAACCAGTAGAAATGGCAGAGGTGCTTAATGAGTATTTTGCCTCGGTTTTCACAGAGGAGAAGGACATGGGTGGATGTACTGCGCGCTTGCGGTGGACTGAAAAGATTGAGTATGTGGACTTTAAGAAAGAGGTTGTGCTGGAATCTTTGAATGGCATCAAGATAGATAAGTTGCCGGGTCCGGATGGGATGTACCCCAGGTTACTGTGGGAGACGAGGGAAGAGATTGCAGAGCCTCTGGCGATGATCTTTGCGTCGTCGATGGAGACGGGAGAGGTGCCGGAGGATTGGAGGATTGCAGATGTGGTTCCTATTTTCAAGAAGGGGAATAGGGATAGCCCAGGAAATTACCGACCGGTGAGTCTAACCTCAGTGGTTGGTAAGCTGATTGGGAAGATCCTGAGGGACAAGATTTATGAGCATTTAGAGAGTTTTAGTATGCTCAAGAATACTCAGCATGGCTTTGTCAAAGACAGATCGTGCCTTTCGAGCCTGGTGGAGTTCTTCGAAAATGTGACTAAACACATTGACGAAGGGAAAGCGGTAGGTGTGGTTGATATGGATTTTAGCAAGGCATTCGATAAGGTCCCCCATGCAAGGCTTCCAGAAAAAGTGAGAGGGCATGGGATCCAAGGGGCTGCTGCCCTGTGGATCCAGAACTGGCTTGCCCAAAGGAGTATTTATACTCATCTCGCCAAGGCCATCCCCACACCCCCACGTCTTGCCTTCAAACAACCACGCAACCTCAAACAGACCATTGTCCGCAGCAAACTACCCAGCCTTCAGGAGAACAGTGACCACGACACCACACAATCCTGCCACAGCAACCTCTGCAAGACGGCCGGATCATCGTCACGGATGCCATCATCTCACGTGAGAACACCATCTACCAGGTACACGGTACCTACTCTTGCAACTCGGCCAACGTTGTCTACCTGATACGCTGCAGGAAAGGATGTCCCGAGGCATGGTACATTGGGGAACCATGCAGACGCTACGACAACGGATGAATGAACACCGCTCGACAATCACCAGGCAAGACTGTTCTCTTCCTGTGGGGGAGCACTTCAGCAGTCACGGGCATTCAGCCTTGGATCTTCAGGTAAGCGTTCTCCAAGGCGGCCTTCACGACACACGACAGCGCAGAGTCGCTGAGCAGAAACTGATAGCCAAGTTCCGCACACATGAGGACGGCCTAAACCGGGATGTTGGATTTATGTCACATTATCAGTAACCCCCACAGCTTTCCCCCTGATCTTGCAGAATCTCACTAGCTGTTCTGTCTGGGCGGCACGGTAGCACAGTGGTTAGCACTGCTGCTTCACAGCTCCAGGGTCCCGGGTTCGATTCTCGGCTCGGGTCACTGTCTGTGTGGAGTTTGCACATTCTCCTCGTGTCTGCGTGGGTTTCCTCTGGGTGCTCCGGTTTCCTCCCACAGTCCAAAGATGTGCGGGTTAGGTTGATTGGCCAGGTTAAAAATTGCCCCTTAGAGTCCTGAGATGCGTAGGTTAGAGGGATTAGCGGGTAAATATGTGGGGGTAGGGCCTGGGTGGGATTGTGGTCGGTGCAGACTCGTTGGGCCGAATGGCCTCCTTCTGCACTGTAGGGTTTCTATGATTTCTATGAATACACATCTCTTTAACCTGTGTTGAATGCTCCCTCCACCCACATTGTCTGTACCTTTAAGACCTGGCTGGCTGTAGAGATTTGCATTCTAATTAGTATTCTGTAACTTGATTTCTGTGTCTGTGCACTGTTGGAGAACAGATATCCACTCCATCTGACGAAGGAGCTGTGCTCCGAAAGCTTATGGTATTTGCTACCAAATAAACTTGTTGGGCTTTAACCTGGTGTTGTGAGACTTCTTACTGTGCTTGCCCAAAGGAGGCAGAGAGTGTGTATGGATGGGTCTTTTTCTAAATGGAGGTCGGTTACCAGTGGTGTGCCCCAGGGATCTGTTCTGGGACCCTTGCTGTTTGTCATTTTCATAAATGACCTGGATGAGGAAGTGGAGGGATGGGTTGGTAAGTTTGCCGACGACACAAAGGTTGGTGGGGTTGTGGATAGTCTGGAGGGATGTCAGAAGTTACAGAGGGACATAGATAGGATACAAGACTAGGCGGAGAAGTGGCAGGTGGACTTCAACCCAGATAAATGCGTAGTGGTCCATTTTGGCAGGTCAAATGGGATGAAGGAGTACAATATAAAGGGAAAGACTCTTAGTACGGTAGAGGATCAGAAGGACCTTGGGGTCCGGGTCCATAGGACTCTAAAATCGGCCCCGCAGGTGGAGGAGGTGGTTAAGAAGGCGTATGGTGTGCTGGCCTTTATAAGAACATAAGAAACATAAGAAATAGGAGCAGGAGTAGGCCATCTGGCCCTTCGAGCCTGCCCCGCCATTCAACAAGATCATGGCTGATCTGAAGCGAATCAGTTCCACTTACCCGCCTGCTCCCCATATCCCCTAATTCCCTTATCGATCAGAAAACTATCTACCCGTGATTTAAACATATTCAACGAGGAAGCCTCCACCACTTCAATGGGCAGAGAATTCCAGAGATTCACTACCCTCTGAGAGAAGAAGTTCCCCCTCAACTCTGTTCTGAACCGGCCCCCCCTTATTTTGAGGCTGTGCCCTCTCGTTCTGGTTTCCCTTCTAAGTGGAAAGAATCTCTCCACCTCTACCCTGTCCAGCCCCTTCATTATCTTACATGTCTCTATAAGATCACCCCTCATCCTTCTAAACTCCAACGAGTACAGACCCAATCTGTTTAATCTCTCCTCATAAAAGCTACACCCCTCATCTCCGGTATCAACCTGGTGAACCTTCTCTGCACTCCCTCCAAGGCCAATATATCCTTTCGCAAATAAGGGGACCAAAACTGCACACAGTACTCCAGTTGCGGCCTCACCAGTGCCTTGTACAGTTGCAGCAAGACCTCCCTGCTTTTATATTCTATCCCCCTCGCGATAAAGGCCAACATTCCATTCGCCTTCTTGATCACCTGCTGCACCTGCAGACTGAGTTTTTGCGATTCGTGCACAAGGACCCCCAGGTCCCTCTGCACAGTCGCACAATGTAATTTTTCTCCATTTAAATAATATTCCAATTTACTATTATTTCTTCCAAAGTGGATAACCTCACATTTGCTAACGTTATATTCCATCTGCCAGATCCTCGCCCACTCGCTCAGCCTATCCAAATCTCTCTGCAGACTTTCCGCGTCCTCCACGCAATTCGCTTTCCCACTCACCTTCGTGTCATCAGCAAACTTGAATACCCTAGATTCAGTCCCCTCCTCCAGATCATCTATGTAAATGGTAAACAATTGAGGCCCCAGCACCGATCCCTGCGGCACGCCACTGGTCACCAACTGCCAACCAGAAAAGCACTCATTTATCCCAACTCTCTGCTTCCTGTTAGATAGCCAATCCCCAATCCACGCCAACACCTTACCCCTAACTCCGTGTACCCCAATCTTTTGCAGCAACCTTTGGTGAGGCACCTTATCGAACGCCTTCTGGAAATCTAAAAAGAACAAAGAACAAAGAACAGTACAGCACAGGAAACAGGCCCTTCGGCCCTCCAAGCCTGTGCCGCTCCTTGGTCCAACTAGACCAATCGTTTGTATCCCTCCATTCCCAGGCTGCTCATGTGACTATCCAGGTAAGTCTTAAACGATGTCAGCGTGCCTGCCTCCACCACCCTACTTGGCAGCGCATTCCAGGCCCCCACCACCCTCTGTGTAAAAAACGTCCCTCTGATGTCTGAGTTATACTTCGCCCCTCTCAGCTTGAGCCCGTGACGCCTCGTGATCGTCACCTCCGACCTGGGAAAAAGCTTCCCACTGTTCACCCTATCTATACCCTTCATAATCTTGTATACCTCTATTAGATCTCCCCTCATTCTCCGTCTTTCCAAGGAGAACAACCCCAGTCTACCCAATCTCTCCTCATAGCTAAGACCCTCCATACCAAGCAACATCCTGGTAAACCTTCTCTGCACTCTCTCCAATGCCTCCACGTCCTTCTGGTAGTGCGGCGACCAGAACTGGACGCAGTACTCCAAATGTGGCCTAACCAGCGTTCTATACAGCTGCATCATCAGACTCCAGCTTTTATACTCTATACCCCGTCCTATAAAGGCAAGCATACCATATGCCTTCTTCACCACCTTCTCCACCTGTGTTGCCACCTTCAAGGATTTGTGGACTTGCACACCTAGGTCCCTCTGTGTTTCTATACTCCTGATGACTCTGCCATTTATTGCATAACTCCTCCCTACATTATTTCTTCCAAAATGCATCACTTCGCATTTATCCGGATTAAATTCCATCTGCCACCTCTCCGCCCAATTTTCCAGCCTATCTATATCCTGCTGTATTGCCCGACAATGCTCTTCGCTATCCGCAATTCCAGCCATCTTTGTGTCATCCGCAAACTTGCTGATTACACCAGTTACACCTTCTTCCAAATCATTTATATATATCACAAATAGCAGAGGTCCCAGTACAGAGCCCTGCGGAACACCACTGGTCACAGACCTCCAGCCGGAAAAAGACCCTTCGACCACTACCCTCTGTCTCCTATGGCCAAGCCAGTTCTCCACCCATCGAGCCACTTCTCCTTGTATCCCATGAGCCTTAACCTTCTTAACCAACCTGCCATGTGGGACTTTGTCAAATGCCTTACTGAAATCCATATAGACGACATCCACGGCCCTTCCTTCATCAACCGTTTTTGTCACTTCCTCAAAAAACTCCACCAAATTTGTAAGGCACGACCTCCCTCTTACAAAACCATGCTGTCTGTCACTAATGAGATTGTTCCGTTCTAAATGCACATACATCCTGTCTCTAAGAATCCTCTCCAACAACTTCCCTACCACGGACGTCAAGCTCACCGGCCTATAATTTCCTGGGTTATCCCTGCTACCCTTCTTAAACAACGGGACCACATTCGCTATCCTCCAATCCTCAGGGACCTCACCCGTGTCCAAAGAAGCGACAAAGATTTCCGTCAGAGGCCCAGCAATTTCCTCTCTCGTCTCCCTGAGCAGTCGAGGATAGATGCCATCAGGCCCTGGGGCTTTGTCAGTTTTAATGTTCCCTAAAAAACCTAACACTTCCTCTCTCGTAATGGAGATTTTCTCTAACGGGTCAACACCTCCCTCCGAGACACTCCCGGTTAACACGCCCCTCTCCTTCGTGAATACCGAAAACACCACATCCACCGGTTTCCCTCTGTCAACCGCACTAGTGACATCTTCATAAAAGTCCAGTAGATTCGTCAAACACGACTTTCCCTTCATGAATCCATGCTGCGTCTGCTTGATTGAACCATTCTTATTCAAGTGCTCTGTTATTTCCTCTTTAATAATGGACTCTAGCATCTTCCCAACTACGGACGTTAAGCTAACCGGCCTGTAGTTACCCGCCTTTTGTCTACTTCCTTTTTTAAACAGCGGCGTAACAGTAGCTGTTTTATCAATCGAGGGATTGAGTTTAGGAGCCCGGGGATAATGATGCAGCTATATAAGATCCTCGTCAAACCCCACTTGGAGTACTGTGCTCAGTTCTGGTCGCCTCATTACAGGAAGGATGTGGAAAAGATTGAAAGGGTGCAGAGGCGATTTACAAGGATGTTGCCTGGATTGAGTGGCATGCCTTATGAGGATAGGCTGAGGGAGCTCAGTCTTTTCTCCTTGGAGAGACGTAGGATGAGAGGAGACCTAATAGAGGTATATAAGATGTTGAGAGGCATAGATCGGGTGGACTCTCAGAGGCTTTTTCCCAGGGTGGAAATGGCTGCTACGAGAGGACACAGGTTTAAGGTGCTGGGGGGTAGGTACAGGGGAAATGTTAGGGGGACGTTTTTCACACAGAGGGTGGTGGGCGAGTGGAATCGGCTGCCGTCAGTGGTGGTGGAGGCAAACTCAATCGGGTCTTTTAAGAGACTCCTGGATGAGTACATGGGACTTAATAGGATGGAGGGTTATAGGTAGGCCTAAAAGGTAGGGATATGTTCAGCACAACATGTGGGGCCGAAGGGCCTGTTTTGTGCTGTAGTTTTCTATGTTTCTATGAAGTGCTGAGTCCATAACCTTTCTTTGTCTCCTTCTGAGGTCCGCAGCATCAATGACGCCAGTCTTCAGCCAATTCATTCACTCCACGTGATATCAATAAATGACTGAAGAGACTGGATGCTGCTTCGGCTCTGTAAATATTCCACATATAGAACATAGAACATAGAAAGCCACAGCACAAACAGGCCCTTCGGCCCACAAGTTGCGCCGATCACATCCCCACCTCTAGGCCTATCTATAGCCCTCAATCCCATTAAATCCCATGTACTCATCCAGAAGTCTCTTAAAAGACCCCAACGAGTTTGCCTCCACCACCACCGACGTCAGCCGATTCCACTCACCCACCACCCTCTGAGTGAAAAACGTACCCCTGACATCTCCTCTGTACCTACCCCCCAGCACCTTAAACCTGTGTCCTCTCGTAGCAGACATTTCAGCCCTTGGAAATAGCCTCTGAGAGTCTACCCTATCCAGACCTCTCAACATCTTGTAAACCTCTATCAGGTCACCTCTCATCCTTCGTCTCTCCAGGGAGAAGAGACCAAGCTCCCTCAACCTATCCTCATAAGGCATGCCCCCCAATCCAGGCAACATCCTTGTAAATCTCCTCTGCACCCTTTCAATGGCTTCAACATCTTTCCTGTAATGAGGTGACCAGAACTGCGCGCAGTACTCCAAGTGGGGTCTAACCAGGGTCCTATAAAGCTGCAGCATTATCTCCCGACTCCTAAACTCAATCCCTCGATTAATGAAGGCCAGTACGCCTTCTTGACCGCATCCTCCACCTGCGAGGCCGATTTAAGAGTCCTATGGACCCGGACCCCAAGGTCCTTCTGATCCTCTATACTGCTAAGAATGGTACCCTTCATATTATACTGCTGCTTCATCCCATTGGATCTGCCAAAATGGATCACCACACACTTATCCGGGTTGAAGTCCATCTGCCACTTCTCCGCCCAGTCTTGCATTCTATCTATGTCTCGCTGCAACTTCTGACATCCCTCCAAACTATCCACAACACCACCTACCTTGGTGTCGTCAGCAAACTTACCAACCCATCCCTCCACTTCCTCATCCAGGTCATTTATGAAAATGACAAACAGCAAGGGTCCCAGAACAGATCCCTGGGGCACTCCACTGGTCACTGACCTCCATGCAGAGAAAGACCCCTCCACAGCCACTCTCTGCCTTCTGCAGGCAAGCCAGTTCTGGATCCACAAGGCAACAGCCCCTTGGATCCCATGCCCTCTCACTTTCTCAAGAAGTCTTGCATGGGGGACCTTATCGAACGCCTTGCTGAAGTCCATATAGACCACATCCACCGCTCTTCCTTCGTCAATGTGTTTGGTCACATTTTCAAAGAACTCAACCAGGCTCGTAAGGCACGACCTGCCCTTGACAAAGCCGTGCTGACTACTTTTGATCATACTAAACTTCTCTAGATGATCATAAATCCTGTCTCTCAGGATCCTCTCCATCAACTTACCAACCACTGAGGTTAGACTCACCGGTCGGTAATTTCCCGGGCTGTCCCTGTTCCCTTTCTTGAATATAGGGACCACATCTGCAATCCTCCAATCCTCCGGAACCTCTCCCGTCTCCATCGACGATGCAAAGATCATCGCCAAAGGCTCCGCAATCTCCTCCCTCGCCTCCCACAGTAACCTGGGGTACATCCCATCCGGTCCCGGCGACTTACCAACCTTGATGCCATTCAATAGTTCCAACACATCCTCTTTCTTTATGTCCACATGCTCGATCCTTTCTGTCCACCGCAAACCAGCAGTACAACCACCCAGATCCCTTTCCACCGTGAATACCGAGGTAAAGTATTCATTAAGCAGCTCCGCCATTTCTAACGGTTTCGCACAAACTTTTCCCCCTTCACCTTTTAAGGGTCCTATGCCTTCACATCTCATCCTTTTACTCTTGACATATTTGTAGAAAGCCTTGGGATTCTCCTTAATCTTACCCGCCAAGGCCTTCTCATGACCCCTTCTCGCTCTCCTAATTTCCTTCTTAAGCTCCTTCCTACATCCCGTATACTCCTCTAAATCCTTACCACCTCCTAGCTCTCTGAACCTTCTGTACGCCTCTCTTTTCTTATTCACCAGGTTCATCACAACCTTCGTGCACCACGGTTCCCGTACCCTACCAACACCCCCCTGTCTCATCGGAACGTTGTCATGCAGAGCTCCAGACAAACATTCCTTGAAAATCCTCCACTTTCCTTCGGTACTTTTCCCCAAGAATGCCTCCTTCCAATTTACCCGTCTAATTTCCTCCCTGATGACACTGTATTTCCCTTTACTCCAGAGAAACACTTTCCTAGCCTGCCTGATCCTATCTCTTTCCAATGCTATCGTGAAGGAGATAGAATTATGATCGCTATCCCCAAGATGCTCACCCACCGAGAGATCCTCCACCTGTCCAGGTTCATTAGCCAGCACCAGATCAAGTACAGCCTCTCCTCTAGTAGGCTTATCCACATACTGTGTCAGGAAACTCTCCTGGACACACCTAACAAACTCCTCTCCATCCAAACCCCTAGCCCTAGGGATATTCCAATCTATGTTTGGGAAATTAAAATCTCCCATCACGACAACTCTGTTATTCCTACATCTCTCCAGGATCTGTTTCCCCATCTGCTCCTCAACATCTCTGTTACTATTGGGCGGCCTATAGAAAACACCCAGCAACGTTACCGACCCCTTCCTGTTCCTAACCTCCACCCACAGAGACTCCGTAGTCAATCCCTCCACGGCGTCCACCTTCTCTACAGCCGTGACACTATCCCTGATCAACAGTGCCACTCCCCCCCCCTCTCTTGCCTCCCTCCCTGTCCTTCCTGAAACATCTAAAACCCGGCACCTGAAGCACCCAGTCCTGTCCCTGAGACATCCAAGTCTCCGTAATGGCCACCACATCACAATTCGAAGCAGCAATCCACGCTCTAAGCTCATCCACTTTATTCACTACACTCCTGGCATTAAAATAGACACATCTCAGACCTTCAGCCTGAGCACTTCCCTTCTCCATCACTCGTCTAACCTCCCTCTTACCCTGTTTACATTCCTTATCTATTTGCGAGCTAACCTCCTCGCTCTCAGTCCCCTCATTTCGATTCCCTCCCCCCAACCTTTCTAGTTTAAAGTCTCTCCAGTAGCCTTAGCCAACCTTCCCGCCAGGATATTGGTCCCCCTGGGATTCAAGTGCCACCCGTCTTTTTTAAACAGGTCACACCTGCCCCTAAAGAGGTCCCAATGATCCAAGTACCCAAATCCTTGTCCCTTGCTCCAGTCCCTCAGCCACGCATTCATTCTCCACCGATTCCTGTTCTCACTCTCCCGCGGCACAGGCAGCAATCCCGAGATTACTACCTTTGCATTCCTCTTTCTCAGCTGTCTACCTAACTCCCTATATTCTCTTTTCATGACCCCTTCCCTCTTCCTACCTATGTCAGCAGTACCTATATGCATCACGACCTTCGGCTCCTCTCCCTCCCCCTTCAGGATTTCTGGGACTCGACCAGAGACATCCCGGACCCCTGCACCAGGGAGGCAAACCACCATCCGAGAGTCCCGTCTGTGTCTGCAAAAACGCCTATCTGACCCCCTCACCGTAGAGTCCCCAATTATCACTACCCTCCTTTCCTTACCCTTTTGCACTACTGGGCCAGGCTCAGCTCCAGAGACACTGCCACCGCTGCTTCCCCCAGGTGGGCATAGTACTGAAGACTTGTGCTGCAGAACTTGCTGCACCCCTAGCCACACAGTGACCTTCCCTCTATCAGAAGGTCAAAAGTGGGGATGTTCACTGATGATTGCACATATTCAGCACGATTAGCGACAAGTCAGATACTGAAATAGTCCCTGTCCAAATGCAGCAAGACCAGGACAATTTCCAGACTTAGGCTGACAAATGGCAAGTCACATTTGCACTGCACAAGTGTCAGGTAATGACCATCTCGGGAGTGGGATACTGAAAGTGCATGATTAACCATGATCATATTGAATGGTGATGCAGGCTTGAAGGGCCAAATGGCCTACTCCTGCACCTATTTTCTATGTTTATCTCCAACAAGGGAGAATCGATCATTACTCCATGACATTCAATGGCATTAACAATGCTGAATCTGCCATTCAACATTCTAGGGCATACCATTGACTAGAAACTGAACATGACCAGCTATGGAAATACTGTGGCTACAGGTCACAACATAAGAGCTTAGTGTGCAACATGAAAGCAAATGGGATTGGGATGGATTGAAAATTGGCTAACAGACAGAACCAAAAGAGGGTAGGAAGAAATAGGTCTTTTTCAGAGGTAGAGACGAGTGGGGATCAGCGATGGCTCCAGCTATTCACAATAAGTACCAATGATATGGATGACAGAACCAAAGGTAATATTGCCAGGTTTGCTGATGACACAAAACTCGGTGAGAAAGTGAGTGTTGAGGAGGATGTTAAGAGGCTTCGAGAGGATTTGGACAAGTAGAGTGTATGGGCAAAATCATGGCAAATGAAGCATAACAAGGTTAATTGTGAAGTTATCCATTCAAACGGAGAAACAGAATGGTCGAGTTATTATTTAAATGGCATTAGATAGAGAAATATTGATGTAAAAAGGGACCTAGGTACCCTTGTAACCAGTCACTGAAAACAAGAATACAGGTGAAGCAAGCAGTTAGGAAAGCAAATGGTGTGTGGGTCTTCATTGCAGGAGGACTTTTTTTCCACCACATTTCCACTCCATCTGACGAAGGAGCAGCGCTCCGAAAGCTAATGGTATTTGCTACCAAATAAACCTGTTGGACTTTAACCTGACGTTGTTAAAACTCTTACTGTGTTCACCCCAGTCCAACGCCGGCATCTCCACATCATTTCTGCAGCTATACAGGGCCTTGGTGAGCCCACACCTAGAGTTTTGTGTTAATTTGTGGTCTCTTTGTCTCAGAAAATAAATATTTGCCATCGCGAGAATGCAGCAAAGGATCACCAGACTGATTCCTGGGAAGGCAGGATTGTTGTATTGGAAGCGATTATGTCGACCATGCCTGTATTCACTGGAGTTTAGAAGAACGAGAAGCGATCTAATTGAAATGTTTGGCCCTTCGAGTCTGCTCCGCTATTCATTCTGATCATGGCTGATCATCAAATTCAATATCCTGATCCCCGCCTTCCCCCCATATCCCTTGATTCCTTTAGCCCCAAGAGTTATATCTAATTTCTTCTTGAAATCTCACATTTAGGATTGAAATGGGGAGAAATTCCTTCACCCAGAGGAATTGTGGAAATCAGTACCACAGAAGGCTGTGGACGCTAAGTCACAAAATATATTTAAGAAGGAAATAGATTTTTGCCTCTAAAAAGGTGATGGGAGATCATGGAAGTATAGCGTTGAGATAGATCAGCCGTGATCATATGGAAGAGAGGAGCAGGTTCAAAGGGCCGAATGACCTACTCCTGCTATTTTCTGTTCCTATGAGCAGGTCAGAAACTGGGAATTCTGAGACAAGGAACTCAACTCATGACTCCCCCAGCCTGTCAGCTTTGGTAGCGGAAGAGTGTTCAGCATAGCAAAGGTTAATGTGGCATTGGAGCACAGTACCACCCCCACATCCCTTTATATCTTTGGTATTTAGAAAACTGGCAATCTCTGCTTTAAATATTCTCAATGACTAAGCTTCCACAGTACTGTGGGTAAAGAATTCCAAAGAGTCACAACCTTTACTTCTCATTTTGCCCCTAAGCGATTTTCCCCTTACTTTGAAATTGTGCCTCCTGCTTCTAAACTCCCCAACCAGGGGAAGCATCTTACTTGCAACTACCCTGTCTATCCCTTTCAATATATTAAACATAGAACATAGAAAGTCACAGCACAAACAGGCCCTTCGGCCCACAAGTTGCGCCGATCACATCCCCACCTCTAGGCCTATCTATAGCCCTCAATCCCATTAAATCCCATGTACTCATCCAGAAGTCTCTTAAAAGACCCCAACGAGTTTGCCTCCACCACCACCGACGTCAGCCGATTCCACTCACCCACCACCCTCTGAGTGAAAAACTTACCCCTGACATCCCCCCTGTACCTACCCCCCAGCACCTTAAACCTGTGTCCTCTCGTAGCAACCATTTCAGCCCTTGGAAATAGCCTCTGAGAGTCCACCCTATCCAGACCCCTCAACATCTTGTAAACCTCTATCAGGTCACCTCTCATCCTTCGTCTCTCCAGGGAGAAGAGACCAAGCTCCCTCAACCTATCCTCATAAGGCATGCCCCCCAATCCAGGCAACATCCTTGTAAATCTCCTCTGCACCCTTTCAATGGCTTCAACATCTTTCCTGTAATGAGGTGACCAGAACTGCGCGCAGTACTCCAAGTGGGGTCTAACCAGGGTCCTATAAAGCTGCAGCATTATCTCCCGACTCCTAAACTCAATCCCTCGATTAATGAAGGCTAGTACGCCATACGCCTTCTTGACCGCATCCTCCACCTGCGAGGCCGATTTAAGAGTCCTATGGACCCGGACCCCAAGGTCCTTCTGATCCTCTACACTGCTAAGAATGGTACCCTTCATTTTATACTGCTGCTCCATCCCATTGGATCTGCCAAAATGGATCACTACACACTTATCCGGGTTGAAGTCCATCTGCCACTTCTCCGCCCAGTCTTGCATTCTATCTATGTCTCGCTGCAACTTCTGACATCCCTCCAAACTATCCACAACACCACCTACCTTGGTGTCGTCAGCAAACTTACCAACCCATCCCTCCACTTCCTCATCCAGGTCATTTATGAAAATGACAAACAGCAAGGGTCCCAGAACAGATCCCTGGGGCACTCCACTGGTCACTGACCTCCATGCAGAGAAAGACCCCTCCACAGCCACTCTCTGCCTTCTGCAGGCAAGCCAGTTCTGGATCCACAAGGCAACAGCCCCTTGGATCCCATGCCCTCTCACTTTCTCAAGAAGTCTTGCATGGGGGACCTTATCGAACGCTTTGCTGAAGTCCATATAGACCACATCCACCGCTCTTCCTTCGTCAATGTGCTTGGTCACATTTTCAAAGAACTCAACCAGGCTCGTAAGGCACGACCTGCCCCTGACAAAGCCGTGCTGACTACTTTTGATCATACTAAACTTCTCTAGATGATCATAAATCCTGTCTCTCAGGATCCTCTCCATCAACTTACCAACCACTGAGGTTAGACTCACCGGTCGGTAATTTCCCGGGCTGTCCCTGTTCCCTTTCTTGAATATAGGGACCACATCCGCAATCCTCCAATCCTCCGGAACCTCTCCCGTCTCCATCGACGATGCAAAGATCATCGCCAAAGGCTCCGCAATCTCCTCCCTCGCCTCCCACAGTAACCTGGGGTACATCCCATCCGGTCCCGGCGACTTACCAACCTTGATGCCATTCAATAGTTCCAACACATCCTCTTTCTTTATGTCCACATGCTCGATCCTTTCTGTCCTCCGCAATCCAGCAGTACAACCACCCAGATCCCTTTCCACCGTGAATACCGAGGTAAAGTATTCATTAGGTTTCAATGAGATCACTACTCATTCTTTGAAACTCTAGGAAATACAGGCTCAGTTTTCCAAATCTCTCTTCACAAGACAGAGCTGCCATCCCTAGAACAAGATGTGGAGATGCCGGCGTTGGACTGGGGTAAACACAGTCAGAAGTTTAACAACACCAGGTTAAAGTCCAACAGGTTTATTTGGTAGCAAAAGCCACACAAGCTTTCGGAGCTCTAAGCCCCTTCTTCAGGTGAGTGGGAATTCTGTTCACAAACAGAGCTTATAAAGACACAGACTCAATTTACATGAATAATGGTTGGAATGCGAATACTTACAACTAATCAAGTCTTTAAGAAACAAAACAATGTGAATGGAGAGAGCACCAAGACAGGCTAAAAAGATGTGTATTGTCCCTAGAACAAGTCATAGAACATAGAACAGTACAGCACAGAACAGGCCCTTCGGCCCACGATGTTGTGCCGAGCTTTATCTGAAACCAAGATCAAGCTATCCCACTCCCTATCATCCTGGTGTGCTCCATGTGCCTATCCAATAACCGCTTAAATGTTCCTAAAGTGTCTGACTCCACTATCACTGCAGGCAGTCCATTCCACTCTCTGAGTAAAGAACCTATCTCGGACATCCTTCCTATATCTCCCACCATGAACTCTAGAGTTATGCCCCCTTGTAATAGCTCCATCCACTCAAGGAAATAGTCTTTGAACGTTCACTCTATCTATCCCCTTCATCATTTTATAAACCTCTATTAAGTCTCCCCTCAGCCTCCTCCGCTCCAGAGAGAACAGCCCGAGCTCCCTCAACCTTTCCTCATAAGACCTACCCTCCAAACCAGGCAGCATCCTGGTAAATCTCCTTTGCACTCTTTCCAGCGCTTCCACATCCTTCTTATAGTGAGGTGACCAGAACTGCACACAATATTCTAAATGTGGTCTCACCAAGGTCCTGTACAGTTGCAGCATAACCCCACGGCTCTTAAACTCCAACCCCCTGTTAATAAAAGCTAACACACTACAGGCCTTCTTCACAGCTCTATCCACTTGAGTGGCAACCTTTAGAGATCTGTGGATATGGACCCCAAGATCTCTCTGTTCCTCCATAGTCTTCAGAACCCTATCTTTGACCCTGTAATCCACATTTAAATTTGTCCTACCAAAATGAATCACCTCACATTTATCAGGGTTAAACTCCATCTGCCATTTTTCAGCCCAGCTTTGCATCCTATCTATGTCTCTTTGCAGCCTACAACAGCCCTCCACCTCATCCACTACTCCACCAATCTTGGTGCCATCAGCAAATTTACTGATCCACCCTTCAGCCCCCTCCTCTAAGTCATTAATAAAAATCACAAATAGCAGAGGACCAAGCACTGATCCCTGTGGCACACCGCTAGCAACCTGCCTCCAGTCCGAAAAGTTTCCATCCACCACCACCCTCTGTCTTCGATCAGATAGCCAGTTACCTATCCAATCGGCCAACTTTCCCTCTATCCCACACCTCCTTACTTTCATCATAAGCCGACCATGGGGGAGCTTATCAAACGCCTTACTAAAATCCATGTATATGACATCAACTGCCCTACCGGCGAACATTCGTTACATTCCCTCTTTTGCAATACTATCATTTCTAAGTAAGTAGTCTCACAACACCAGGCTAAAGTCCAACAGGTTTATTTGGTAGCACGAGCTTTCAGAGCACTGCTCCTTCTTCAGGTGAGGCACTCCAACGTCGGCAACTCCACATCATTGTTTCTCAGGTAAGGGGACTATTTGTGATATATATAAATGATTTGGAAGAAGGTGTAACTGGTGTAATCAGCAAGTTTGTGGATGACACGAAGATGGCTGGAATTGCGGATAGCGAAGAGCATTGTCGGACAATACAGCAGGATATAGATAGGCTGGAAAATTGGGCGGAGAGGTGGCAGATGGAGTTTAATCCGGATAAATGCGAAGTGATGCATTTTGGAAGAAATAATGTAGGGAGGAGTTATACAATAAATGGCAGAGTCATCAGGAGTATAGAAACACAGAGGGACCTAGGTGTGCAAGTCCACAAATCCTTGAAGGTGGCAACACAGGTGGAGAAGGTGGTGAAGAAGGCATATGGTATGCTTGCCTTTATAGGACGGGGTATAGAGTATAAAAGCTGGAGTCTGATGATGCAGCTGTATAGAACGCTGGTTAGGCCACATTTGGAGTACTGCGTCCAGTTCTGGTCGCCGCACTACCAGAAGGACGTGGAGGCATTGGAGAGAGTGCAGAGAAGGTTTACCAGGATGTTGCCTGGTATGGAGGGTCTTAGCTATGAGGAGAGATTGGGTAGACTGGGGTTGTTCTCCTTGGAAAGACGGAGAATGAGGGGAGATCTAATAGAGGTATACAAGATTATGAAGGGTATAGATAGGGTGAACAGTGGGAAGCTTTTTCCCAGGTTGGAGGTGACGATCACGAGGGTCACGGGCTCAAGCTGAGAGGGGCGAAGTATAACTCAGACATCAGAGGGACGTTTTTTACACAGAGGGTGGTGGGGGCCTGGAATGCGCTGCCAAGTAGGGTGGTGGAGGCAGGCACGCTGACATCGTTTAAGACTTACCTGGATAGTCACATGAGCAGCCTGGGAATGGAGGGATACAAACGATTGGTCTAGTTGGACCATGGAGCGGCACAGGCTTGGAGGGCCGAAGGGCCTGTTTCCTGTGCTGTACTGTTCTTTGTTCTTTGTTAAAACTGTACTCCAAGTGCACCTAACCAAGGTCTGTACAATTGAATCAAGACTTTGTTACTCCTGTATTCAAATTCTTTTGCGATAAAGGCGAATGTATCATTAGCTTTCCTGATTGTTTGCTCCATCTGAATGTTAATTTTCAGTGACTTATTGACAAGGGTACCCAGCTCCCTTTGTACATCTACAATTTCTAACCTCTCACCATTTAAGAAATTCTCTACTCATCTGTTCCTCTGGTTAAAGTTATACATTTTGTTTTAAGCCAGATCAGAAACTCCAAGGTGTTTTACGAAGTCAACCTAGACCGCAGGTTTTGCACTTTGATTTTGGCATTAGGTTGAGCATAAGGTGTTTCACTCCATGTATGATTCAGGTGACCCACTAGGAATATTTTATCAAACAAAGTTTATTTAAGAACACAGTTAAACTATAATAAGAAAAATCAGCATAACTTTTACCAATTACAAGAGAACACCCACAATATTGTATAAACCTTCACAGCGAAGTATACTGTTTCAAATCAAGAAACCTCCACAAACATACACCACTTTCTGGACTTGGCACAGAAAGCAGGTTTGCTCACCTGATGCTGGATTTTGCAGCTTTTTAACTCCTGCTGTGAATTAGTCATTTGGATGTTGGATTAAAACACTTCTTAATCCTGGAACTTTCAGCATACCTCGAGAGAGAGAGAGAGAGAGAGGGAGTGAGTGCGAGGAGACCTGGTTGAAGCGTATAAAATCCTAACAGAGCTGGACAGACTAGATGTAGGAAGGGTGTTTACGGATGGGAAATTAATTTACAATGCTTCTTGCATCTCAAGAACAAATTAAAAACACAGAAACGATCAAACATCTGGCTCTGTATGGACAGTGGTTTTAAGAAGCATCTACCTGCATATTCAGACTTGCTCCACATTTTGCCTGTAGAAGAGCCCTGTTAAACATAAAAGTTGTACATTATTGATACAGAAAATGAATGTGTGCAGGTAAATTTGTGGAAAATCCATTGGACAGTGGGATTGAACCTTGGTGTGAAATATTATATATTGTTGCTGCATTATGACTTGGTGTGAAGCATGAATTTTTAAACAGTATCAGAGTTATATAGCTGCTCATTGTAAATGTACTATTTCTGTTGCAGCTTTGGAGAAAAGGGAGCAGGAAAATGAACAGTTACGACTGGATTGTGAACATTTTAAAGCGAGGCTTAAAACAGCACAAGCAGACTGCCAGAAGGAGCGAGAGGTAAAAACTCATTTAGTAATGTGAGCCCCCTGCTCCACCCACCTCACCCACCCAGGTTTACCCCTTATCCTCAAACTATGACCCCTGATTCTGGATTCCCCCAACATCGGGAACATTCTTTCTGAATCTACCCTATCAGAATTTTATAAGATTCTAAAAATTTGATTTGATTTGATTTATTATTGTTACATGTATTAGTATACAGTGAAAAGTATTGTTTCTTGCGCGCTATACAGACAAAGCATACCGTATACATAGAGAAGGAAAGGAGAGAGTGCAGAATGTAGTGTTATAGTCATAGCTAGGGTGTAGAGAAAGATCAACTTAGTGCAAAATAGGTCCATTCATAAGTCTGATGGCAGCAAAGAAGCTGTTCGAGTTGGTTGGTACGTGTCCTCAGACTTTTGTGTCTTTTTCCCGATGGAAGAAGGTGGAAGATGGAAGAAGAGAGTATGTCCGGGGTGCGTGGGATCCTTGATTATGCTGGCTGCTTTTCTAAGGCAGCGGGAAATGTAGACAGAGTCAATGGATGGGAGGCTGGTTTGTGTGATGGACTGGGCTTCATTTATGAGATCCCCTCTCACTCTTCTAAACTCCAATGAATACAATCCTAATTTATTTAGTCTCTCTTCATATGATAGACCTGTCATCCCAGGAATTATCCTGGTAAACCTTTCCTGCACTTTCTCTTTAGCAAGGACATCCTTCCTCAGAATAGAACACCAGAACTGCTCACAATACTCCAGGTGTGGCCTCACCAACACCCTAAATAATCCCCTGGTCCCTCGCATCCATGCACATCTTAAAGTTTTTGCAGCTTCTCCTCTGCTCCCTCATACATTTCTATTACTCAATTATTAATTTAAACACCTTCCAAGCATTCCAGTTTAATGAGACAATCAAGAACAGGAGCCTATTCTTTAATTCATTCAACAAATTCCTTTATTTGACACTTTAGGTACCAGTTGTAACACTTCAACTCTATTACTGAATTTTAACTCTTAACTGAACATTAACTTTAATTATTTAATTGAAAATAGATACTATCGAGTTTAAGAAAACCATGGTCAAGAATATCCCTAATATAGAATCTGTCTTCGTAGTCTTCATAGAAGGAGTGTTCATAGAATCCTGACAGTACAGAAGGAGGCCATTCAGTCCATCGAGTCTGCACCGACCACAATCCCACCCAGGCCCTATTCCCTGGGTGCACGTATTTACCCTGCTAATCCCCCTGACACTAGGGTCAATTTAGCATGGCCAATCAACCTAACCTGCACATCTTTGGGCTATGGGAGGAAACTGGAGCACCCGGAGGAAACCCATGCAAACACAGGGAGAACGTGCAAACTCCACACAGATAGTGACCCGAGGCTGGAATTGAACCTGGGTCCCTGGCGCTGTGAGGCAACAGTGCTAACCACTGTGCCACCGTGCCGCCCCTCTGAAGAATTCCTTCAGGGTACGCTTCTTTTGATGGCGAATCTCTATAGAGTTGTTACTTGGAAACAAAGGACTGCACATGTCTTTTATCTACGAATTCCTTCACTTGCTTTTAGAATATTTTCTGTCATACAGCCAATTGTGTAACCGGAAACTGATCACGTGGCTTGAATAACCAATGAAATTACTTGTAAACAATGCCATTATGCTTAGTTCAAACTGCATGGGCGGAATGCTCCAAAAAAATTCTAAGTGTTGAATTTGTGGGAAAACTGGAGTAATTCAAGCTGTTCTTTTTCAGTCGGAGTTCAGATTGGAATCTCCCACACTCTACAATGCACAGGCCACCAATGTGAATATCATTGGATTTCAGGGTGCGGGACCTATTCCCGCTGGAGAGGCTGAAACCAGCGGGCCTCTGGCATGCGCAGTGGCCTCGAACTGTCAGCCTCCCTTTTGCTGGCCAGCTCGATCGAACCCCCGCAGTGCTGCACCCCCCACAAACCGCCCCACGGCTCTATGGTCGTTGTTAACGACCATTCCCGGACCCCCTACTCCCTCTTGGCCCAGCCTGCCTGCTTACTCTCCCTCCAGGCCCAACCCTTCACTTGATTAGATCATACGTATCAATATTGTGTAGCTCTGGATTTTAAGAGGATTTGGAGGCATTTGAGAAGGTTATACCTATCTGTTATACATTGGATATTTTGACCGGGATTACTAAGAAGACAAAAGATTATGAAGCAAATCAATGCAGATTTATTTAAGAGCTGTTGCCTGATTGAAGTCCAACATGGAAAAGAGATAAAATCCGCAAATGCCTTGGGTTATGTCACAGCATGTCACATCACAGAGATGCATTGGTTTACAAAACATAGCATCCCTCCTTCTTTACTTCGGCAGTATGACAGCAAACTTTTAAATATTAATGATTACCTACTCTGAACATCAGTTACAATACTAAGTATTATCATCTACATATGTTCAATTAATACAAGAGTCTTTTTGGTGGATGTCGATTTCATTTTGATAAGATACGACATTCCAGAGTTTGATCTTTATCTTATGCTGTATAAGATAAAGATGCACAGTGTTACGGATAATGTATTAGCATGGATAGAGGATTTGTTAACTAACAGAAAACAAAGAGTGGGGGTAAATGGGTGCTTTTCTGGTTGGCGATCAGTGACTAGTGGTGTGCCTCAGGGATCAGTGTTGTGACCGCAATTGTTTACGATTTACATAGATGATTTGGAGTTGGGGACCAAGTGTAGTGTGTCAAAATTCACAGATGACACTAAGATGAGTGGCAGAGCAAAGTGTGCAGAGGACGCTGAAAGTCTGCAAAGGGATATAGATCGTGTAATTGAGTGGGCGAGGGTCTGGCGGATGGAGTACAATGTTGGTAAATGTGAGGTCATCCATTTTGGTAAGAATAACAGCAAAATGGAACATAGAACATAGAACATAGAACAGTACAGCACAGAACAGGCCCTTCGGCCCACGATGTTGTGCCGACCTTCATCTGAAACCAAGATCAAGCTATCCCACTCCCTACCATCCTGGTGTGCTCCATGTGCCTATCCAATAACCGCTTAAATGTTCCTAAAGTGTCTGACTCCACTATCACTGCAGGCAGTCCATTCCACACCCCAACCACTCTCTGCGTGAAGAACCTACCTCTGATATCCTTCCTATATCTCCCACCATGAACCCTATAGTTATGCCCCCTTGTAATAGCTCCATCCACCCGAGGAAATAGTCTTTGAACGTTCACTCGATCTATCCCCTTCATCATTTTATAAACCTCTATTAAGTCTCCCCTCAATCTCCTCCGCTCCAGAGAGAACAGCCCCAGCTCCCTCAACCTTTCCTCATAAGACCGACACTCCAAACCAGGCAGCATCCTGGTAAATCTCCTCTGCACTCTTTCCAGCGCTTCCACATCCTTCTTATAGTGAGGTGACCAGAACTGCACGCAATATTCCAAATGCGGTCTCACCAAGGTCCTGTACAGTTGCAGCATAACCCCACGGCTCTTAAACTCCAACCCCCTGTTAATAAAAGCTAACATAGAACAGTACAGCACAGAACAGGCCCTTTGGCCCACGATGTTGTGCCGAGCTTTATCTGAAACCAAGATCAAGCTATCCCACTCCCTATCATCCTGGTGTGCTCCATGTGCCTATCCAATAACCGCTTAAATGTTCCTAAAGTGTCTGACTCCACTATCACTGCAGGCAGTCCATTCCACACCCCAACCACTCTCTGCGTAAAGAACCTACCTCTGATATCCTTCCTGTATCTCCCACCACGAACCCTATAGTTATGCCCCTTGTAATAGCTCCATCCACCCGAGGAAATAGTCTTTGAACGTTCACTCGATCTATCCCCTTCATCATTTTATAAACCTCTATTAAGTCTCCCCTCAATCTCCTCCGCTCCAGAGAGAACAGCCCCAGCTCCCTCAACCTTTCCTCATAAGACCGACACTCCAAACCAGGCAGCATCCTGGTAAATCTCCTCTGCACTCTTTCCAGCGCTTCCACATCCTTCTTATAGTGAGGTGACCAGAACTGCACGCAATATTCCAAATGCGGTCTCACCAAGGTCCTGTACAGTTGCAGCATAACCCCACGGCTCTTAAACTCCAACCCCCTGTTAATAAAAGCTAACATAGAACAGTACAGCACAGAACAGGCCCTTTGGCCCACGATGTTGTGCCGAGCTTTATCTGAAACCAAGATCAAGCTATCCCACTCCCTATCATCCTGGTGTGCTCCATGTGCCTATCCAATAACCGCTTAAATGTTCCTAAAGTGTCTGACTCCACTATCACTGCAGGCAGTCCATTCCACACCCCAACCACTCTCTGCGTAAAGAACCTACCTCTGATATCCTTCCTGTATCTCCCACCACGAACCCTATAGTTATGCCCCTTGTAATAGCTCCATCCACCCGAGGAAATAGTCTTTGAACGTTCACTCTATCTATCCCCTTCATCATTTTATAAACCTCTATTAAGTCTCCCCTCAGCCTCCTCCGCTCCAGAGAGAACAGCCCTAGCTCCCTCAACCTTTCCTCATAAGACCTACCCTCCAAACCAGGCAGCATCCTGGCAAATCTCCTTTGCACTCTTTCCAGCGCTTCCACATCCTTCTTATAGTGAGGTGACCAGAACTGCACACAATATTCCAAATGTGGTCTCACCAAGGTCCTGTACAGTTGCAGCATAACCCCACGGCTCTTAAACTCCAACCCCCTGTTAATAAAAGCTAACACACTATAGGCCTTCTTCACAGCTCTATCCACTTGAGTGGCAACCTTTAGAGATCTGTGGATATGAACCCCAAGATCTCTCTGTTCCTCCACAGTCTTCAGAACCCGACCTTTGACCCTGTAATCCACATTTAAATTAGTCCTACCAAAATGAATCACCTCACATTTATCAGGGTTAAACTCCATTGGCCATTTTTCAGCCCAGCTTTGCATCCTATCTATGTCTCTTTGCAGCCTACAACAGCCCTCCACCTCATCCACTACTCCACCAATCTTGGTGTCATCAGCAAATTTACTGATCCACCCTTCAGCCCCCTCCTCTAAGTCATTAATAAAAATCACAAAGAGCAGAGGACCAAGCACTCTTCCCTGCGGCACTCCGCTAGCAACCTGCCTCCAGTCCGAAAATTTTCCATCCACCACCACCCTCTGTCTTCAATCAGACAGCCAGTTACCTA
The DNA here is from genome assembly GCF_964213995.1 of Mustelus asterias. Lineage (NCBI taxonomy): Eukaryota > Metazoa > Chordata > Chondrichthyes > Carcharhiniformes > Triakidae > Mustelus > Mustelus asterias. The sequence goes on along the minus strand of NC_135817.1, from coordinate 91,541,067 downwards.
CCCAATCGGCCAACTTTCCCTCTATCCCACACCTCCTCACTTTCATCATAAGCCGACCATGGGGACCTTATCAAACGCCTTACTAAAATCCATGTATATGACATCAAATGCCCTACCTTCATCAACACACTTAGTTACCTCCTCAAAAAATTCAATCAAATTTGTGAGGCACGACTTGCCCTTCACGAATCCGTGCTGACTATCCCGGATTAATCCGCATCTTTCTAAATGGTCGTAAATCCCATCTCTAAGGACCTTTTCCATCAATTTACCAACCACCGAAGTAAGACTAACCGGTCTATAATTACCAGGGTCATTTCTATTCCCTTTCTTAAACAGAGGAACAACATTCACCACTCTCCAGTCTTCTGGCACCATCCCCGTGGACAGCGAGGACCCAAAGATCAAAGCCAAAGGCTCTGCAATCTCATCCCTTGCCTCCCAAAGAATCCTAGGATACATTTCATCAGTCACTCCCATTATTCATGCTAAGATCTAAATTAATCACTTCACACTTCTCTGTATTAAATTTTACCTGTCATCTGTCTGCCGAATTCACTGCCTACCTATGCCTTCATAGAGTGTGTTCACGGCATTCCCATGTTTTGTGTCATATGGAAACTTAATGATAAGCTGTATGGCCAAATCTAGGTCTTTGACATGTGTCAAGATCGGCTTGGTAGCATAGAATTTGAGTACTGCTAAGAAAAGAGACATGCTGTCCAAGCTTTTTGTCTTGCACTCATTAGGATGATGCAAGAATACCAAAGTTTAAAGGGAACAATATGTTATATTGATGAGAAAAAAGCTGTTGATTTGTAGGCAAATGGCCTCTAGTTGAGGCACAGCCAGAATGAAAGCAGCAGTTTGTTATGACCCAGGAACTCCAAGCTGTTTTGATAAGATAGCCTAGACTCTAAATTTTTACATTTGTATTTAAACAAACAAAGAACAAAGAAAATTCGGCCCTCCAAACCTGCACCGTCCATGCTGCCCGATTTAACTAAAACCCCCTACCCTTCCGGGGACCGTATCCCTCTATTCCCATCCTATTCGTGTATTTGTCAAGACGCCCCTTAAAAGTCACTACCGTATCTGCTTCCACTACCTCCCCCGGCAACGAGTTCCAGGCACCCACTAGTCTGTGTAAAAAATCTGCCACATACATCTCCTTTAAACCTTGCCCCTCGCATCTTAAACCTGTGCCCCCTAGTAATTGACTCTTCCACCCTTGGAAAAAGCTTCTGACTATCCACTCTGTCCATGCCTCTCATAATCTTGTAGACTTCTATCAGGTCACCCCTTAACCTCCGTCGTTCCAGTGAGAACAAACCAAGTTTTCCCAACCTCTCCTCATAGCTAATACGCTCCATAATAACATAAGAACATAAGAAATAGGAGCAGGAGTAGGCCATCTAGCCCCTCGAGCCTGCCCCGCCATTCAATAAGATCATGGCTGATCTGAAGTGGATCAGTTCCACTTACCCTTCTGATCCCTATAACCCCTAATTCCCTTACCGATCAGGAATCCATCTATCTGTGATTTAAACATTTTCAACGAGGTAGCCTCCACCACTTCAGTGGGCAGAGAATTCCAGAGATTCAGCACCCTCTGAGAGAAGAAGTTCCTCCTCAACTCTGTCCTAAACTGACCCCCCTTTATTTTGAGGCTGTGCCCTCTAGTTCTAGCTTTCTTTCTAAGTGGAAAGAATCTCTCCACCTCTACCCTATCCAGCCCCTTCATTATCTTATAGGTCTCTATAAGATCCCCCCTCAGCCTTCTAAATTCCAACGAGTACAAACCCAATCTGCTCAGTCTCTCCTCATAATCAACACCCCTCATCACTGGTATTAACCTGGTGAACCTTCTCTGCACTCCCTCCAAGGCCAATATATCCTTCCGCAAATAAGGGGACCAATGCTGCACACAGTATTCCAGCTGCGGCCTCACCAATGCCCTGTACCATTGCAGCAAGACATCTCTGCTTTTATATTCTATCCTCCTTGCGATATAGGCCAACATCCCATTTGCCTTCTTGATCACCTGTTGCACCTGCAGACTGGGTTTTTGCGTCTCATGCACAAGGACCCCCAGGTCCCTTTGCACAGTAGCATGTTGTAATTTTTTTCCATTTGGATAATAATCCAATTTGCTATTATTTCCTCCAAAGTGAATAACCTCACATTTGTCAACGTTATACTCCATCTGCCAGTTCCTCGCCCACTCACTCAGCCTGTCCAAAGCCTCCACATCCTTCTGGTAGTGTGGCGACCAGAATTGAACACTATATTCCAAGTGCGGCCTAACTAAGGTTCTATAAAGCTGCAACATGACTTGCCAATTTTTAAACTCAATGCCCCGGCCGATGAAGGCAAGCATGCCGTATGCCTTCTTAACTACCTTCTCCACCTGCATTGCCACTTTCAGTGACCTGTGTACCTGTATACCCAGATCCCTTTGCCTATCAATACTCTTCCGGGTTCTACCATTTACTGTATATTTCCTATCTGTATTAGACCTTCCAAAATGCATTACCTCACATTTGTCCGGATTAAACTCCATCTGCCATCTCTCCGCCCACGTCTCCAACTGATCTATATCCTGCTGTATCCTCTGATGGTCCTCATCGCTATCCACAAATCCACCAACCTTTGTGTCGTCCGCAAACTTACTAATCAATCCAGTTACATTTTCCTCCAAATCATTGATATATATACAAACAGCAAAGGTCCCGGCACTGATCCCTGAGGAACACCATTTGTCACAGCCCTCCATTCAGAAACGCACCCTTCCACTTCTACCCTCTGTCTTCTGGTAAGTGTAAAGGTATGGTGTTTCACTCCAAGTATGATTCAAGTGACCCACTAGGAAGCTTTTATCAAACAAACTTTATTGAAAAACACACTTAAAATATAATAAGAAAAATTAGCATAATCTTTACCAATTAGAAAAATAATCATGATATTGTATAAAACTTAACAGCTAACTATAATGTTCCAGGTCAAAGAACACCCATAAACATACATTCTTTTCTAGGCTTGCCACAAAAAAGCAAGTATGCACAGGTGAGGATGGATTTTGCAGCTTTTTGACACCTGCTGTGAATTGGTCCCTTGAGTTGATTAAAACTTTGAGGCTTCTCAGACCTGCAACTTTCAACACATCCCTGGAGAGAGAGAGAAAAACAGAATCACACTGCCTTCTTCCACTGGCTTCTAACAGCAATTTACAGACAGCAGAATTTTTAACTCCAGAGAGAGAGACAGAAACACTGCCTGCCTCCATCAGCTTCTAGCCAGCAACTAAACTGAGACTAAAACCCTGAACCTTTCTGTGGAAAAAAACTATCCAAGGCAGCACCTGACTGTCAGTTATGCTCCATGATGTGGAGATGCCGGCGTTAGACTGGGGTAAGCACAGTAAGAAGTCTCACAACACCAGGTTAAAGTCCAACAGGTTTATTTGGTAGCAAATACCATAAGCTTTCGGAGCAATGCTCCTTCATCAGATGACGAAGGAGCATTGCTCCGAAAGCTTATGGTATTTGCTACCAAATAAACCTGTTGGACTTTAACCTGGTGTTGTGAGACATCTTACTGGAGTTATGCTCCACCCAGCAATTCCAAAAGGGTCATAAAACCCCAGGACACTGCATTAGTTCAGATTAAAAATAAACTAGATACCCATTTTATTGCTTCAGCGACAATTAACAATTAACTAACAGAAAGCAAAGGGTGGGGGTAAATGGGTGTTTTTCTGGTTGGCGATCAGTGACTTGTGTGCCTCAGGGATTAGTGTTGGGACTGAAATTGTTTATGATTTACATAGATGATTTGGAGTTGGGGACCAAATATAGTGTGTCAAAATTCGCAGATCACACTATAAGACGAGTGGCAGAGCAAAGTGTGCAGAGGACATTGAAAGTCTGGAAAGGGATATAGATAGTCGAAGTGAGTGGGCGAGGGTCTGGCAGATGGAGTACAATGTTGGTAAATGTGAGGTCATTCATTTTGGTAGGAATAACAGCAAAATGGATTATTATTTAAATGGCAAAAAATTGCAGCATGCTGCTGTGCAGAGGCACCTGGGTGTCCTTGTGCAGGAATCTCAAGGAGTTGGTTTGCAGGTGCAGCAGGTAATTAAGAAGGCAAATGGAATTTTGTCCTTCATTGCGAGAGGGATGAAGTTTAAAAACAGCGAGGTTATGTTGCAGCTGTATAAGATGCTGGTGAGGCCACACCTGGAGTACTGTGTACAGTTTTGGTCTCCTTACTTGAGAAAGGATATACTGGCCCTGGAGGGGTTGCAGAGGAGATTCACTGGTTGATTCCGGAGTTACGAGGGTTGGTTCGTGAGATGAGACTGAGTAGACTGGGGCTATATACATTGGAATTCAGAAGAATGAGGGGAGATCTTATAGAAACATAAGAACTAGGAGCAGAAGTAGGCCATCTGGCCCCTCGAGCCTGCTCCGCCATTCAATGAGATCATGGCTGACCTTTTCGTGGACTCAGCTCCACTTACCTGCCCGCTCACTATAACCCTTAATTCCTTTACTGTTCAAAAATTTATCTATACTTGCCTTAAAAACATTCAATGAGGTAGCCTCAACTGCTTCACTGGGCAGAGAATTCCACAGATTCACAACCCTTTGTGTGAAGAATTCCTCCTCAACTCAGTCCTAAATCAGCTTCCACTTATTTTGAGGGTATGCCCCCTAGTTCTAGTTTCACCTGCCAGTGGAAACAACTTCCCTGTTTCTATCTTATCTATTCCCTTCATAATCTTATATGTTTCTATAAGATCTCCCCTCATTCTTCTGAGTATAGCCCCAGTCTACTCAGTCTCTCCTCATAAGCCAACCCTCTCAACTCATGAATCAACCTAGTGAATCTCCTCTGCACCCCCTCCAGTGCCAGTATATCCTTTCTCAAGTAAGGAGACCAAAACTGTACACAGTACTCCAAGTGTGGCCTCACCATCATCTTATACAGCTGCAACATAACCTCGCTGTTTTTAAACTCCATCCCTCTCGCAATGAAGGACAAAATTCCATTTGCCTTCTTAATTACCTGCTGCACCTGCAAGCCAACTCCTTGAGATTCTTGCACAAGGACACCCAGGTCCCTTTGCACAGCAGCATGCTGCAATTTTTTACCATTTAAATAGTAGTCCATTTTGCTGTTATTCCTACCAAAATGGATGACCTCACATTTACCAACACACCCAACCCACCCCTTAACCCCTGATACCCTCCACCTATCGGGGCAACATGGTGGCACAGTGGTTAACACTGCTGCCTCACAGCACCAGGGACCCAGGTTTGATTCCGGCCTTGAGCTTTGACAGCATGTCTCTTTTTTCCACAATACTAAAGAGTTAATTTAATGAGAATATGTTTGTAATTATGTGAAAGTGAAATAGACTTTTAGTGATTGATTCAAATGGGTAGTGGTGAATTGGTAACCTGATTAATACATGCCCAATTTTCTGTCTCATTGCTGAATCACGAACATCTGTTTCACCGAACCACTGAAACCAATTTCAATCCCTCGATTTATGCTTATTTTCCTCTGGTACGCTTAGAAATTGATTTCTAAAGATGTCAAAAGCTGTTTCGTTTCAGCGTGCTGAATTATTGCTTCCTGTTGAAATAACTTTCCATCTTTTTTATGAAGGAAAAATTGACATCGAGGCTACAGTTGAATGAAGCAAGACAGCAACTACTTCAGCAAGCTGAATACTGCACAGAAATGGGTGCTGCAGTGTGCACTTTGCTCTGGAGTGTCTCCAGCAATGAAGAATCTGTTAAATTTATCCTTGGAGGAGTAGGTTATACTAATATTTTGAAATATACTCACTTTCTCGAGCCTGTCAAACTTTTTCAAAGCTACGTTTAATTTTAAGAATGACAGTCTGTGCAGAGTTTGCACGTTCTCTTCGTGTCTCATAGGTTTCCTCCGGGTGCTCCAGTTCCTCCCACAGTCCAAAGGATTAAGTTGATTGGCCGTGCACAACTGCCCTTTAGTGTCAGGACAATTAGCAGAGTAAATATGTGGGGTTAGGGGATGGGGCCTGGATGGGATTGTTGTTATGCAGGCCCCATGGGCCAAATGGCCTCTTCCTGCACTGTAGGTATTCCATAAGAATTAATGTTTAAATTTAAGTTTGATTTACAAATGTTTGGCTCGGAGGAGAAAACAATAACCAAGAACTGTGAGCTGGGGTTGGCTATGCGTCATAGAAAGACAAAAACAACAGGTATGACAATGTTGTCCTAACATTAGAGAGGGTTGAAATCAGTTTTGACCATTTGTGCAGTGTGACTCCTCCATACATAATTGGTGAGGAATATCGGATACAAATCAGAGTCAGTATGGTCTTATGAAGGGGAAATCTTGTTTGATAAAAGTTTTTTGAGGATGTACATTAGAACATAAGAACTAGGAGCAGGAGTAGGCCATCTGGCCCCTCGAGCCTGCTCCGCCATTCAATAAGATCATGGCTGATCTTTTCGTGGACTCAGCTCCAGTTACCCGCCCGCTCACCATAGCCCTTAATTCCTTTACTATTCAAAAATTTGTCTATCCTTGCCTGAAAAATATTCAATGAGGTAGCCTCAACTGCTTCACTGGGCAGGGAATTCCACAGATTCACAGCCCTTTGTGTGAAGAAGTTCCTCCTCAACTCAGTTCTAAATCTGCTCCCCCTTATTTTGAGGCCATGCCCCCTAATTCTAGTTTCACCTGCCAGTGGAAACAACTTCACTGCTTCTGTCTTATCTATTCCTTTCATAATTTTATATGTTTCTCGAAGATCTCCCCTCATTCTTCTGAATTCCAATGAGTATAGTTCCAATCTACTCAGTCTCTCTTCATAAGCCAAGCCTCTGAACTCTGGAATCAACCTAGCGAATCTCTTCTGCATCCCCTCCAATGCCAGTATATCCTTTCTCAAGTAAGGAGACCAAAACTGTACACAATACTCCAAATGTTGCCTCACCAGCACCTTATACAGCTGCAACATAAGAACATAAGAACTAGGAGTAGGAGTAGGCCACCTGGCCCCTCGAGCCTGCTCCGCTATTCAATAAGATCATGGCTGACCTTTTCGTGGACTCAGCTCCACTTATCTGCCCGCTCACCATAACCCTTAATTCCTTTACTGTTCAAAAATTTATCTATCCTTGCCTTAAAAATATTCAATGAGGTAACCTCATCTGCTTCACTGGACAGGGAATTCCAAAGATTCACAACCCTTTGTGTGAAGAAGTTCCTCCTCAACTTAGTCCTAAATCTGCTTCCCCTTATTTTGAGGCCATGCCCCCTAGTTCTGGTTTCACCTGTCAGTGGAAACAACTTCCCTGCTTCTATCTTACCTATTCCCTTCATAATCGTATATGTTTCTATCAGATCTCCCCTCATTCTTCTGAATTCCAATGAGTATAGCCCCTGTCTACTCAGTCTCTCCTCATAGGCCAATCCTCTCAACTCCAGAATCAACCTAGTGAATCTCCTCTGCATCCCCTCCAGTGCCAGTATATCCTTTCTCAAGTAAGGAGACCAAAACTGTACACAGTACTCCAAGTGTGGCCTCACCAGCACCTTATACAGCTGCAACATAATCTCACTGTTTTTAAACTCCATCCCTCTTGCAATGAAGGACAAAATTCCATTTGCCTTCTTAATTACCTGCTGCACCTGCAAACCAACTCCTTGAGATTCATGTACAAGGACACCCAGGTCCCTGTGCACAGCAGCATGCTGCAATTTTTTACCATTTAAATAATAGTCCATTTTGCTATTATTCCTACCAAAATGGATGACCTCACATTTGCAGACTTTCAGCATCCTCTGCACACTTTGCTCTGCCACGCATCTTAGTGTCATCTGCGAATTTTGACACATTACATTTGGTCCGCAATTCCAAATCATCGATGTAAATCGTAAACAATTGCGGTCCCAACACTGATCCCTGAGGCACACCACTAGTCACTGATCGCCAACCAGAAAAACACCCATTTACCCCCACTCTTTGGTCCAAATCCCTCTGCAAGCTTTGAAAACCTTCTTCCCTGTCCACTACACCTCCAATCTTTGTATCATCAGCAAACTTGCTGATCCAATTTACCACATTATCATCCAGATCATTGATATAGATGACAAACAGCAATGGACCCAACACCGATCCCTGCGGCACACCACTAGTCACAGGCCTCCACTCAGAGAAGCAATCCTCCACAACCACTCTCTGGCTTCTTCCATTGAGCCAGTGTCTTATCCAATTTACTACCTCCCCATGTATACCTAGCGACTGAACCTTCCTAACTAACCTCCCATGAGGGACCTTGTCAAAGGCCTTGCTGAAATCCAGGTAGACAACATCCACTGCCTTCCCTTCATCCACTTTCCTGGTAACCTCCTCGAAAAACTCTAATAGATTGGTCAAACATGACCTACCACGCACAAAGCCATGTTGACTCTCCCTAATAAGTCCCTGTCTATCCAAATATTTGTAGATCCTATCCCTTATCACACCTTCCAATAACTTGCCCACCACCGACGTCAAACTTACTGGCCGATAATTTCCCGGATTTCTTTTGGAACCTTTTTTAAACAACGGAACAACATGAGCCACCCTCCAATCATCTGGCACCTCCCCCGTGAATACTGACATTTTAAATATGTCTGCCAGGGCCCCTGCAAGTTCAACACTAGCTTCCCTCAAGGTCCGTGGGAATACCCTGTCCGGTCCTGGGGATTTATCCACTCTGATTTGCCTCAAGACAGCGAGCACCTCCTCCCCTTTAATCTGTAAAGGTTCCATGGCCTCCCTACCAGTTTGCGCTATTTCCGTAGACTCCATGCCCGTTTCCTCAGTAAATACGGATGCAAAAAAACCATTTAGTATCTCCCCCATCTCTTTTGGTTCCATACACAGTCTACCACTGTGGTCTTCAAGAGGACCAATTTTATCCCTCACTATCCTTTTGCTCCTAACATACCGATAGAAGCTCTTTGGATTTTCCTTCACTCTGTCTGCCAAAGCAACCTCATGTCTTCTTTTAGCCCTCCTGATTTCCCTCTTAAGTATCTTCTTGCACTTTTTATACTCCTCGAGCATCTGATGTGTTCCTTGCTGCCTGTACATTTCAGAGAACATAACTTTCTCTAGGTATGTGAAGAGAAAACGATTGGTGAAGACACATGTCTTACAGTCAGAAACAAGGGGATTTATAATGGGGAACAAAGAAATGGCTGACCAACTAAATCCATACTTTAGTTCTGTCTTCACAAAGGAAAATGCAAATAACATATCAGAAATGTTGAGGAACACAGGGTTTAGTGAGAGGGAGCAACTGAAGCAAATCAGTATTAATATGGAAATTGATGGGTTTGAAGGCCAATAAATCCTCAGGGCCTCAAAATCTACATGTCAGAGTACTTAAAGAAGTAGCCATAGAAAAAGTGAATGCATTGATGGTCATCTTCCAAGATTCTAGACTCATACTCTCCTTGCCTGTCCCAGTAGCTTCCTTTTCACTCTCCTCTAGGTGTTGCTGACAGTCTGTCTGCTGTCCTCTTCTCACACTCTCCTCTAAGTGCTGCTGACTGCTTGTCCTAGTGTCCTCCTGTAGGTAATTCTGGCTGCCTATCTCTGTGTCCTCCTCTCGCATTCTTATCCAGGTGTTTCTGACTGCCCATTGTGGTGTCCTCCTTTCGCACTCTCCTCTAGCTGCCGCTGGTTGCCTGTCCCATTGTCCTCCTCTCGCGCACTCATCCTTTGAATGAGCAATATGACTTTGAATCATAGAATAAAAGAATTATAGATCTATTGCCATTGGAGATTGTTTCTGTTCAAGTAGTCACCTAGTGCCCTCTTGAATGCCTTGATTGAACTTGCCTCCACCACACGTCCAGGCAGTGCAGTCCAGCCGTGAACCGCTCGTATTGTGAAAATGTTTTCTCTCACATTGCATTCGCTTCTTTTGCAAATCACTTTGAATCTGTGCCCTCTTTTTCTTGATCCTTTTATAAGAGGGAACAGTTTCTCCCTATCTACTCTGTCTAGCTCCTCATTTCCCAAAGATCTCATACAGCTCCTTCACCAGTCCATTTCTTTTTTTCAGCCACCCACCCAATCCTGACCCCTCTCCATATTCTCACTGCCTCCTCCCTGTCTCACCTCCCAAACACTAGAGACCTCATCTGCTGCTTTTTACCCATGCCAACTCTCCCTTCTTTGTCCTTCAATTGCCACATCCTTCTGCAGTTCTGATAAAAGTAGATGTGAAACATTTTTTTCTCTCTCTATAAATGCTGCCTGACATGCAAGTATTCCCAGCATTTTCCCAGTATTCATTTCATATTTTCAACATTACAGCATTTTTTGTTTTGCAAGACAATTTTTATTAAATAGTTTTAATTGGGGCATAGATAAGGCAGATAGTCAACATCTTTTCCCAAAGGTAAGGGAATCTAAAACTAGAGGGCATAGATTTAAGATGAGAGGGGAGAGATACAAAAGGGTCCAGAAGGGCAATTGTTTCACTCACAGGGTGGTGAGTGTCTGGAATGAGTAGTAGGAGAGGTGGGTACAATTTTGTCTTTTGAAAAGCATTTAGACTGTTACATGGGTAAGATGGGTATAAAGGGATATGGGCCAAATGCAGGCAACTGGGACTAGCTTAGTGGTAAAAACTGGACAGCATGGACAAGTTGGGCCAAAGGGCCTGTTTCCATGCTGTAAACCTCTGATTCTAATTCATTTCTTAACATCTTTGTGTGTCTGCACGTTAAGTATTGTTTTGAACAGGATCCTTCTTGTTTAATTAACAGAGCAAAGCAGAAAGGTTTTTCAATATCGTGGGACAGACAATTGAAAGTTTTGTGAAATCTCTAGATGGAAGTGTCAAGGAGCAACAGAATCTGGATTCAGATGAAAACCAGTTTGTTCTGGCATTGGCAGGAATTGTAACAAGTAAGCCCCATTCCAGTTTAAAACCAACTTCTGTATTCTATAGAACAGTCATAATTCCTGTGCTAAATTTTTGCTCAAATCTGTTCCCTTACTCATTAAAAATCTATTTATCTCAGTCTTTAACATACTTAACAGCCCAGCCTCTGCAGCAAAGATTTCCACAGATTCACCATCCTCAGAGAAGAAATTCTTCCTCATTTGTCTCTTAAATAGATGACCCCATACTCTGTGTTGGACATATTTTTAATTAGTAAGGGAAGCAAAAGTTATGGGGATAAAGCGGGAAAGTGGAGCTGAAGAATATTGCATCCGATCTCATTGGATGGCGGAGCAGACTTGATATTCCAAATGGCCTACTTCTGAACCCACATCTTATGGTCTCATGGATTGCTTGAGTACCTTGTTTGAGGCAAGATACCCTTTGGAAGCGACAAGACACCCTTTGGGATAGGCTTTTACCTTATCTATTCCCTTCATAATCTGATACGTTTCTATAAGATCTCCCCTCATTCTTCTGAATTCTAATGAGTATAACCCCAGTCTACTCAGTCTCTCCTCATAAGCCAACCCTCTCAACTCTGGAATCAACCTCGTGAATCTCCTCTGCACCTCCTCCAGTGCCAGTATACCCTTTCTCAAGTAAGGAGACCAAAACTGTACACAGTACTTCAGGTGTGGCATCACCAGCACCTTATACAGCTGCAACATAACCTCACTGTTTTTAAACTCCATCCCTCTAGCAATGAAGGACAAAATTCCATTTGCCTTCTTAATTACCTGCTGCACCTGCAAACCAACTCCTTGTGATTCATGCACAAGGACACCCAGGTCCCTCTGCACAGCAACATGCTGCAATTTTTTACCATTTAAATAATCGTCCATTTTTGCTGTTAGTCCTACCAAATGGATGACCTCACATTTACCAACATTGTACTCCATCTGCCTGACCCTCACCCACTCACTTAGACTATCTACATTCCTTTGCAGATTTTCAGTGTCCTCTGCACACTTTGCTCTGCCACTCATCTTAGTGTCATCTGCGAATTTTGACGCACTATATTTGGTCCCCAACTCCAAATCATCTATGTAAATCGTAAACAATTACGGTCCTAACACTGATCCCTGAGGCACACCACTAGTCACTGATCGCCAACCAGAAAAATACCCATTTACCCCCACTCTTTGCTTTCTGTGAAAATCCCCTAGTCACCACACTCTGGCGCCTGCTCGGGTACACTGAGGGAGAATTTAGCATGGCCAATCCACCTAATCAGCACGTCTTTCGGACTGTGGGAGGAAACCGGACCACCCAGAGGAAACCCACACATGCACAGGGAGAACGTGCAGACTCCGCAGTCAGTGACCCAAGCCGGGAATTGAACCCGGGTCTTGGCGCTGTGGGGCAGCAGTGCTAACCGCTGTGCCATTGGGGTGACGTCAGTGGGAATTCCCACTCACAGCGGCGGGACCAGAGAATCGCGCTATGAGCAAACAATGCGCCACCTCCCGCTGGCGGGAAACACACCACTGGGAGGCCGGAGAATCTTGCCCAAAATGTCTCAACCAGGTGATTGAGGGGAGCTTAGTCTATGTGCGGATCCACAAGAGATGGGTGAGATCCTAAATGAATAGAATAAAGTCAATTACAGCACAGGAACAGGCCCTTCGTCCCTCCAAGCCTGCACCGACCATGCTGCCCATCTGAACTAAAAACCCCATCTCACTATTTAGCCTGGGTTTGCAAAATCTTACTAACTGTCCTGGCTTGAGACAATTCAAACCTCTTTAACCAGTGCTTATCCCTTCTCCACTCGCATTGTCTGTACCTGTAAAGACTTGATTACCTGTAAAGACTTGCATTCCAACCATTATCTTGCATTTGTATCTCTGTCTATATATGCCATATTTGTGAAACCTACTCCTCCACTCACCTGGTGAAGGAGGAGCGCCCCGAAAGCTTGTGATTCCAAATAAACCTGTTGGACTTTAACCTGGTGTTGTGAGACTTCTTCCTGTGCTCACCCCAGTCCAACACCAGTATATCCACATTAAAGTGAGATTGACAGCGGCAGGTTGAAGTGCATTTCTATTGTACTTCTGATGGTGATATTTTTACAGGAAATTCCAATCCTTTACCAACTATGTATTCATGCTACCTGTTACTTTTATGTTAATTACAGATGTGGCTGCTGTAGCCTGTGGTCGGGAATTCTTGGTTAATTCTTCTCAAATTTTGTTGGAAACACTGTTGCAGCTCCTGGCAGAAATGAAGACAGGTTTATGCACCAAGCTCAAAGTGTGAGTGTTGGATCAACATAAGTCTTTCTACTTTGTCATGCTTTGATTTATTATTGCCACATGTATCGGGATACAGTGAAAGGCATTGTTTCTTGCATGTTACACAGACAAAACATACTGTTCATAGAGAACATAGAGGAGAAGAAAAGAATAGGGTGCAGAATATAGTGTTGCTGTTACAGATAGGGTGAAGAGAAAGATCAGCTTAATATATGATAGGAACATTCAAAAGTCTGATGGCAGCAAAGAACAACGCAAGAAGGAGTCACAAAATGTCCTTGGCAGACAGGATTAAGGAAAATCCCAAGGCATTTTATACATATATTAGGAACAAGAGGGTGGCTAGAGAAAGAGTTGGTCCACTTAAGGACAAAGGAGGGAAATTATATGTAGAACCTTAATGAGTACTTTGCATCGATGTTCACAAAGGAGAGGGACACGTCGATTGATGGTGTCTCGGAGGGGTGTGTAAACCCATTAGAAAAAGTGACCATTATGAAAGAGGAAGGTGTTAGGTGAATTAAAAAGCATTAAGGCAGACAAATCCCCAGGGCCAGATGGCATCTATCCCAGACTACTCAAGGGTCATAATCTCCGGATTACTGCCCGAGCCACGTGCAAATTGGCATAGGGAGGCAAGAATAAGGGAAGTTAACACGTGGCTGAAAGAGTGGTGTGGGAAAGAAGGGTTCTTTTTCATGGGACACTGGCATCAGTTTTGGGGCAGGGGGGACCTATACCGTTGGGATGGTCTCCACCTGGACCGAGCTGGGATCAGTGTTCTGGCGAAGAGAGTAAATGGGGTGGTCAATAGGACTTTAAACTAGAGATTGGGGGGGAAGGGAAAGTCAGGGAACCAAGAGGTGAAGGAATCAGTGGGAAGCGTAGCTGCTTAGGATTACAAAAAATCACGAAAAGACAGCACTCAGGAGAGGTTACGATAGTCCCCATCTCACAAAATATGACACAGTGTCTGGAAAGGCTCAGTAGACCAAGGTCCACCACACTACGAAAACAAAAAGGGACGGTCAATAGGGAATTAAAGGTGCTATATTTAAATGCCCGCAGTGTCCGGAACAAGATAGATGAGCTTGTGGCCCAGATTGTGACTGGCAGGTATGATGTGGTAGGCATCACAGAGACGTGGTTGCAGGGGGTTCAGGACTGGCAGTTAAACATCCAGGGATTCACAACCTATCGAAAAGACAGAGGGGTGGGTAGAGGGGGCGGGGTTGCCTTGTTAATTAGAAATGAAATTAAATCAATAGCACTAAACGACATAGGGTCAGACGATGTGGAGTCTGTGTGGGTAGAGTTGAGGAACCACAAAGGCAAAAAAACCATAATGGGAGTTATGTACAGGCCTCCTGACAGTGGTCAGGACCAGGGGCACAAAATGCACCACGAAATAGAAAGGGCATGTCAGAAAGGCAAGGTCACAGTGATCATGGGGGATTTCAATATGCAGGTGGACTGGGTAAATAATGTTGCCAGTGGACCCAAAGAAAGGGAATTCATTGAATGTTTACAGGATGGCTTTTTGGAACAGCTTGTGATGGAGCCCACGAGGGAACAGGCTATTCTGGACTTAGTGTTATGTAATGAGCCAGACGTGATAAAAGATCTTAAAGTAAGGGAACACTTAGGAAGCAGTGATCATAATATGGTAGAATTCAGTCTGCAATTTGAAAGAAGGAAGGCAGAATCAGATGTGAAGGTTCTACAGTTAAATAAAGGTAATTACAGGCGCATGAGGGAGGAACTGACAAAAATCGACTGGAAGCAGAGCCTAATGGGAAAGACAGTAGAACAGCAATGGCAGGAGTTTCTGGGAGTAATTGAGGACACAGTGCAGAGGTTCATCCCAAACAAAAGAAAGGTTATCAGAGGGGGGATTAGGCAGCCATGGCTGACAAAGGAAGTCAGGGAATGCATCAAGGCAAAAGAGAGAGCCTATAATGTGGCAAAGAGTAGTGGGAAGTCAGAAGATTGGGAAGGCTATAAAAACAAACAGAGGATAACAAAGAGAGAAATAAGGAAGGAGAGGATCAAATATGAAGGTAGGCTAGCCAGTAACATTAGGAATGATAGTAAAAGTTTCTTTAAATACATTAAAAACAAACGGGAGGCAAAAGTAGACATTGGGCCGCTCCAAAATGACGCTGGTAATCTAGTGATGGGAGACAAGGAAATAGCTGAGGAACTTAATAAGTACTTTGCGTCAGTCTTCACAGTAGAAGACATGAGTAATATCCCAACAATTCAGGAAAGTCAGGGGGCAGAGTTGAATATGGTTGCCATCACAAAGGAGAAAGTGCTAGAGAAACTAAAAGGTCTGAAAATTGATAAATCTCCGGGCCCAGATGGGCTACATCCTAGAGTTCTAAAGGAGATAGCTGAAGAAATAGTGGAGGCGTTAGTTATGATCTTTCAAAAGTCACTGGAGTCAGGGAAAGTCCCAGAGGATTGGAAAATCGCTGTTGTAACCCCACTGTTCAAGAAGGGAACAAGAAAAAAGATGGAAAATTATAGGCCAATTAGCCTAACCTCAGTTGTTGGCAAAATTCTAGAATCCATCGTTAAGGATGAGATTTCTAAATTCTTGGAAGTGCAGGGTCGGATTAAGACAAGTCAGCATGGATTTAGTAAGGGGAGGTCGTGCCTGACAAACCTGTTAGAGTTCTTTGAAGAGATAACAAATAGGTTAGACCAAGGAGAGCCAATGGATGTTATCTATCTTGACTTCCAAAAGGCCTTTGACAAGGTGCCTCACGGGAGACTGCTGAGTAAAATAAGGGCCCATGGTATTCGAGGCAAGGTACTAACATGGATTGACGATTGGCTGTCAGACAGAAGGCAGAGAGTTGGAATAAAAGGTTCTTTCTCAGAATGGCAACCGGTGACAAGTGGTGTCCCGCAGGGTTCAGTGTTGGGGCCACAGCTGTTCTCTTTATATATTAACGATCTAGATGACGGGACTGGGAGCATTCTGGCCAAGTTTGCCGATGATACAAAGATAGGTGGAGGGGCAGGTAGTATTGAGGAGGTGGGGAGGCTGCAGAAAGATTTAGACAGTTTAGGAGAGTGGTCCAAGAAGTGGCTGATGAAATTCAACGTGGGCAAGTGCGAGGTTGTACACTTTGGAAAAAAGAATAGAGGCATGGACTATTTTCTAAACGGTGACAAAATTCATAATGCTAAAGTGCAAAGGGACTTGGGAGTCCTAGTCCAGGATTCTCTAAAGGTAAACTTGCAGGTTGAGTCCGTAATTAAGAAAGCAAATGTAATGTTGTCATTTATCTCAAGAGGCTTGGAATACAAAAGCAGGGATGTACTTCTGAGGCTTTATAAAGCACTGGTTAGGCCCCATTTGGAGTACTGTGAGCAATTTTGGGCCCCACACCTCAGGAAGGACATACTGGCACTGGAGCGGGTCCAGCGGAGATTCACACGGATGATCCCAGGAATGGTAGGCCTGACATACGATGAACGTCTGAGGATCGTGGTATTATATTCATTGGAGTTTAGGAGGTTGAGGGGAGATCTGATAGAAACTTACAAGATAATGAACGGCTTAGATAGGATGGACGTAGGGAAGTTGTTTCCATTAACAGGGGAGACTAGGACGCGGGGGCACAGCCTTAGAATAAAAGGGAGTCACTTTAGAACAGAGATGAGGAGAAATTTCTTCAGCCAGAGAGTGGTGGGTCTGTGGAATTCATTGCCACAGAGGGCTGTGGAGGCCGAGACGTTGAGCGTCTTCAAGACAGAAATTGATAAATTCTTGATTTCTCGAGGAATTAAGGGCTATGGGGAGAGAGCGGGTAAATGGAGTTGAAATCAACCATGATTGAATGGTGGAGTGGACTCGATGGGCCGAATGGCCTTACTTCCGCTCCTATGTCTTATGGTCTTATGGTCTTATGGAGACAAGCGAGGAAATTGCTGGGCCTCTAGCAGAAATTGTTGCTTCCTTGTTGGCCACAGGTGAGGTCCCAGAGAATTGGAGGATAGCCAATGTTGTCCCGTTATTTAAGAAGGGTAGCAAAGATAACCCGGGTAATTATAGGCCAGTGAGCTTGACATCAGTGATAGTGATACTGTTGGAGAAGATTCTTAGGAATAGGATCTATGCACGTTTGGAACTGAATGGTCTTGTTAGCGACAGACAGCATGGTTTTGTGCGTGGGAGGTCATGTCTCACTAATTTGAGTTTTCTGAGGAGGTGATAAAAATGATTGGCGAGGGAAGGGCTGTGGATGTTGTCTGCATGGACTTTAGTAAGGCATTTGACAAGGTCCCTCATGGCAGGTTGGTGTAACAGATTAAAATCTCACAGAATCAGCAGTGAACTAGCTAGATGGATTCATTTTGGGCTAGATTTTGAGAATCTTGCCCAAAACGTCTCAACCAAATTATTGAGGGGAGCTTTAACTCCAATGAATATAATCCTAACCGATTTAGTCTATGTGCAGATCCACAAGAGATGGGCGAGATCCTAAATGAATAGAACAAAGTCAATTACAGCACAGGAACAGGCCCTACGGCCCTCCAAGCCTGCACCGACCATGCTGCCCGTCTGAACTAAAACCTCCTGCCCCACCACTTGGCCTGGGTTTGCAAAATCTTACGAACTGTCCTGGCTTGGTAAACACCGATTTATCATACCATGGGCATTTCTGAGGTTCATTTTTCTGCTATCATTCTCCATATTCTTCCTCTTGCGATGGGTATTAAAGGGGTTTCTGTCCTCATAATTTCTGGGTCCCAACCTTCTGCCATACTCACATAGCCGGCTTGTGCCTGTACGATCTCACCATCCTATTAATAGTGTATCTGCTACAGTCTATCACTAACTGACCCATTTTTGTTGTAAAAGCCGGAGGGATAGAATGTTTCCCTAAAAACAGTTTTTAAATTTGATCGTATAAGGGATCTTTGTCTCCAGATTTAACTCCTGTCAAAACCAGCCTATCCATATTTGTAATTTTTAGCACAATCCAGGAACTTAAATGCCAACACAGACTGTGGAATTTCCAGCCAGTGTTTTTGCAGCCTCATATATAGTCTGCTAAATTCCATCGCATCTTCCTCAATATAAATATTCTCTGATTTCCAAACTCTAACCAGGCTTCATACACACTCAATAAGTCATCCTTTTGATAGATCTTTTGATAGTAGTGGGCCGCGGTGACCGGATCTCCAGCACTGAGTCCATCCCTGTGGCTCAGAAGGGAAGGGGGGGGGGAGCATAGAACATAGAACATTACAGTGCAGTACAGGCCCTTCGGCCCTCGATGTTGCGCCGACCAGTGGAACCAATCTAAAGCCCCTCTAATATACACTATTCCAATATCATCCATATGTTTATCCAATAACCATTTGAATGCTCTTAATGTTGACGAGTCCACTACTGCTGCAGGCAGGGCATTCCACGGGGTCGGTAAGGTTGCTGGGTGTTTTCTATAGGCCGCCCAATAGTAACAGAGATGTTGAGGAGCAGATGGGGAAACAGATCCTGGAGAGATGTAGGAATAACAGAGTTGTCATGATGGGAGATTTTAATTTCCCAAACATAGATTGGAATATCCCTAGGGCTAGGGGTTTGGATGGAGAGGAGTTTGTTAGGTGTGTCCAGGAGAGTTTCCTGACACAGTATGTGGATAAGCCTACTAGAGGAGAGGCTGTACTTGATCTGGTGCTGGCTAATGAACCTGGACAGGTGGAGGATCTCTCGGTGGGTGAGCATCTTGGGGATAGCGATCATAATTCTATCTCCTTCACGATAGCATTGGAAAGAGATAGGATCAGGCAGGCTAGGAAAGTGTTTCTCTGGAGTAAAGGGAAATACAGTGTCATCAGGGAGGAAATTAGACGGGTAAATTGGAAGGAGGCATTCTTGGGGAAAAGTACCGAAGGAAAGTGGAGGATTTTCAAGGAATGTTTGTCTGGAGCTCTGCATGACAACGTTCCGATGAGACAGGGGGGTGTTGGTAGGGTACGGGAACCGTGGTGCACGAAGGTTGTGATGAACCTGGTGAATAAGAAAAGAGAGGCGTACAGAAGGTTCAGAGAGCTAGGAGGTGTTAAGGATTTAGAGGAGTATACGGGATGTAGGAAGGAGCTTAAGAAGGAAATTAGGAGAGCGAGAAGGGGTCATGAGAAGGCCTTGGCGGGTAAGATTAAGGAGAATCCCAAGGCTTTCTACAAATATGTCAAGAGTAAAAGGATGAGATGTGAAGGCATAGGACCCTTAAAAGGTGAAGGGGGAAAAGTTTGTGCGGAACCGTTAGAAATGGCGGAGCTGCTTAATGAATACTTTACCTCGGTATTCACGGTGGAAAGGGATCTGGGTGGTTGTACTGCTGGTTTGCAGTGGACAGAAAGGATCGAGCATGTGGACATAAAGAAAGAGGATGTGTTGGAACTATTGAATGGCATCAAGGTTGGTAAGTCACCGGGACCGGATGGGATGTACCCCAGGTTACTGTGGGAGGCGAGGGAGGAGATTGCGGAGCCTTTGGCGATGATCTTTGCATCGTCGATGGAGACGGGAGAGGTTCCGGAGGATTGGAGGATTGCAGATGTGATCCCTATATTCAAGAAAGGGAACAGGGACAGCCCGGGAAATTACCGACCGGTGAGTCTAACCTCAGTGGTTGGTAAGTTGATGGAGAGGATCCTGAGAGACAGGATTTATGATCATCTAGAGAAGTTTAGTATGATCAAAAGTAGTCAGCACGGCTTTGTCAAGGGCAGGTCGTGCCTTACGAGCCTGGTTGAGTTCTTTGAAAATGTGACCAAACACATTGACGAAGGAAGAGCGGTGGATGTGGTCTATATGGACTTCAGCAAGGCGTTCGATAAGGTCCCCCATGCAAGACTTCTTGAGAAAGTGAGAGGGCATGGGATCCAAGGGGCTGTTGCCTTGTGGATCCAGAACTGGCTTGCCTGCAGAAGGCAGAGAGTGGCTGTGGAGGGGTCTTTCTCTGCATGGAGGTCAGTGACCAGTGGAGTGCCCCAGGGATCTGTTCTGGGACCCTTGCTGTTTGTCATTTTCATAAATGACCTGGATGAGGAAGTGGAGGGATGGGTTGGTAAGTTTGCTGACGACACCAAGGTAGGTGGTGTTGTGGATAGTTTGGAGGGATGTCAGAAGTTGCAGCGAGACATAGATAGAATGCAAGACTGGGCGGAGAAGTGGCAGATGGACTTCAACCCGGATAAGTGTGTGGTGATCCATTTTGGCAGATCCAATGGGATGAAGCAGCAGTATAATATGAAGGGTACCATTCTTAGCAGTGTAGAGGATCAGAAGGACCTTGGGGTCCGGGTCCATAGGACTCTTAAATCGGCCTCGCAGGTGGAGGATGCGGTCAAGAAGGCGTACGGCGTACTGGCCTTCATTAATCGAGGGATTGAGTTTAGGAGTCGGGAGATAATGCTGCAGCTTTATAGGACCCTGGTTAGACCCCACTTGGAGTACTGCGCGCAGTTCTGGTCACCTCATTACAGGAAAGATGTTGAAGCCATTGAAAGGGTGCAGAGGAGATTTACAAGGATGTTGCCTGGATTGGGGGGCATGCCTTATGAGGATAGGTTGAGGGAGCTTGGTCTCTTCTCCCTGGAGAGACGAAGGATGAGAGGTGACCTGATAGAGGTTTACAAGATGTTGAGAGGTCTGGATAGGGTAGACTCTCAGAGGCTATTTCCAAGGGCTGAAATGGTTGCTACGAGAGGACACAGGTTTAAGGTGCTGGGGGGTAGGTACAGAGGAGATGTCAGGGGTAAGTTTTTCACTCAGAGGGTGGTGGGTGAGTGGAATCGGCTGACGTCGGTGGTGGTGGAAGCAAACTCGTTGGGGTCTTTTAAGAGACTTCTGGATGAGTACATGGGATTTAATGGGATTGAGGGCTATAGATAGGCCTAGAGGTGGGGATGTGATCGGCGCAACTTGTGGGCCGAAGGGCCTGTTTGTGCTGTGGCTTTCTATGTTCTATGTTCTATGTTCTATTACTACTCTCTGAGTAAAGAACCTACCTCTAACATCTATCCTATATCTCTCACCCCTCAATTTAAAGCTATGTCCCCTCGTGCAACACCATCCGAGAAAAAAGGCTCTCACTATCCACCCTATCTAATCCTCTGATCATCTTGTATGCCTCTATTAAGTCACCTCTTAACCTTCTTTTCTCTAACGAAAACAGCCTCATGCCCCTCAGCCTTTCCTCATACGATTTTCCCACCATACCAGGCAACATTCTGGTAAATCTCCTCTGCACCCTTTCCAACACTTCCACATCTTTCCTATAATACGGCGACCAGAACTGTACGCAATACTCCAAATGCGGCCGCACCAGAGTTTTGTACAGTTGCAGCATGACCTCCTGGCTCCGAAACTCAATCCCTCTACCAATAAAAGCTAACACACCGTACGCCTTCTTAACAACCTTATCAACCTGGGTGCCAACTTTCAGGGATCTATGCACATGGACACCCAGATCCCTCTGTTCATCCACACTACCAAGTATCTTACCATTAGCCCAGTACTCTGTATTCCTGTTACTCCTTCCAAAGTGAATCACCTCACACTTTTCCTCATTAAACTCCATTTGCCACCTCTCAGCCCAGCTCTGCAGCTTATCTATGTCCCTCTGTAACCTGCCACTTCCCTCCGCACTGTCTACAACTCCACCGACTTTAGTGTCATCCGCAAATTTACTAATCCATCCTTCCACGCCCTCATCCAGGTCATTAATAAAAAGGCAAACAGCAGTGGCCCCAAAACAGATCCTTGCGGTACACCACTAGTAACTGAACTCCAGAATGAATATTTCCCATCAACCACCACCCTTTGTTTTCTTACAGCTAGCCAATTCCTGATCCAAACCGCTAAATCACCCTCAATCCCATGTGTCCGTATTTTCTGCAAAAGCTTACCATGGAGCAGGAGAGCAATAGTTATTGTGGACTCGATAGTTAGAGGGATAGATAGGAGGTTCTGTGGCAGCGAAAGAGACTCATGGATGGTATGTTGCCTCCCGGGTGCCAAGGTCCGTGATGTCTCGGACCGTGTTTTCAGGATCCTAAAGGGGGAGGGGGAACAGTTACAAGTCGTGGTACACATCGGTACCAACGACATAGGTAAGAGAAGGGACGGGGATTTAAAACAGGAATTTAGGGAGCTGGGCTGGAAGCTGAGAGCCAAGACAAAACATGTTGTCATCTCGGGTTTGTTGCCGGTGCCACGTGCTAGCGAGTTGTGGAACAGGGAGAGAGTACAGATAAACACGTGGCTGCAGGGATAGTGTAGGAGGGAGGGTTTCAGTTACGTGGATAATTGGAGCACATTCTGGGGAAGGTGGGACCTGTACAAACAGGACGGGGTGCACCTGAACCAGAGGGACACCAATATCCTGGGAGGGAAATTTGCATTCGGCTCTTCAGGGGGTTTAAACTAATTTGTCAAGGGGATGGGAAAAGGAGCTGTAGTCCAGAAGCCAGTGTTGAGTGTAGTGAGGTACTGAGGAGGGAATCAAGGTCGCAGGTGTACCGGCAGACAGGAAGATGGGTTGAAGTGTGTCTACTTCAATGCAAGGAGCATCTGGAATAAGGTAGGTGAACTTGGAGCGTGGATTGGTACTTGGGACTATGATGTTGTGGCCATTACGGAGACATGGTTGGAACAGGGACAGGAATGGTTGTTGGAGGTTCCGGGGTATAGATGCTTCAGTAAAAGTAGGGAAGGTGGTAAAAGAGGTGGAGGAGTAGCATTGTTAATCAACGATAGTTTAACGGCTGCAGAAAGGCAGTTCGAAGGAGATTGCCTCCTGAGGTAATATGGGCTGAAGTTAGAAATAGGAAAGGAGCAGTCACGTTGTTAGGAGTTTTCTATAGGCCCCCAAATAGTAATAGAGATGTGGAGGAAGAAATTGCAAAGCAGATTATGGAAAGGTGTGGAGGTCACAGGGTAGTTGTCATGGGTGACTTTACTTTCCAAATATTGATTGGAACCTTTATAGGTTGAATAGTTCGGATGGGGCAGTTTTTGTACAGTGTGTGCAGGAGGGTTTCCTGACACAATATGTGGATAGGCTGACAAGAGGTGGGGCTACTTTGGATTTGGTACTGGGTAATGAACCAGGCCAAGTGTTAGATTTGTTTGTGGGTGAGCACTTTGGAGATAGTGACCACAATTTGGTGTCTTTCACTATTGCAATGGAGAGGGATAGGGCCATATGACAGGGCAAGGGTTATAATTGGGGGAAGGGTAATTATGATGCGATTAGGTGGGAATTAGGGAGCATCAGATGGGAACAGAAACTGTCAGGGAAAGGCACAAATGAAAAGTGAGCTTGTTCAAGGAACAAATACTGCATGTCCTTGATTGGTATGTCCCTGTCAGGCAGGGAGGGAATGGCCGAGTGAGGGAACCATGGTTCACGAAAGAGGTTGAATGTCTTGTCAAGAGGAAAAGGGAAGCGAATGTAAGGATGAGAAAACAAGGTTCAGTTGGGTCGCTTGAGGGTTACAAGGTAGCAAGGAATGAGCTAAGAAAAAGGGCTTAGGAGAGCTAGGAGGGGGCATGAGAAGTCCTTGGCGGGTCAGATCAAGGAAAACCCCAAGGCTTTTTAGTCTTATGTGAGAAGTAAAAGAATGACCAGGGTGAGGTTATTGCCGGTCAAGGACATTAGTGGGAACTTGGGCATGGAGTCAGAAGAGATAGGAGAGGTGATGAATGAATACTTTTCTTCAGTGTTCACCAAGGAGAGGGGCCATGTTTTTGAGAATGAGAGTGTGATACAGGCTGATAGGCTGGAGGAGGTAGATGCACTGAGGGAAGATGTATCAGCAATTTTGAAAAATCTGAGGGTCGATAAGTCCCCTGGGCCAGATGGGATATATCCTAGGATTCTTTGGGAGGCAAGGGATGAGATTGCAGAGCCTTTGGCTTTGTTCTTTGGATCCTCACTGTCCACGGGGATAGTGCCAGAGGACTGGAGAGTGGTGAATGTTGTTCCACTGTTTAAGAAAGGAAATAGGAATGACCCTGGTAATTATAGGCCAGTTAGTCTTACTTTGGTGGTCAGTAAGTTAATGGAAAAGGTCCTGAGGGATAGGATTTATGACCATTTGGAAAGATGCAGCTTAATCTGGGACAGTCAACACGGATTCATGAAGGGTAAGTCTTGCCTCACAAGTTTGATTGAATTCTTTGAGGAGGTAACTAGGTGTTTAGATGAAGGTAGAGCAGTTGATGTCGTATACATGGATTTTAGTAAGGCGTTTGATAATGTTCCCCTGGTCGGCTCATGAAGAAAGTAAGGAGGTGTGGGATAGAGGGAGATTTGGCCGATTGGATAGGTAACTGGCTATCTGATCGAAGACAGAGGGTGGTGGTGGATGGAAAATTTTCGGATTGGAGGCAGGTTGCTAGCGGAGTGCCACAGGGATCAGTGCTTGGTCCTCTGCTCTTTGTGATTTTTATTAATGACTTAGAGGAGGGGGCTGAAGGGTGGATCAGTAAATTTGCTGATGACACCAAGATTGGTGGAGTAGTGGATGAGGTGGAGGGCTGTTGTAGGCTGCAAAGAGACATAGATAGGATGCAAAGCTGGGCTGAAAAATGGCAAATGGAGTTTAACCCTGATAAATTTTCCGGTTGGAGGAAGGTAACTAGTGGCGTGCCGCAGGGATGGGTACTCGGGCCGCAACTGTTTACCATTTATATAGATGATCTGGAGGAGGGGACGGAGTGTAGGGTAACGAAGTTTGCAGACGACACAAAGATAAGTGGAAAAGTGAATCGTGTGGAGGACGGAGAAGATCTGCGGAGAGATTTGGACAGGCTGAGTGAGTGGGCGAGGATATGGCAAATGGAGTATAACGTTGATAAATGCGAGGTTATACACTTTGGAGGAAATAATAATAAATGGGATTATTATCTCAATGGAAACAAATTAAAACATGCTACCGTGCAAAGGGACCTGGGGGGTCCTTGTGCATGAGACGCAAAAGCCCAGTCTGCAGGTACAACAGGTGATCAAGAAGGCAAATGGGATGTTGGCCTATATTGCGAAGGGGATAGAATATAAAAGCAGGGATGTCTTGATGCACCTGTACAGGGCATTGGTGAGGCCGCAGCTGGAATACTGTGTGCAGTATTGGTCCCCTTATATGAGGAAGGATATATTGGCATTGGAGGGAGTGCAGAGAAGGTTCACCAGGTTGATACCGGAGATGAGGGGTTTGGATTATGAGGAGAGGCTGAGGAGATTGGGTTTGTACTCGTTGGAGTTTAGAAGGATGAGGGGGGATCTTATGGAGACTTATAAGATAATGCGGGGGCTGGATAGGGTGGAGGCGGGGAGATTCTTTCCACTTAGTAAGGAAGATAAAACTAGAGGACACAGCCTCAAAATAAAGGGGGGTCGGTTTAAGACAGAGTTGAGGAGGAACTTCTTCTCCCAGAGGGTGGTGAATCTCTGGAATTCTCTGCCCACTGAGGTGGTGGAGGCTACCTCGCTGAATATGTTTAAAGCGCGGATGGATGGATTCCTGATCGGTAAGGGAATTAAGGGTTATGGGGATCAGGCGGGTAAGTGGTACTGATCCACGTCAGATCAGCCATGATCTTATTGAATGGCGGGGCAGGCTCGAGGGGCTAGATGGCCTACTCCTGCTCCTATTTCTTATGTTCTTAAATGTGAGGTGATTCATTTTGGTAGGACTAATTTAAATGTGGATTACAGGGTCAAAGATAGGGTTCTGAAGACTGTGGAGGAACAGAGAGATCTTGGGGTCCATATCCACAGATCTCTTAAGGTTGCCACTCAAGTGGATAGAGCTGTGAAGAAGGCCTATAGTGTGTTAGCTTTTATTAACAGGGGGTTGGAGTTTAAGAGCCATGGGGTTATGCTGCAACTGTACAGGACCTTGGTGAGACCACATTTGGAATATTGTGTGCAGTTCTGGTCACCTCACTATAAGAAGGATGTGGAAGCGCTGGAAAGAGTGCAGAGGAGATTTACCAGGATGTTGCCTGGTTTGGAGGGTAGGTCTTATGAGGAAAGGTTGAGGGAGCTAGGGCTGTTCTCTCTGGAGTGGAGGAGGCTGAGGGGAGACTTAATAGAGGTTTATAAAATGATGAAGGGGATAGATAGAGTGAACGTTCAAAGACTATTTCCTCGGGTGGATGGAGCTATTACAAGGGGGCATAACTATAGGGTTCGTGGTGGGAGATATAGGAAGGATATAAGAGGTAGGTTCTTTACGCAGAGAGTGGTTGGGGTGTGGAATGGACTGCCTGCAGTGATTGTGGAGTCAGACACTTTAGGAACATTTAAGCGGTTATTGGATAGGCACATGGAGCACACCAGGATGATAGGGAGTGGGATAGCTTGATCTTGGTTTCAGATAAAGCTCGGCACAACATCGTGGGCCGAAGGGCCTGTTCTGTGTTGTACTGTTCTATGTTCTATGTCTTATGAGGAAAGGTTGAGGGAGCTAGAGCTTTTCTCTTTGGAGCGGAGGAGGATGAGAGGTGACTTAATAGAGGTTTATTAGATGATGAGGGGGATAGATAGAGTGGACGTTCAGAGACTATTTCCTCGGGTGTATGTAGCTGTTACTAGGGGGCATAATTATAAGGTTCATGGTGGGAGATACAGGAATGTTCTTTACTCAGAGAGTGGTTGGGGTGTGGAATGGACTGCCTGCTTTGATAGTGGAGTCCCACACTTTAGGAACTTTCAAGCGGTTATTGGATAGGCACATGGAGCACACCAGAATGATAGGGAGTGGGATAGCTTGATCTTGGTTTCGGACAAAGCTCGGCACATCATCGAGGGCCGAAGGGCTTGTGCTGTGCTGTACTGTTCTATGTTCTATCTTATCCATAAAGGTTAAGAAAGTGTCCAGTCCTTCCTCCAAGTCCAAATGCTCCAACTCCAATTTGGAAAATACTTTGTGTCTAATTTCCCTTCTATGTGGTAAAGAAAGAGCCAAGGCCATTCCTTGTTTTCTTTTTCCCAAATCGGCTACCATAGTCCACATGATGACTTCACTTCCCCATTGGTCATAAGGTTCAGTTTCTGAAAATAGTGGTGAATAGTCATATCCTGATACTTTTACTCTGGGTTCAGTCATTTTGTTGTCTCCTACTCACTCCTTTGTTGATTAGAATTTAAGTGAAGCCTTTTTTTAAAAAAAGAAGTCATCACTTGCAGTCCTTTACTTCGAACCATCTTCTGCTACCACTGTTTGAGCCTCTCAATTGTAGTTCAGTAAAGGAGACACAAGGATCAGCTTCTTCATAAACTACCTTTATTTCTTTGATCCAGTTCCACACACAATTCTCCTTCAACCCACAGAGTCACCTGTGTCCCCTTTGTATATCAGTGACTTCTATTGAATAATTGACATCAAATTAGGACTAAATTGGAAGGTCTGTTAACCCATTCCTAACACCCACCACCCTGCCGCCGGGCAGCGGAGGTCCCCAGTGGAGATCCCTCTGGAGGGATCCCCCCCACTATCTTGGGGACCTGAGGTAGAGGGTGCTGCACGCAGCATTACCGTACAACCATAGGTTTTTCCGGTTCATGGGCTCCCAAGTGTGCTCTTTTTGCAACCTTGTGGAGTCCCTGGACTATGTCTTTGTTGCATGTTATAGGCTGCACAACCTTTTTAGTTTTCTAAAGAATCCTTTATTGATGTTTTATTTGCACTTCAGTCCCACGTTCCTGATCTACAGATGCCTGGTGTGGAGGGGGGCGGGGAAGGAGGAGGACCTCCTCGTGAACCTGCTCCTGGGCCCAGTAAGGCATTCCATCAACAGGTCCAGGCAATGGGCGATCGTGGGGGTCGTCCAACCTGACTGTCTGCCCCTCTACCGTGGCTATATTCACGGCCAGGTGTCCCTGGAAAGGGAGCATGCGGTGTCCAAGGGCACCGTTAAAGCCTTCCGTGCCCGCTGGGCACCGCAAGGACTGGGGTGTATTATCAACCCCATTAATCACATTTTAATTTGATGTTTTAAGTTTCCTTTCCACTTTGTTTTCTGTTTTGGGCGGTTCCCCTCCTTTTTGGGAGCCGCCCTTTTTAAGTTGTCCCTAAGTTAATTTGATTTTGTTTATTTGGTTGGTACACTAAAAGAATTCATAACACCCACCGCCCTCTGTGTAAAAAGCTTCCCCTGCACATATCTACTGAACCATTCCCCCCTTAACTTAAACTTGTGCCTCCTTGTAATTGTCATTTCTGCCCTGGGAAAAAGCTTCCAACTGTTTACCTTATCTATGTCTCTCATAATTTTATAAACTTCTGTCAGGTTGCCCCTCAGCCTCTGTCTTTCCAGGGAAAATAGTCCCAGTTTATTCAATCTCTCCTCATAGCTAATACCCTCCATACCACGCAACCTTCTGGTAAACCTTTTCTGCATTCTCTGCAAAGCCTCCACGTCCGTCTGGTAGTGTGGTGACCAGAATTGAACACAGTATTCCAAATGTGACCGAACCAACGTTTTATATAACTGTAACATAATTTGCCAACTTTTATACTCGATGCCCCGTCCGATTAAGGCAAGAATGCCATATGCTTTCTTCACCACCTTTTCCATCTGTGCTGCCACTTTTAAGGATCTGTGGATCTGTACTTCCAGATGTTTCTGTGTGTCTATGTTCATGATGGTCCTGCCATTTATTTGAAAGCTCCCACTTGAATTGGATCTATCAAAATGCATCACCTCACATTTGTCTGGATTAAATTCCATCTGCCATTTCACTGCCCGATTCTTCTGCAAGGAAGAAACTGTTCTTGAGTCAAATGGAATGTGTTTTCAGACTTTTGTATCTTTTAAGGTGGCAGAGAGAATGTCCGGAGTGCGTGAGGTCCTTAATTATGCTGGCTGCCTTTCTGAGGCAACGGGAAGTGTAGACAGTCAATGGATGGGAGGCTGGTTTGCTTGATGGATTGGGCTACGTTCACAACCCTTTATAATTTCTTATGGTCTTGGACAGAGCAGAAGCCATACCAAACTGTGATACATCCGGAAAGGATGCTTTTTATGCTGCACCTGTAAACGTTGGTGAGAGTCGTAGGAATTGACTTGCAAAGCAATAACAATAAAATTATCCATCTTGAATGAGCTTCTTTAAGCCTTCTTCATAGTCATCTGAAGCTGAGCTGTTAGTGCTGATTGACATTCTGGATAAGTTACGGAATGCCTCTTAATGCTGAATATTCTTGATGTGATAATTGGGTGAGATCAAACCACATGGTCTCCTCACTGCTTCTGCATTATTTAAAAGGTTCCACGTTGTGAAGTATTTATTAAATTAATGACTTGGATTTGGGGATACGGGTCACAACTTTGTCATTTACAGGTGACATGAAACTTTCCTGGTACCCCTACTGGCACCGTTCAGAACGCCTCCAAAATTGTAAATGGGGTCCCCACTCCTTGATGTGGGGCCGCCAACTGTTGGTCCACATGCCGTCGCCAAATCATCTCATCCTGAAATTTCCTCCATATAGGACAATGGCCCTGTCTTGGCTACAGTCAGGGCTGGAACCCGCTTCTCCCATGAAGCGTAGTTTCTGGCAAGAACCAACTCACCCTTCTGAAATGCCTTTAGCTTGGCATGTTTGGCTCGCCAGCCCATTTGCGCCTCCTGGTTCCTCTCCACCACTCATCTCATCAGGCCTCAGTAGGTTAAACATTGTATGCAACTGTCTCCCAAACATCAACTCCATGGGTGAGCATTTAGTTGTTGCATCGGAGGTGTTCCTGCACACACTCAAGAACTGGTTTAATCTTCATGTTAATGACCCCTCCCCCTGTGAAGCCTCCAAAGATTGTTTAACAGACTGTACAAAACGCTCTGCTAACCCATTCGTGTCTGGCTTGTAGGGTGCAGACTTTATATGACAAATTTCTTGCAGTTCGATGTACTCCTCAAAGTCCCGCGACACAAACTGCGGTCTGTTTTCACTTGCAACCCGTCTAGGTTATCCAAACCGACCAAACATGTCATCAAGCTTGGCAAGGGTCAACTCGGTGGTCATTGATTTCATACATATCACTTCCGGCCACTTTGAGTGTGCGTCGACTGCCATCGGCAACATCTGGCGTCCACTGGCCCTACAAAGTCTATGTGGACGCGCTCCCAAGGGTCGCTTGGCCATTCCCATGGGTGCAATGCCAATGTAGGTTGAGCCTTCCAGATCTTGGAATACGACAGCACGAGCCTGCTTTCTTCTCAATGCTGGCATCGACTTTTGGCCACCACACATAACTGCGCACCACCTCTTTCATCTGCATCACTCCCAGGTGCCTTTGGCGCAGTTACTCCAACACTTTCCTCCTCAACGAAGGGGAATGACGACCTGCATGCCCCACAACAAACAACTGGCCTGCACTGACAATCCCCACTGCCAGCTTCCATACTGCCTCAGTTCCGGATTCTTCTGTTGGCTTGTCCTCTCCTGGATCAGTTCGACTACTTGACTTGGTACAGGATCCTTTCATGTAGCTTGTTTCACCTTAGCAGCTGTAATCGTTACCTTATCATCTTGTGAAAAGTACTTGACAAAGAATAAAGAAAATTACAGCACAGGAACAGGCCCTTTGGCCCTCCAAGCCTGCACCGACCATGCTGCCCGACTGAACTAAAACCTCCTCCCCTTCCGGGGACCAGATCCCTCTGTTCCCATCCTATTCATGCATTTGTCCAGACACTGCTTAAAAGTCACTATTGTATCCGCTTCCGCTACCTCCCCCTGCAGCAAGTTCCAGGCACCCACCGCCCTCTGTGTAAAAAATCTGCCCTTTGCATCTTAAACCTATGCCCCCTAGTAATTGACTCTTCCACCCTGGGAAAAAGCTTCTGACTATCCACTCTGTCCATGCCTCTCATAATCTTGTAGACTTCTATCAGGTTGCCCCTCAACCTCTGTCGTTTCAGTGAGAACAAACCAAGTTTCTCCAACCTCTCCTCATAGCTAATGCCCTCCATGCCAGGCTCCAAAGCCTCCATATCCTCTGGTAGTGTGGCGACCAGAATTGAACACTATATTCCAAATGCGGCCTAACTAAGATTGTATAAAGCTGCAACTTGACTTGCCAATTTTTAAACTCAATGCCCCGACCGATGAAGGCAAGCATGCCGTATGCCTTCTTGACTACCTTCTCCACCTGCATTGCCACTTTCAGTGACCTGTGTACTTGTACACCCAGATCCCTCTGCCTATCAATACTCTTAAGGATTCTACCTTTTACTATATATTTCCTATCTGTATTAGACCTTCCAAAACGCATTACATGATCTAGATAGCATTACCTGAACATAGAACATTACAGCGGAGTACAGGCCCTTCGGCCCTCGATGTTGCGCCGACCAGTGGAACCAATCTAAAGCCCCTCTAATCTACACTATTCCAATATCATCCATATGTTTATCCAATAACCACTTGAACGCTCTCAACGTTGACGAGTCCACTATTGCTGCAGGCAAGGCATTCCTCGCCCTTACTACTCTCTGAGTAAAGAACCTACCTCTAACATCTGTCCTATATCTTTCATCCCTCAATTTAAAGCTATGTCCCCTCGTGCTAGCCATCACCATCCGAGGAAAAAGGCTCTCACTATCCACCCTATCTAATCCTCTGATCATCTTGTATGCCTCTATTAAGTCACCTCTTAACCTTCTTCTCTCTAACGAAAACAACCTCAAGCTCCTCAGCCTTTCCTCATACGATTTTCCCACCATACCAGGCAACATCCTCGTAAATCTCCTCTGCACCCTTTCCATCACTTCCACATCTTTCCTATAATACGGCGACCAGAACTGTACGCAATACTCCAAATGCGGCCGCACCAGAGTTTTGTACAGTTGCAGCATGACCTCCTGGCTCCGAAACTCAATCCCTCTACCAATAAAAGCTAACACACCGTACGCCTTCTTAACAACCCTATCAACCTGGGTGCCAACTTTCAGGGATCTATGCACATGGACACCCAGATCCCTCTGTTCATCCACACTACCAAGTATCTTACCATTAGCCCAGTACTCTGTATTCCTGTTACTCCTTCCAAAGTGAATCACCTCACACTTTTCCGCATTCAACTCCATTTGCCACCTCTCAGCCCAGCTCTGCAGCTTATCTATGTCCCTCTGTAACCTGCCACTTCCCTCCGCACTGTCCACAACTCCACCGAGTTTAGTGTCATCCGCAAATTTACTAATCCATCCTTCCACGCCTTCATCCAGGTCATGAATAAAAATGACAAACAGCAGTGGCCCCAAACAGATCCTTGCGGTACACCACTAGTAACTGAACTCCAGGATGAATATTTCCCATCAACCACCACCCTCTGTTTTCTTACAGCTAGCCAATTCCTGATCCAAACCACTAAATCACCCTCAATCCCATGTGTCCGTATTTTCTGCAAAAGCTTACCATGGGGAACCTTATCAAACGCTTTGCTGAAATCCATATACACCACATCAACCGCTTTACCCTCATCCAGCTCTTTGGTCACCTTCTCAAAGAACTCAATAAGGTTTGTGAGGCACGACCTACCCTTCACAAAACCGTGCTGACTATCCCTAATCAAATTATTCCTTTCTAGGTGATTATAAATCCTATCTCTTCTAATCCTTTCCAATACTTTGCCCACAACAGAAGTAAGGCTCACCGGTCTATAATTACCAGGGTTGTCCCTACTCCCCTTCTTGAACAAGGGGACAACATTTGGTATCCTCCAGTCTTCTGGCACTGTTCCTGTAGACAATGACGACACAAAGATCAAAGCCAAAGGCTCTGCAATCTCCTCTCTAGCCTCCCAGAGAATCCTAGGTAAAATCCCATCCGGCCCAGGGGACTTATCTATTTTTACCCTTTCCAGAATTGCTAACACCTCCTCCTTATGAACATCAATCGCATCCAGTCCAACAGCCTGCATCTCAGTACTCCCCTCGACAACACTGTCCCTCTCCAGTGTGAATACCGACGAAAAATATTCCTTTAGTGCCTCTCCTATCTCTTCAGACTCCACGCACAACTCCCACTGGGACCTCTGTGACAAACAACGGCAGCCTGGATAATGCGTTTGCATTTGCATGTCAATCCGACGGGCGATAGCACATTTCATACGAGTGACTGTGACCCAATAATATCAACGCCCACCTCTGCAGCTAAGCTGCGGCCATAAATGGAATCGCTGAGTAAGGTCCCAAAACTTTGGTCAGCCATCTGTGGTCCATCAGTAAGAGAAAATTCCTGCCGTACAGTTATTGGTGAAACCACCAGGTTGATACCAGAGATGAGGGATGTTGATTATGAGGAGAGACTGAGCAGATTGGGTTTGTATTCGTTGGAATTTAGAAGGCTGAGGGGGGATCTTATAGAGACATATAAGATAATGAAGGGGCTGGATAGGGTAGAGGTGGAGAGATTCTTTCCACTTAGAAAGGAAGCTAGAACTAGAGGGCACAGCCTCAAAATAAAGGGGGGTCAGTTTAGGACAGAGTTGAGGAGGAACTTCTTCTCTCAGAGGGTGGTGAATCTCTGGAATTCTCTGCCCACTGAAGTGGTGGAGGCTACCTCGTTGAATATGTTTAAATCACGGATAGATGGATTCCTGATCGGTAAGGGAATTAGGGGTTATAGGGATCAGGCGGGTAAGTGGAATGATCCACTTCAGATCAGCCATGATCTTATTGAATGGCGGGGCAGGCTCGAGGGCCTAGATGGCCTACTCCTGCTCCTATTTCTTATGTTCTTATGTAAACTTGGTAAAGTCGAAAATGGCTCCTTCTCTTCTGCTTTAGAGAGTGACCTCAATGCAAATGCAGTGGGCCTATCTTCTCCATTAGCCATCACATTGAGCAAAGAACAGTACAGCACAGGAAACATGCCCTTCGGCCCTCCAAGCCTGTGCCGCTCCTTGGTCCAACTAGACCAATCGTTTGTATCCCTCCATTCCCAGGCTGCTCATGTGACTATCCAGGTAAGTCTTAAACGATGTCAGTGTGCCTGCCTCCACCACCCTACTTGGCAGCGCATTCCAGGCCCCCACCACCCTCTGTGTAAAAAACATCCCTCTGATATCTGAGTTATACTTCGCCCCTCTCACCTTGAACCCGTGACCCCTCGTGAACGTCACTTCTGATCTGGGAAAAAGCTTCCCACCGTTCACCCTATCTATCCCCTTCATAATCTTGTACACCTCTATTAGATCTCCCCTCATTCTCCGTCTTTCCAGGGAGAACAACCCCAGTTTACCCAATCTCTCCTCATAGCTAAGACCCTCCATACCAGGCAACATCCTGGTAAACCTTCTCTGCACTCTCTCTAACGCCTCCACGTCCTTCTGGTAGTGCGGCGACCAGAACTGGGTGCAGTACTCCAAATGTGGCCTAACCAGCGTTCTATACAGCTGCATCATCAGACTCCAGCTTTTATACTCTATACCCCGTCCTATAAAGGCAAGCATACCAAATGCCTTCTTCACCACCTTCTCCACCTGTGTTGCCACCTTCAAGGATTTGTGGACTTGCACACCTAGGTCCCTCTGTGTTTCTATACTCCTGATGACTCTGCCATTTATTGTATAACTCCTCCCTACATTATTTCTTCAAAATGCATCACTTCGCATTTATCCGGATTAAACTCCATCTGCCACCTCTCCGCCCAATTTTCCAGCCTATCTATATCCTGCTGTATTGCCCGACAATGCTCTTCGCTATCCGCAAGTCCAGCCATCTTCGTGTCATCCGCAAACTTGCTGATTACACCAGTTACACCTTCTTCCAAATCATTTACATATATCACAAATAGGTAAATAGATACATCTATAGATATAGATATCTACAAATAGATATATAGATATATAGATATATATTTTGATATATAGATCACAAATATTGGATAGCACCGCTCCAACACCTTATGATGAAGCATCACAGGCCAGCTGCAGAGGTCATTTGGGGTTGAAATGGACTAGCCCCAAACTCCTTCAATGCCTTTTCCACTGCCTAGTAAGCCTTTTCACACTCCAGCGCCACTGCCACGCCTGTCCCTTTATCAACAACCGATGCAGAGGTTTCAAAACTGTCACCAAGTCAGTCACAAATTTGCCAAAAAGCTTGTGGGTTCCACGAAAGATCTCAACGGGGACACATTTCTGGTCTCAGCACTTTCATTATGAGTTCTTCGACGCTTTATGCAACCCTTTATGCAACCCTTCACTGTCGAGAACGTGACCTAAATGCTTGCTTTTATAGGATGGGGCATAGAGTATAAAAGTTGGGGTCTGATGTTGCAGTTATATAGAACATAGAACAGTACAGCACAGAACAGGCCCTTCGGCCCACGATGTTGTGCCGAGCTTTATCTGAAACCAAGATCAAGCTATCCCACTCCCTATCATACTGGTGTGCTCCATGTGCCTATCCAATAACCACTTAAATGTTCCTAAAGTGTCTGACTCCACTATCACTGCAGGCAGTCCATTCCACACCCCAACCACTCTCTGCGTGAAGAACCTACCTCTGATATCCTTCCTGTATCTCCCACCACGAACCCTATAGTTATGCCCCCTTGTAATAGCTCCATCCACCCGAGGAAATAGTCTTTGAACGTTCACTCTATCTATCCCCTTCATCATTTTATAAACCTCTATTAAGTCTCCCCTCAGCCTCCTCCCCTCCAGAGAGAACAGCCCTAGCTCCCTCAACCTTTCCTCATAAGACCTACCCTCCAAACCAGGCAGCATCCTGGTAAATCTCCTCTGCACTCTTTCCAGCGCTTCCACATCCTCCTTATAGTGGGGTGACCAGAACTGCACACAATATTCCAAATGTGGTCTCACCAAGGTCCTGTACAGTTGCAGCATAACCCCACGGCTCTTAAACTCCAACCCCCTGTTAATAAAAGCTAACACACTATAGGCCTTCTTCACAGCTCTATCCACTTGAGTGGCAACCTTTAGAGATCTGTGGATATGGACCCCAAGATCTCTCTGTTCCTCCACAGTCTTCAGAACCCTACCTTTGACCCTGTAATCCACATTTAAATTAGTCCTACCAAAATGAATCACCTCACATTTAAGAACATAAGAACATAAGAAATAGGAGCAGGAGTAGGCCATCTAGCCCCTCGAGCCTGCCCCGCCATTCAATAAGATCATGGCTGATCTGACGTGGATCAGTACCACTTACCCGCCTGATCCCCATAACCCTTAATTCCCTTACCGCTCAGGAATCCATCCATCCGCGCTTTAAACATATTCAGCGAGGTAGCCTCCACCACCTCAGTGGGCAGAGAATTCCAGAGATTCACCACCCTCTGGGTTAAACACCATTTGCCATTTTTCAGCCCAGCTTTGCATCCTATCTATGTCTCTTTGCAGCATACAACAGCCCTCCACCTCATCCACTACTCCACCAATCTTGGTGTCATCAGCAAATTTACTGATCCACCCTTCAGCCCCCTCCTCTAAGTCATTAATAAAAATCACAAGGAGCAGAGGACCAAGCACTGATCCCTGCGGCACTGCGCTAGCAACCTGCCTCCAATCCGAAAATTTTCCATCCACCACCACCCTCTGTCTTCGATCAGACAGCCAGTTACCTATCCAATCGGCCAACTTTCCCTCTATCCCACACCTCCTCACTTTCATCATAAGCCGACCATGGGGGACCTTATCAAACGCCTTACTAAAATCCATGTATATGACATCAACTGCCCTACCTTCATCAACACACTTAGTTACCTCCTCAAAAAATTCAATCAAATTTGTGAGGCACGACTTGCCCTTCACGAATCCGTGCTGACTATCCCGGATTAATCCGCATCTTTCTAAATGGTCGTAAATCCCATCCCTAAGGACCTTTTCTATCAATTTACCAACCACCGAAGTAAGACTAACCGGTCTATAATCATTTCTATTCCCTTTCTTAAACAGAGGAACAACATTCGCCATTCTCCAGTCCTCTGGTACCATCCCCGTGGACAGTGAGGACCCAAAGATCAAAGCCAAAGGCTCTGCAATCTCATCCCTTGCCTCCCAAAGAATCCTAGGATATATTTCATCAGGCCCAGGGGACTTATCGACCTTCAGTTTATTCAAAACTGCCAGGACATCCTCCCTCCGAACATCTATTTCCTCCAGCCTATTAGCCTGTAACACCTTCTCTTCCTCAAAAACATGTCCCCATTCCTTGGTGAACACTGAAGAAAAGTATTCATTCATCACCTCTCCTATCTCTACTGACTCCATACACAAGTTCCCACTACTGTCCTTGACCGGCCCTAACCTCACCCTGGTCATTCTTTTATTCCTCACATAAGAGTAAAAAGCCCTTGGGGTTTTCCTTGATCCGACCCGCCAAGGACTTCTCATGTCCCCTCCTAGCTCTCCTAAGCCCCTTTTTCAGCTCATTCCTTGCTAACTTGTAACCCTCAATCGAGCCATCTGAACCTTGTTTCCTCATCCCTACATAAGCTTCCCTCTTCCTTTTCACAAGACATTCCACCTCTTTTGTGAACCATGGTTCCCTCACTCGGCCATTTCCTCCCTGCCTGACAGGGACATACCTATCAAGGACACCCAGTATTTGTTCCTTGAAAAAGTTCCACTTTTCATTAGTTCCTTTCCCTGACAGTTTCTGTTCCCAACTTATGCCCCCTAATTCTTGCCTAATCGCATCATAATTACCTCTCCCCCAATTGTAAACCTTGCCCTGCCCGCCTCCCCCCCCTCACCTTGAACCTATGACCCCTTGTGTTCGTCACCTCCGACCTGGGAAAAAGCTTCCCACTATTCACTCTATCTATGCCCTTCATAATTTTATACACCTCTATTAGGTCGCCCCTCATCCTCCGTCTTTCCAGGGAGAACAACCCCAGTTTACCCAATCTCTCCTCATACAAGTACACTGGACCCCTGAGAGACCACTCAAAATCTGGTCCATTGCTCTTTGAAAAACGGCCGGGGCCAACGTCAACCAAAAAGGCAGTTGTTTATAACGGAATAACCTTTTTTTGGGTGATGGTGGTTAATGGTGGCTGGGAGCCTAAAGCCATCCCCACCTGCAGATAGTTATAAGATAGCTATAGAATCATAGAATCCTATAGTGCAGAAGGAGGCCATTCGGCCCATCGAGTCTGCACTGACCGCAATCCCACCCAGGTCCTATCACCGTAACCCCATGCATTTCATAGAATCATAGAATCCTACAGTGCAGAAGGAGGCCATTCGGCCCATCAGGCCTGCACTGACCACAATCCCCCCAGGCTCTATCCCCATAACTCCATGCATTTACCCTAGCTAGTCCCCCTGACACTAAGGGACAATTTAGCACGGCCAATTCACCTAACCCACACATCTTTGAAGTGTGGGAGGAAACCGGAGCACCCGGAGGAAACCCATGCAGACACGGGGAGGATGTGCAAACTCCACACAGACAGTGACCCAGCTGGGAATCGAACCCAGGTCCCTGGAGCTGTGAGGCAGCAGTGCTAATCACTGTGCCACCATGCCGCCTAATGAATAAGGATAAGTCAGGACCTTGCAGGAAGTAACTAAACTGGGGGAGGGCCAATCATGACAGTATTAGGCAGGAAAACAATCCTAACCTCGTCAACCTCTCCTCATATATCAGTCCCGCCATCCCCGGAATCAGCCTGGTAAACCTTCGCTGTATTCCCTCGAGAGCAAGAACATCCTTCCTCAGAAAAGGAGACCAAAACTGTGTACAATACTCGAGCTAGTGTAGGAGGGAGGGTTTCAGATATCTGGACCATTGAGGTCACTTCAGGGGCAGATGGGACCTGTACAAGAAGGACGGGTTGCATCTAAGCTGGAAGGGCACAAATATTCTGGCCGGGAGATTTGCTAGTGTCACACGGGAGGATTTAAACTAGTTTGGCAGAGGGGTGGGAACCAAAGCAAAGGTGAATTAGCTGAAGGGGAACCAGAGAGTCGGGCCAGTAAGACCCAGAGAAACAGCAGGCAGGGTGGGATTGCAAATCAGAGAGGGTCTGGTGGACTGAAGTGCATTCGTTTCAATGCAAGAAGTGTAACAGGTAAGGCAGATGAACTTAGAGCTTGGATTAGTACCAGGAACTGTGATGTTGTTGCCATTACAGAGACTTGGTTAAGGGAAGGACAGGATTGGCAGCTTAACATTCCAGGATACAGATGTTTCAGGCGGGATAGAGGGGGATGTAAAAGGGGTGGGGGAGTTGCACTACTGGTTAAGGAGAATATTACTGCTGTACTCCAGGAGGACACCTCGGAGGGCTCATACAGCGAGGCAATATGGGTAGCGCTCAGGAATAGGAAAGGTGTAGTCACAATGTTGGGGGTTTACTATTGGCCACCCAACTGCCAGCGGGACATTGAGGAACAGATATGTAGGCAGATTTTGGCAAAGTGTAAAAGTAACAGGGTTGTTGTGGTGGGAGATTTTAATTTCCCCTATATTGACTGTGACTCACTTAGTGCTAGGGGCGTGGATGGGGCAGAGTTTGTAAGGAACATCCAGGAGGGCTTCCTGAAACAGTATGTAGATAGTCCAACTAGGGAAGGGGCCATACTGGACCTGGTATTGGGGAATGAGCCCGGCCAGGTGGTCGATGTTGCAGTAGGGGAGCAGTTCGGGAACAGTGACCACAATTCAGTAAGCTTTAAGGTACTGATGGGTAAGTGTAAGTTGATAGGGATTCAGGACCGGCACATTCCTGTAAGGATGAAGGATAAGTATGGCAAGTTTTGGGAACCTTGGATAATGAGAGATATTGCGAGCCTCGTCAAAGAGAAAAAGGAAGCATTTGTCAAAGCTAGGAGGCTGGGGACACACGAAGCAAGTGTGGAATACAAGGAAAGTAGAAAGAAACTTAAGCAAGGAGTAAGAAGGCCTAAAAGGGGTCATGAAAAAGCATTGGCCAGCAGGATTAAGGAAAATCCCAAGGCTTTTAAACATATATAAAGAGCAAGAGGGTAGCCAGGGAGTGGGTTGGCCCACTCAAGGACAAGGGAGGGAATCTGTGCGTGGAGCCAGAGGAAATGCGCGAGGTATTAAGTGAGTACTTTGCATCAGTATTCACCAAAGAGAAGGACTTGGTGGATGATGAGTCTAGGAAAGGATGTATAGATAGTTTGAGTCATGTTGAGATCAAAAAGGAGGAGGTATTGGGATTCTTGAGAAACATTAAGGTAGACAAGTCCCCAGGTCCTGGTGGGATATACCCCAGAATACTGAGAGAGGCAAGAGAGGAAATTGCTGGGGCCTTGAGAGAAATCTTTGCATCCTCACTGGCGACAGGGGAGGTCATGATGTGGAGATGCCGGCGTTGGACTGGGGTAAACACAGTAAGAAGCTTAACAACACCAGGTTAAAGTCCAACAGGTTTATTTGGTAGCAAAAGCCACACAAGCTTTCGGAGCCCCAAGCCCCTTCTTCAGGTGACTCGCCATGCCCCCTCGTTCTAGTTTCACCCGCCAGTGGAAACAACCTCCCTGCTTCTATCCTATCTATTCCCTTCATAATCTTATATGTTTCTATAAGATCTCCCCTCATTCTTCTGAATTCCAATGAGTATAGCCCCAGTCTACTCAGTTTCTCCTCATAAGCCAAGCCTCTGAACTCTGGAATCAACCTCGTGAATCTCTTCTGCATCCCCTCCAGTGCCAGTATATCCTTTCTCAAGTAAGGAGACCAAAACTGTACACAACACTCCAAATGTTGCCTCACCAGCACCTTATACAGCTGCAACATAATCTCGCTGTTTTTAAACTCCATCCCTCTAGCAATCAAGGACAAAATTCCATTTGCCTTCTTAATTACCTGCTGCACCTGCAAACCAACGCCTTGAGATTCATGCACAAGGACACCCAGGTCCCTGTGCACAGCAGCATGCTGCAATTTTTTACCATTTAAATAATAGTCCATTTTGTTGTTATTCCTACCAAAATGGATGACCTCACATTTACCAACATTGTACTCCATCTGCCAGACCCTCGCCCACTCACTTAGACTGTCTATATCCCTTTGCAGACTTTCAGCGTCCTCTGCACACTTTGCTCTTCCACCCACCTTAGTGTCATCTGCGAATTTTGACACACTACACTTGGTCCCCAACTCCAAATCATCTATGTAAATCGTAAACGATTGCGGTCCCAACACTGATCCCTGAGGCACACCACTAGTCACTGATCGCCAATCAGGAAAACACCCATTTACCCCCACGCTTTGCTTTCTGTTAGTTAACCAATCCTCTTATCTATGCTAATACATTACCCGTAACACTGTGCATCTTTATCTTATGTAGCAGTCTTTGGTGCGGCACCTTGTCAAATGCCTTCTGGAAATCCAGATACACCACATCCACAGGTTCCCCATTGTCCACTGCACATGTAATGTTCTCAAAGAATTCCACCAAATTAGTCAATCATGACCTGCCCTCCATGAACCCATGCTGCGTCATACCAATGGGACAATTTATATCCAGATGTCTCGCTATTGATAGACAAAGGGATCTGGGTGTACAGGTACACAGGTCACTGAAAGTGGCAATGCAGGTGGAGAGGATAGTCAAGAAGGCATACGGCATGTTTGCCTTCATTGGCCGGGGTATTGAGTTTAAAAATTGGCAAATAATGTTGCAGCTTTATAGAACCTTAGTTAGGCCGCACTTGGAATATAGTGTTCAATTCTGGTCGCCACACTACCAGAAGGATATGGAGGCTTTGGAGAGGGACAGAAAAGATTTACCAGGATGTTGCCTGGTATGGAGGGCATTAGCTATGAGGAGAGGTTGGAGAAACTTGGTTTGTTCTCACTGGAGCGACGGAGGTTGAGGGGAGACCTGATAGAAGTCTACAAGATTATGAGAGGCATGGACGGAGTGGATAGTCAGAAGCTTTTTCCCAGTGTGGAAGAGTCAATTACTAGGGGGCACAGGTTTAAGGTGCGAGGGGCAATGTTTAAAGGAGATGAATGAGGCAGATCTTTTACACAGAGAGTAATGGGTGCCTGGAACACGTTGCCGGGGGGAGGTAGTGGAAGCGGATACGGTCGTGACTTTTAAGGGGCGTCTTGACAATTACATGAATAAGATGGGAATAGAGGGATATGGTCCCCGGAAGGGTAGGGGGTTGTACTTAAGTCAGGCAGCATGGTCGGTGCAGGCTTGGAGGGCCGAAGGGCCTGTTCCTGTGCTGTAATTTTCTTTGTTCTTTGTTCTTTGAGGTGTGGCCTCACCAAGGCCCTGTATAGTTGCAATAACACATCCCTGTTCCTGTACTCGAAACCTCTCGGAATGAAGGCCAACATGCCATTTTGCCTTCTTTACCGCCTGCTGCACCTGCATTCTTACCTTCAGTGACTGGTGCACAAGGACACCCAGGTCCCGCTGCACACTCCCCTCTCCCAATTTACAGCCATTCAGGTAGTAATCTGCCTTCTTGTTTTTGCTTCCAAAGTGAATAATCTCACACTTATCCAAATTATACTGCATCTGCCATTGATTTGCCCACTCACCCAGCCTGTCCAGATCATGCTGAAGGATCTCTGCATCCTCGTCACAGTTCACCCTCCCACCCAACTTGGTATCATCTGCAAACTTTGAGATGTTACATTTTGTTCCCTCATCCAAATCACTCATATATATTGTGAATAGCTGGGATCCCAGCACCGTTCCCTGTGACACCCCACTAGTTACTGCCTGTCAATTTGAAAAGCACCCATTCATTTCTACTCTTTGTTTCCTCTCTGCCAACCAGTTTTCTATCCATTGCAGTACACTTCCCCCAATCCCATGTGCTTTAATCTTGCACGATAATCACTTGTAAATATAAAGAAACCAGAAAAGAATTCAATCAAAGAATAAGGAGAGCAAGGTGGGCCATGAAAATGAGCTTGGCAAGTAGAGTTAAAGAGAATCCTAAGGCATTTTATACATACATTAAAAACAAGAGGATAACTATGGCGAGAGGAGGACACTCAAGGGTGAAGGAGGGAACTTGTGCTTGGAGGCGGAGGATGTGGGCGAGATCCTGAGTACTTTGAACATAAGAACATAAGAAATAGGAGCAGGAGTAGGCCATCTAGCCCCTCGAGCCTGCCCCGCCATTCAATAAGATCATGGCTGATCTGACGTGGATCAGTACCACTTACCCGCCTGATCCCCATAACCCTTAATTCCCTTACCGATCAGGAATCCATCCATCCGCGCTTTA
This sequence comes from Mustelus asterias, assembly GCF_964213995.1. Lineage (NCBI taxonomy): Eukaryota > Metazoa > Chordata > Chondrichthyes > Carcharhiniformes > Triakidae > Mustelus > Mustelus asterias. Next base: position 91,497,538 of record NC_135817.1, on the reverse strand, counting down.
AACATATTCAGCGAGGTAGCCTCCACCACCTCAGTGGGCAGAGAATTCCAGAGATTCACCACCCTCTGGGAGAAGAAGTTCCTCCTCAACTCTGTCTTAAACTGACCCCCCTTTATTTTGAGGCTGTGTCCTCTAGTTTTAACTTCCTTACTAAGTGGAAAGAATCTCTCCGCCTCCACCCTATCCAGCCCCCGCATTATCTTATAAGTCTCCATAAGATCCCCCCTCATCCTTCTAAACTCCAACGAGTACAAACCCAATCTCCTCAGCCTCTCCTCATAATCCAAACCCCTCATCTCCGGTATCAACCTGGTGAACCTTCTCTGCACTCCCTCCAATGCCAATATATCCTTCCTCATATAAGGGGACCAATACTGCACACAGTATTCCAGCTGCGGCCTCACCAATGCCCTGTACAGGTGCATCAAGACATCCCTGCTTTTATATTCTATCCCCCTCGCAATATAGGCCAACATCCCATTTGCCTTCTTGATCACCTGTTGTACCTGCAGACTGGGCTTTTGCGTCTCATGCACAAGGACCCCCAGGTCCCTTTGCACGGTAGCATGTTATAATTTGTTTCCATTGAGATAGTAATCCCATTTGTTATTATTTCCTCCAAAGTGTATAACCTCGCATTTATCAACGTTATACTCCATTTGCCATATCCTCGCCCACTCACTCAGCCTGTCCAAATCTCTCTGCAGATCTTCTCCGTCCTCCACACGATTCACTTTTCCACTTATCTTTGTGTCGTCTGCAAACTTCGTTACCCTACACTCCGTCCCCTCCTCCAGATCACCTATATAAATGGTAAACAGTTGCGGCCCGAGTACCGATCCCTGCGGCACGCCACTAGTTACCTTCCTCCAACCGGAAAAACACCCATTTATTCCGACTCTTTGCTTCCTGTCGGATAGCCAGTCCCCAATCCACTTTAACACACTACACCCAACTCCGTGCGCCCTAATCTTCTTCAGCAGCCTTTTATGGGGCACCTTATCAAACGCCTTTTGGAAATCCAAAAACACCGCATCCACCGGTTCTCCTCCATCAACCGCCCTAGTCACATCTTCATAAAAATCCAACATGTTCGTCAAGCACGACTTTCCCCTCATGAATCCATGCTGCGTCTGATTGATCGAACCATTTCTATCCAGATGCCCTGCTATCTCCTCTTTAATAATGGATTCCAGCATTTTCCCTACTACAGACGTTAAGCTGACCGGCCTATAGTTACCCGCCTTTTGTCTCCTTCCTTTTTTAAACAGCGGCGTAACATTAGCCATTTTCCAATCAACCGGCACTACCCCAGAATGCAACGAGTTTTGATAAATAATCGCTAACGCATCCACTATTACCTCTGACATTTCTTTCAATACCCTGGGATGCATTCCATCCGGACCCGGGGACTTGTCCACCTTCAGTCCCATTAGTCTACCCAGCACTGCCTCTCTGGTAACATTAATTGTATTAAGTATTTCTCCTGCTGCCAACCCTCTATCGTTAATATTTGGCAAACTATTTGTGTCCTCCACCGTGAAGACCGACACAAAAAACTTATTTAAAGACTCAGCCATATCCTCATTTCCCACTATTAACTCCCCCCTCTCGTCCTCCAAGGGTCCAACATTCACTCTAGCCACTCTATTCCTTTTTATATATTCCTTTGCATTGGTATTCCTTTGCATTTTTATATATTCCTTTGCATTGGTATTCACCAAGGAGAAGGACAGTGAGGGGACAGTGAGATTACTGTGGAGCATGCTAATATAGAACATAGAACATCGAAAAAATACAGCACATACAGACCCTTCGGCCCACAAGTTGCGCCGGTCATGTCCCTACCTACCTAGGCTTATATATAGGCTTACCTATAACCCTCAATCCTATTCAGTCCCATGTACTCATCCATAAAATGCTGGGGCATTTTGGGTCTCTTAAACAGCATTAGAGTCATCGCTTCTCGGCCTTTTGGCTAAGATCAAGTGTAGTGTCGGCACCCCATTGTCGGCCGCACTTGGTCGAGGTCATTGGGTTACGCTGAGGCTTCATATGTTTCATATGAAGCAATTTTTAAAAGCGGCATCTCGGCCTTTTGGCTAAGATGCAAATGAGCTCAAGTCTTGGAGGAGGATCCTCCCCCTTCTCCAATCAGCTTGACTCATGTAGATCAGGCCCAGGACAGGGTGGTTTTGGTCTCCCGTCCTGTCTTGTCAGCCTGGATCTGAAATGTCTCAACTTGTTGAGACTCTGAATTGGATTTGATTTGATTGAATTGGAAAAGTATATTTTAAAAAAATTAGAGTCATCGAGGTCCCCTTTTGGCTAAGATCAAGTGTAGTATGGTCGGCAGCCCATGGTCGCCGCACTTGGTTGAGGTCATTAGGTTACGCTGAAGCTTCATATGTTTCATATGAAGCAATTTTTAAAAGCGGCATCTCGGCCTTTTGGCTAAGATGCAAATGAGCTCAAGTCTTGGAGGAGGAACCTCCCCCTTCTCCAATCAGCTTGGCTCATGTAGATCAGGCCCAAAGCTTATGGTATTTGCTACCAAATAAACCTGTTAGACTTTAACCTGGTGTTGTGAGACTTCTTATCAGGCCCAGGACAGGGTGGTTTGGTCGCTCGCCCTGTCTTGTCAGCCTGGATTTGAAATGTCTCAACTTGTTGAGACTCTGAATTGGATTTGATTTGATTGAATTGGAAAAGTTTTTTTTAAAATTAGAGTCATCGAGGTTTACAGCATGGAAACAGGCCCTTTGGCCCAACTTGTCCATGCTGCCCAGTTGTTATCACTAAGCTAGTCCCAATTGCCAGAATTTGGCCCATATTCCTCAACACCCATCTTACTCATGTAACTGTCTAAACGCTTTTTAAAAAACAAAATTGCACCCACCTCTACTACTACCTCTGGCAGCTTGTTCCAGACACTCACCACCCTCTGTGTGAAACATTGCCCCTCTGGACCCTTTTGTATCTCTCCACTCTCATCTTAAAACTATGCCCTCTAGTTTTAGACCCCCCTACCATTGGAAAAGATGTTGACTATCTACCTTATCTATGCCCCTCATTATTTTATAGACCTCTATAAGATCACCCCTACTCTCCAGGGAAAAAAGTCCCAGTCTATCCAGCATCTCCTTATAACTCAAACCATCAAGTCCCAGTAGCATCCTAGTAAATCTTTTCTGCACTCTTTCTAGTTTAATAATATTCTTTCTATAATAGGGTGACCAGTATTCCAAGTGTGGCCTTACCAATGTCTTGTACAACTTCAACAAGACATCCCAACTCCTGTATACAATGCTCTGACCAATGAAACCAAGCATGCCAAATGCCTTCTTCACCATCTGTGACTCCACTTTCAAGGAGCTATGAACCTGTACTCATAGCTCTCTTTATCCTATAACTCTCCCCAGCGCCCTACCATTAACTGAGTAGGTCCTGCACTGACTCAATCTAGAAAAATGCATCACCTCACATTTATCTAAGTTAACTCCATCTGCCATTCATCAGCCCATTGCAATTGGTTAGGCCGCACTTAGAGTATTGCATTCAATTCTGATCGTCGCATTACAGGAAGGATGTGGAGGCTTCGATGAGGGTGCAGAAGAGGTTTACCAGGATGCAGCCTGGATTAGAGAGTATGAGCTATAAGGAGAGGCTGGAAAACTAGGGTTGTTTTCTCTGGAGCAGCGGAGGCTGAGGGTAGACCTGATAGAAGTTTATAAAATTATGAGAGGCATAGATAGGGTTGACAACAAAATCCTTTTCTCAGAGTTGAAATGTCTGATACTAGAGAGCATGTACTTAAGGTGAGAGGGGGAAAGTTCAAAGGAGATGTGAGGAGCAAGTCTGGAATGCACTGACAGGGGTGGTGGTGGAGGCAGATATGACAGGGGCGTTTAAGGAGCTTTTAGATAAGCACATGAATATGCAAGGAATAGAGGGATACGGACCAAGGGCAGGCAGAAGGGATTAGTTTAATTTGGCGTCATGTTTGACAAAACATCATAGGCAGTAGGCCTGATCCTATGCTGTGGTGTTCTATGTTCTATAAGCTTGTGAGAGATCCATTTTAGTACACTTCTGACCACCAGCAAGGCCACTAAACAGATCTTCAATAAGAGGCAATGGATACTGATCCTCACATCTGTCAAGGTTCACTGTGACTTTAAAATCCCCACATAGCCTCACTGAGCCATCGGTCTTCATGACAGGAACAATCGGCATGGCCCACTCACTCATGGCCACTGGTTCCAGTGCCCCAAAACCTACCAATCTCTCGCGTTTGGCCTCCACCTTGGGTCTAATTGCACACGACACTGGAAGTGCCTTCACACTCATTGTGCATGCATCTGGTTTCAGTCATAGGTTCAATTTCACTCTTTTCATCTCACTAAGGGTTCCATGAAACACCTTGTATTTCCCCAAAATCTTGTTCAGACTCTAAACGAGACTCTGTTAATCTGTTCACCACTTCCAAGTTCGATTTCAGTTGTTTCAGCCATGATTGCCCGAACAACACAGAATAATCAGCTTTCACAACATACAAAGGTAGCTGCGCACATTAGTCCCTCAGCTGTATTTTGGCTGAGACACAGCCCTTAAGAGCAACCAACTGTTCCGTGTATGTCCTCAGAATGATGTTCATGGGCTTCAGGGGAAGATGATTCAACTTTGCCTTATATATTGACTCTGGGATCAATGATGATGCCGCCCTGCGTCCACCTTCACTAGTTTCCGTTCGACTTTGGGCATTGCCCAGAACCAGCCTGCTTCACCTCGCACAGACAGAATGTTTAGTTTCAACTGCATCTTCTCAATCTGCTCAGTTCCAGCCACAGACTCCTTGTCCTCATCTACATTGGCCATTTGCCATTTCCTTTTGGGTTTGAATGCTGATTGCTTTAGCTTAACACTCTCCTGGGACACTAGTGACAGTTTTCCGACAGTTCCAGCACTGAGCTCCCTTTGTCCAACAACTGGACTCCATTTGCCCCCCTCAGCCACAATGGCAGCATCCCTTGGGTCAAGGCTAACTCTTTGACGTCTCTACCACCTTGTGCACGCTCACACTAGCGCCTAAGTGTGCTCCTCCCTGGTAGCCCGTTCTATAGAAACCACAATCTCAAACGTCTTCTTAAACTCCAGTTGTGGCTCCACCAGTAGTCTTCAGGATTGCTTCCTGTTGAAGGCCACACATAAGCCGGTACAGTAGCGTGTCCTGTAAGAAAACCCCAAAGTTACATTGCTCTGTGAGGGTTTGGAGGGTAGCCACAAATTTGGTAATGGTCTGGGAATGTAGGGGCTGGGGAAGAAAGTGAGACTGAGATAAACATAGTGCAGAGTAAGAGCAGACAGAGGGAAGTCTCAGGGCTGGGCTGGAGGTCTGGAGTGCATTTGCTTCAATGCAAGAAGTATAACAGGTAAAACAGATGAACTGAGAGCCTGGATTACTGCATGGAATTATGATGTTATTGCAATTATGGAGTCATGGTTAAAGGTGGGACAGGATTGGCAGCTTAACATTCTAGGATACCGTTATTTTAGATGGGACAGAAGGGAAAACAAAAGGGGTGGGTGGAGGAGTTGCATTGCTGATTAGGAAGCAGATCACAGCTGTGTTGAGGGAGGACACATTGGAGGGATCTTGTCGTGAGGCTTTATGGGTGGAGCTCAGGAATAGGAAGGGTGAAATCACAATGTTGGGAGTGTACTACAGACCTCCCAACAGCCCACAGGAGACAGAGGAGCTGTTGTGTAGTCAGATACTGGAAAGGTGTGAAAAAAGCAGGGTAGTTGTGGTGGGTGATTTTAACTTCCCCCATATTGACTGGGAGTCCCTTACAGCCAGGGGCTCAGACAGAGAGCAACTTTTTAGATGTGTTCAGGAGGGCTTTTTGATACAATATGTTGACAATCCAAACAGGGAGGGAGCCTCACCAGATTTGGTATTGAGGAATGATGATGTGGAGATGCCGGCGTTGGACTGGGGTGAACACAGTAAGAAGTTTAACAACACCAGGTTAAAGTCCAACAGGTTTATTTGGTAGCAAAAGCCACACAAGCTTTCGGAGCCCCAAGCCCCTTCTTCAGGTGAGTGGGAATTCTGTTCACAAACAGGGCATATAAAGACACAAACTCAATTTACATGAATAATGGTTGGAATGCGAATACTTACAGCTAATCAAGTCTTTAAGATACAAACAATGTGAGTGGAGAGAGCATCAAGACAGGCTAAAGAGATGTGTATTGTCTCCAGATAGGACAGCCAGTGAGACTCTGCAGGTCCAGGGGCTCCGAAAGCTTGTGTGGCTTTTGCTACTAAATAAACCTGTTGGACTTTAACCTGGTGTTAAACTTCTTATTGAGGAATGAACCAGGCCAGGTGATTGATGTTTCAGTGGGGGAGCATTTTGGGCTTAACTACCATAATTCCATAAGACTTTGGTAGTCATGGATAAGGACAAGAGCGGCCCCTGGGTGAGGGTGCTTAATTGGGCGAGGGGCCAATATCCAAGTTAGACAGGAACCGGGGAATGTGGATAGAAAACAGCCATTTGAGGGCAAATCCACTTCTAGCATGTGGGAGACTTTTAAAGGCCATTGTTTGAAGTGCAGGACAGACATTTCCCCGCAAAAATGAAGGATAGAAATGGCAGGATTCGGGAACCATGGATGAGAAGGGAAATTGTAAGCTTAGTCAAAAGGAAAAACGAAGCATGAAATAGGTCTAGGCATCTAAAAACTGACAAAACCCTTGAACAGTATAGAGAAAGTAGGAAGGAATTTAAACGTGGAATTAGGAGGACTAAAAAGGGCCAGGAAATGTCTTTAGCAAACAGGGCCAAGGAGAATCCCATGGCTCTTTATGCATACATTAGGAGCAAGGGGATAGCAAGAGACAATGGAGGAAAGTTATGGGTGGAGCCACAGGAAGTGGGTGAGATCCTTAATGAGTACTTTGTTTCAAACTTTGAAAGTTTATTTATTAGTGTCACAAGTAGGCTTACATTAACACTGCAATGAAGTTACTGTGAAAATCCCGTAGTCGCCACACTGCAGCCTCTGTTTGCGTACACTGAGGAAGAATTTAGCATGACCAATGCACCTAACCAGCACAACCGGAGCACCCGGAGCAAACCCACGCAGACATGGGGAAAATGTGTAAACTCCAAACAGTTACCCAAGTCGTGAATCAGACACGGAGGTTCCCTGATGCTGTGAGGCAGCTGTGCTAACCACTGTGCCACCATGCCGGGTATCAGTATTCACCAAGGAGAGGACATGACGGATGTTGAGGTCAGGGAAAGGTGTGTGCACATCCTAGAGAATTTCAATATATCGATGGAGAAAGTGTTGGGTATCTTAAATTGCATTAAGGTAGACAAATTTGATTTGATTTGATTTGATTTATTATTGTCACATGTATGAGCATACAATGAAAAGTATTGTTTCCTGCGCGCTATACAGACAATGCACATCGTTCATAGAGAAGGAAACGAGAGAGTGCAGAATGTAGTGTTACAGTCATAGCTAGGGCGTAGAGAAAGAACAAGTTAATGCAAGGTAAGTCCATTCAAAAGACTAATGGCAGCAGGGAAGAAGCTGTTCTTGAGTCGGTTGGTACGTGACCTCAGACTTTTGTATCTTTTTCCCGACAGAAGAGGGTGGAAGAGAGAATGTCTGGGGTGCGTGGGGTCCTTAATTATGCTGGCTGCTTTGCCGAGGCAGCGGCAAGTGTAGACAGAGTCAATGAATTGGAGGCTGGTTTGCGTGATGGATTGGGCTACATTCACGACCTTTTGTAGTTCCTTGCAGAGGAGATTTACCAGGATGCTGCCTGGTTTGGAGGGTAGGTCATATGAGGAAAGGTTGAGGGAGCGAGGGCTATTCTCTCTGGAGCGGAGGAGGCTGAGGGGAGACTTAATAGAGGTGTATAAAATGATGAAGGGGATAGATAGAGTGAACGTTCAAAGACTATTTCCTCGGGTGGATGGAGCTATTACAAGGGGGCATAACTATAGGGTTCGTGGTGGGAGATACAGGACGGATATCAGAGGTAGGTTCTTTACGCAGAGAGTGGTTGGGGTGTGGAATGGACTGCCTGCAGTGATAGTGGAGTCAGACACTTTAGAAACATTTAAGCGGTTATTGGATAGGCACATGGAGCACACCAGGATGATAGGGAGTGGGATAGCTTGATCTTGGTTTCAGATAAAGCTCGGCACAACATCGTGGGCCGAAGGGCCTGTTCTGTGCTGTACTGTTCTATGTTCTATGTTCTTGCGGTCTTGGGAAGAGCAGGAGCCATACCAAGCTGTGATACAACCAGAAAGAATGCTGTCAATGGTGCCTCTGTAAAAGTTGGTGAGAGTCGTAGCAGACATGCCAAATTTCCTTAGTCTTCTGAGAAAGTAGAGACGTTGGTGGGCTTTCTTAACTATAGTGTCGGCATAGAGGGACCAGGACAGGTTGTTGGTGATCTGGACACCTAGAAACTTGAAGCTCTTGACCCTTTCTACTTTGTCCCCATTGATGTAGACAGGTTCATGTCCTCCACTATGCTTCCTGAAGTTGATGACAATCTCCTTTGTTTTGTTGACATTGAGGGAGAGATTATTGTTGCCGCACCAGTTCACCAGATTCTCTATCTCATTCCTGTACTCTGTCTCTTCATTGTTTGAGATCCGACCCACTACGGTGGTGTCATCAGCAAACTTGAAAATTGAATTGGAGGGGAATTTGGCTGCATAATCATAGGTGTATAAGGAGTATAGTAGGGGGCTGAGCACACAGCCTTGTGGGGCACCGGTGTTGAGGATGATTGTGGAGGAGGTATTGTTGCCTATCCTTACTGGTTGTGGTCTGTGAGTTAGGAAGTTCATGATCCAGTTGCAGAGGGAGGTGCCAAGGCCCAGGCCACGGAGTTTGGAGACGAGTTTCGTGGGAATAATGGTGTTGAAGGCTGAGCTGTAGTCAATAGAACATAGAACATTACAGCGCAGAACAGGCCCTTCGGCCCACGATGTTGCACCGACCAGTTAAAAAAAAAACTGTGACCCTCCAACCTAAACCAATTTCTTTTCGTCCATGAACCTATCTACGGATCTCTTAAACGCCCCCAAACTAGGCGCATTTACAACTGATGCTGGCAGGGCATTCCAATCCCTCACCACCCTCTGGGTAAAGAACCTACCCCTGACATCGGTTCTATAACTACCCCCCCTCAATTTAAAGCCATGCCCCCTCGTGCTGGATTTCTCCATCAGAGGAAAAAGGCTATCACTATCCACCCTATCTAAACCTCTAATCATCTTATATGTTTCAATAAGATCCCCTCTTAGCCGCCGCCTTTCCAGCGAAAACAATCCCAAATCCCTCAGCCTCTCCTCATAGGATCTCCCCTCCATACCAGGCAACATCCTGGTAAACCTCCTCTGCACCCTCTCCAAAGCCTCCACATCCTTCCTGTAATGTGGGGACCAGAACTGCACACAGTACTCCAAGTGCGGCCGCACCAGAGTTGTGTACAGTTGCAACATAACGCTACGACTCCTAAATTCAATCCCCCTACCAATAAACGCCAAGACACCATATGCCTTCTTAACAACCTTATCTACTTGATTCCCAACTTTCAGGGATCTATGCACACATACACCTAGATCCCTCTGCTCCTCCACACTATTCAAAGTCCTCCCGTTAGCCCTATACTCAACACATCTGTTATTCCTACCAAAGTGAATTACCTCACACTTCTCCGCATTAAACTCCATCCGCCACCTCTCGGCCCAACTTTGCAACCTGTCTAAGTCTTCCTGCAAACTACGACACCCTTCCTCACTGTCTACCACACCACCGACTTTGGTGTCATCAGCAAATTTGCTAATCCACCCAACTATACCCTCATCCAGATCATTAATAAATATTACAAACAGCAGTGGCCCCAAAACAGATCCCTGAGGTATACCACTTGTAACCGCACTCCATGATGAATATTTACTATCAACCACCACCCTCTGTTTCCTATCCGCTAGCCAATTCCTGATCCAATTTCCTAGATCACCCCCAATCCCATACATCTGCATTTTCTGCAGAAGCCTACCATGGTGAACCTTATCAAACGCCTTACTAAAATCCATATATACCACGTCCACTGCCTTGCCCCCATCCACCTCCTTGGTCACTTTCTCAAAAAACTCAATAAGGTTAGTAAGGCACGACCTACCTGCCACAAAACCATGCTGACTATCACCTATCAATTCATTACTCTCCAAATAACTATAAATCCTATCCCTTATAATTTTTTCCAACATCTTGCCGACAACAGAAGTGAGACTCACCGGTCTATAATTCCCGGGGAAGTCTCTGTTCCCCTTCTTAAACAATGGGACAACATTCGCTAACCTCCAATCTTCTGGTACTATACCAGAGGCCAACGACGACCTGAAGATCAGAGCCAGAGGCTCTGCAATCACTTCTCTTGCCTCCCAGAGAATCCTTGGATAAATCCCATCCGGACCAGGGGATTTATCTATTTTCAGACCCTCCAGAATATCCTGCACATCCTCCTTATCAACTGTAATACTGTCTATTCTACTCCCCTGCAAACCAGTGTCCTCCTCAGCTATATTCATGTCCCCTTGCGTGAACACCGAAGAGAAATATTGGTTCAATGCTTCACCAATCTCCTCCGGTTCCACACATAACTTCCCTCTGCCATCTATAACTGGCCCTAAACTTGCCCTAACCAACCTTCTGTTCTTGACATACCTATAGAACGCCTTAGGATTCTCTTTAACCCTATCCGCCAAAGTCTTCTCATGTCCCCTTTTAGCCCTTCTAAGCTCGCTCTTCAACTCCCTCTTAGCCAATCTAAAGCTTTCTAGTGCACTACCCGAGTGCTCACGTCTCATCCGAACATAAGCCTCCTTTTTCTTTTTAACCAACAAATAAACTTTTTTGGTGCACCACGGTTCCCTAGCCCTACCAATTCCTCCTTGCCTGACAGGGACATACCTATCACAGACTCGCAGTAGCTGCTCCTTGAAAAAACTCCACATGTCGGACGTTCCCAGTCCCTGTAATCTCCTAGTCCAACCTATGTTTCCTAATTCTCTCCTAATAGCCTCATAATTACCCTTCCCCCAGCTAAAACCACTGGCCCGAGGTTCATGCCTATCCCTTTCCATCACTAAGGTGAACGTAACCGAATTGTGGTCACTATCACCAAAATGCACACCAACTTCCAAGTCTAGCACCTGGTCTGGCTCATTTCCCAGCACCAGATCCAATATAGCCTCACCTCTAGTTGGCCTGTCTACATACTGAGTCAAAAAACCTTCCTGCACGCTTATAGATAGATAGATAAGCCAGATACAATCTAAGGAGATCCATCAAAGATGCCAAAAGACAATACCGGACCAAGCTAGAGTCCCGGGCTAGCCACACCGACCCCCGCTGACTATGGCAAGGTCTGCAAGACATAGCAGGCTACAAGATGAAGGCATGTAAAATCGCCGGCTCCAACGCACCCTTCCCTGATGAGCTCAATGCATTCTACACCCGCTTTGAGCAAGAGGTCAGTGAGGGCATGCCCTCCACCCTTGAAGCCCTGGATGAACCTGTATCTGGGGTCACCATTGCAGATGTCAGAGCAGCTTTCTTGAAGGTCAACCCACGGAAAGCAACTGGCCCGGATGGGGTACCCGGACGTGCACTCTGATCCTGTGTGGATCAGCTGGCAGGGGTATTCACAGATATCTTCAACCTCTCTTTGCAACAATCTGAGGTCCCTATCTGCTTCAAGAAGATGACCATCATCCCGGTACCTAAGAAAAACCAAGCAGCGTGTCTTAATGACTATCGGCCGGTGGCTCTGACATCCATCATTATAAAGTGCTTCGAAAGGTTAGTCATGGCATGAATCAGTTCCAGCCTCCTGGACTACCTGGATCCACTACAGTTTGCCTAATGCCACAACAGGTCCACAGCTGACGCCATTTCCCTGTCCCTGCACTCAACCCTGGAACACCTAGATAACAAGGACACTTCTGTCAGACTTCTTTTTAATGACTGCAGCTCAGCCTTCAACACTATTATTCCCATGAAACCTATATCCAAATTTCGTGGCCTGGGCCTCAGCACCTCCCTCTGTGACTAGATCATGAACTTCCTAACTCACACAGCACAATCAGTAAGTATAGGCAACAACACCTCCTCCACGATCATCCTCAACACCGGTGCCTCACAAAGCTGTGCTCTCAGCCCCCTACTATACTCCTTATACACCTATGATTATGCAGCCAAATTCCCCTCCAATTCAATTTTCAAGTTTGCTGACGACACCACCGTAGTGGGTCGGATCCCAAACAATGACGAGACAGAGTGCAGGAATGAGATAGAGAATCTGGTGAACTGGTGCGGCAACAATAATCTCCCTCAATGTCAACAAAACGAAGGAGATTGTCATCAACTTCAGGAAGCGTAAAAGAGAACATTCCCCTGTCTACATCAATGGGAACGAAGTAGAAAGGGTTGAGATCTTCAAGTTTTTAGATGTCCAGATCACCAACAACCTGTCCTGGTACCCCCCATGCCGACACTATAGTTAAGAAAGCCCACCAACGCCTCTACTTTCTCAGAAGACTAAGGAAATTTGGCATATCAGCTATGACTCTCACCAACTTTTACAGAGGCACCATTGAAAGCATTCTTTCCGGTTGTATCACCACTTGGTATGGCTCCTGCTCTGCCCAAGACCGCAAGGAACTACAAAAGGTCGTGAATGTAGCCCAATCCATCACGCAAACCAGCCCCCAATCCATTGACTCTGTCCACACTCCCTGCTGCCTCGGCAAAGAAGCCAGCATAATTAGGGACCCCACACACCCCAGACATTCTCTCTTTCTCCTTTTTCCTTCTGGAAAAAGATACAAAAGTCTGAAGTCACGTACCTACCGACTCAAGAACAGCTTAGAAACATAGAAAAACTACAGCACAAAACAGGCCCTTTGGCCCCACAAGTTGTGCCGAACAAATCCCTACCTTGTAGGCCTACCTATAACCCTCCATCCTATTAAGTCCCATGTACTCATCCAGGAGTCTCTTAAAAGACCCTATTGAGTTTGCCTCCACCACCACTGACGGCAGCCGATTCCACTCGCCCACCACCCTCTGTGTGAAAAACTTCCCCCTAACATTTCTCCTGTACCTACCCCCCAGCACCTTAAACCTGTGTCCTCTCGTAGCAGCCATTTCCACCCTGGCAAAAAGCCTCTGAGAGTCCACCCGATCTATGCCTCTCAACATCTTATATACCTCTATTAGGTCCCCTCTCATCCTACGTCTCTCCAAGGAGAAAAGACCAAGCTCCCTCAGCCTATCCTCATAAGGCATGCCACTCAATCCAGGCAACATCCTTGTAAATCTCCTCTGCACCCTGTCAATCTTTTCCACATCTTTCCTGTAATGAGGCGACCAGAACTGAGCACAGTACTCCAAGTGGGGTCTGACGAGGGTCTTATATAGCTGCATCATTATCCCCGGACTCCTAGACTAAATCCCTCGATTGATAAAGGCCAACACACCATACGCCTTCTTAACCACCTCCTCCACCTGCGGGGCCGATTTTAGAGTCCTATGGACCCGGACCCCAAGGTCTTTCTGACCCTCTACCGTACAAAGAGTCTTTCCCTTTATATTGTACTCCTTCATCCCATTTGACCTGCCAAAATGGACCATTACACATTTATCTGGGTTGAAGTCCATCTGCCACTTCTCCGCCCAGTCTTGCATCCTATCTATGTCCCTCTGTAACTTCTGACATCCCTCCAGACTATCCACAACCCCACCAACCTTCGTGTCGTCGGCAAACTTACCAACCCATTCCTCCACTTCCTCATCCAGGTCATTAATGAAAATGACAAACAGCAAGGGTCCCAGAACAGATCCCTGGGGCACACCGCTGGTAACCGACCTCCATTTTGAAAAAGACCCATCTATACCCACTCTCTGCCTCCTTTGGGCAAGATGTGGAGATGCCGGCGTTGGAGCCATTTAGAGCCTCGAAAGCTTGTGTGGCTTTTGCTACCAAATAAACCTGTTGGACTTTAACCTGGTGTTGTTAAACTTCTTCCTTTGGGCAAGCCAGTTCTGGATCCACAGGGCAGCAGCCCCTTGGATCCCATGCCCTCTCACTTTTTCTAGAAGCCTCGCATGGGGGACCTTATCGAATGCCTTGCTAAAATCCATATAAACCACATCTACCGCTTTCCCTTCGTCAATGTGTTTAGTCACATTTTCGAAGAACTCCACCAGGCTTGTAAGGCACGATCTGCCCTGCTGCCATCAGACTTTGTGACAATAATAAATCAAATAAAATAATTGGAGTCTGACATAGGTGTCTTTATTATCTAGGTGTTCCAAGGTTGAGTGCAATGCCACAGAGATGGCATTTGCTGTGGACCTGTTGCGGCGGTAGGCAAACTGTAGTGGATCCAGGTAGTCCGGGAGGCTGGAATTGATTCGTGCTATGACTCGCCTTTCGAAGCACTTCATAATGATGGATTTCGGAGCCACCGCCAACAGACAAGTTGATGGGGCTGGATGGGATCTATCCCAGGTTACTGAAGGATGCAAGGGAAGAAATAGCTGGTACCTTAACAGGTCTCTTCACATCCTCTCTGATCATAGGCGAGGTTCCAAAGGACCGGAGAATAGCCAATGTTGTTAAGAACATAAGAAATAGGAGCAGGAGGAGGCCATCTGGCCCTTCGAGCCTGCCCCGCCATTCAACAATATCATGGCTAATCTGAAGCGAATCAGTTCCACTTACCCACCTGCTCCCCATATCCCCTAATTCCCTTATCGATCAGAAAACTATCTACCCGTGATTTAAACATATTCAACGAGGAAGGCTCCACCACTTCAGTGGGCAGAGAATTCCAGAGATTCACTACCCTCAGAGAGAAGAAGTTCCCCCTCAACTCTGTTCTGAACCGGCCCCCCCTTATTTTGAGGCTGTGCCCTCTAGTTCTGGTTTCCCTTCTAAGTGGAAAGAATCTCTCCACCTCTACCCTATCCAGCCCCTTCATTACCTTATATGTCTCTATAAGATCACCCCTCATCCTTCTAAACTCCAACGACTACAAACCCAATCTGTTTAATCTCTCCTCATAAGCTACACCCCTCATCTCCGGTATCAACCTGGTGAACCTTCTCTGCACTCCCTCCAAGGCCAATATATCCTTTCGCAAATAAGGGGACCAAAACTGCACACAGTACTCCAGTTGCGGCCTCACCAGTGCCTTGTACAGTTGCAGCAAGACCTCCCTGCTTTTATATTCTATCCCCCTCGCGATAAAGGCCAACATTCCATTCGCCTTCTTGATCACCTGCTGCACCTGCAGACTGAGTTTTTGCGATTCGTGCACAAGGACCCCCAGGTCCCTCTGCACAGTCGCACGATGTAATTTTTCTCCATTTAAATAATATTCCAATTTACTATTATTTCTTCCAAAGTGGATAACCTCACATTTGCTAACGTTATATTCCATCTGCCAGATCCTCGCCCACTCGCTCAGCCTATCCAAATCTCTCTGCAGACTTTCCGCGTCCTCCACGCAATTCGCTTTCCCACTCACCTTCGTGTCATCAGCAAACTTGAATACCCTAGATTCAGTCCCCTCCTCCAGATCATCTATGTAAATGGTAAACAATTGAGGCCCCAGCACCGATCCCTGCGGCACGCCACTGGTCACCAACTGCCAACCAGAAAAGCACCCATTTATCCCAACTCTCTGCTTCCTGTTAGATAGCCAATCCCCAATCCACACCAACACCTTACCCCTAACTCCGTGTACCCCAATCTTCTGCAGCAACCTTTTGTGAGGCACCTTATCGAACGCCTTCTGGAAATCTAAAAACACCACATCCACCGGTTCCCCTCTGTCAACCACACTGTTCCCTTGTTTAAGAAAGGAAGCAGGGCTAATCCAGGAAATTATAGACCGGTGAGACTGACGTCAGTGTTGGGGAAGGTTTTGGAAAAGATACTAAGGGATAGGATACATGCACATTTGGAAAAAAATGGACTGCTTAGTGACAGGCACTCAACAGCTCTGTCTCATTGTTATAGAGTTATAGAGGTTTACAGCACGAAAAAAAGGCCCTTTGGCCCAACTTGTCCATGCCGCCCCATTTTTAACCCCTAAGCTAGTTCCAATTGCCTGCATTTAGCCCATATCCCTCTATACCCATCTTATCCATGTAACTGTCAAAACGTTTTTTAAAAGACAAAATTGTACCCGCCTCTACTACTACCTCTGGCACTTTGTTCCAGACACTCACCACTCTCTGTGTGAAAAAATTGCCACGATGGACCCTTTTGTATCTCTCCCCTCTCAAACCTATTCCCTCTAGTTTTAGGCTCCCCTACCTTTGGGAAAAGATATTGACTATCCAGCTGATCTATGCCCCTCATTATTTTATAAACCTCTATAACCTCCTATGCTCCAGAGAAAATAGTCCCAGTCTATCCAGCCTCTCTTTATAACTCAAACCATCAAGTCCCAGTAGCATCCTAGTAAATCTTTACTGCACTCTTTCTAGTTTAATAATATCCTTTCTATAATAAGGTGACCAGAACTGTACACAGTATTCCAAGTGTGGCCTTACCAATGTCTTATACAACTTCAACAAGACGTCCCAACTTCTGTATTCAATGTTCTGACCAATGAAACCAAGCACGCCGAATGCCTTCTTCACTACTCTGTCCATCTGTGACTCCACTTTCAAGGAGCTGTGAACCTGAACCCCGAGATCTCTACGTTCTATAACTCTCCGCAACGTCCTACCATTAACTGAGTAAGTCCTGCCCTGGTTTGATCTACCAAAATGCATCACCTCGCATTTATCTATATTAAACTCCATCTCTCATTCGTCAGCCCACTGGCCCAATTGATCAAGATCCTGTTGCAATCCAAGATAACCTTCTTCACTGTTCACTATGCCACCAATCTTGGTGTCATCTGCAAACTTACTAACCATGCCTACTAAATTCTCACCCAAATCATAAATATAAGTGACAAGTACCAGTGGACACAGCACCGATCCTTGAGGCACACCGCTGGTCACAGGCCTCCAGTTTGAAAAACAACCCTTTACAACCACCCTCTGTCTTCTGTCATCAAGCCAATTTTGTATCCATTTGGCTACCTCACCCTGGATCCTGTGAGATTTATCCTCACGCAACAACCTACCATGTAGTACCTTGTCAAAGGCCTTGCTAAAATCCATGTAGACAACATCAACTGCACTGCCCTCATCTACCTTCTTGGTTACCTCTTCAAAAAACTCAATCAAATTTGTGAGACATGATTTTCCACTCACAAAGCCATGCTGACTATCCCTAATCAGTCCTTGTCTCTCTAAATGCCTGTAGATCCTGTCTCTCAAAATACCTTCTAACAACTTTGTGGCGCACGAAAGCTGTGCGGGACCTAGTCGAGAAGAAAAGGAAAGCGTACAAAAGGTTCAGAGAGCTTGGTGAAGATAGGGATCTAGATGAGTATATGGCTTGTAGGAAGGGACTAAAGAGGGAAATTAGGAGAGCCAGAAGGGGTCACGAGAAGGCCTTGGCAGGTAGGATTAAGGAAAACCCTAAGGCGTTCTATAAATATGTGAAGAGTAAAAGGATGAGACGTGAAGGAATAGGGCCTTTAAAAGGTGAAGGCGGGAAAATCAATACGGAACCAGTAGAAATGGCAGAGGTGCTTAATGAGTATTTTGCCTCGGTTTTCACAGAGGAGAAGGACCTGGGTGGATGTACTGTGGGCTTGCGGTGGACTGAAAAGATTGAGTATGTGGACTTTAATAAAGAGGTTGTGCTGGAATCTTTGAATGGCATCAAGATAGATAAGTCGCCGGGTCCGGATGGGATGTACCCCAGGTTACTGTGGGAGGCGAGGGAAGAGATTGCAGGGCCTCTCGCGATGATCTTTGCGTCGTCGATGGAGACGGGAGAGGTGCCGGAGGATTGGAGGATTGCAGATGTGGTTCCTATTTTCAAGAAGGGGAATAGGGAGAGCCCAGGAAATTACCGACCGGTGAGTCTAACCTCAGTGGTTGGTAAGCTGATGGAGAAGATCCTGAGGGACAAGATTTATGAGCATTTGGAGAGGTTTAGTATGCTCAAGAATACTCAGCATGGCTTTGTCAAAGGCAGATCGTGCTTTACGAGCCTGGCGGAGTTCTTCGAAAATGTGACTAAACACATTGACGAAGGGAAAGCGGTAGATGTGGTTTATATGGATTTTAGCAAGGCGTCCAATAAGGTCCCCCATGCAAGGCTTCTGGAAAAAGTGAGAGGGCATGGGATCCAAGGGGCTGCTGCCCTGTGGATCCAGATCTGACTTGCCCAAAGGAGGCAGAGAGTGGGGATAGATGGGTCTGTTTCTAAATGGAGGTCGGTTACCAGTGGTGTGCCCCAGGGATCTGTTCTGGGACCCTTGCTGTTTGTCATTTTCATAAATGACCTGGATGAGGAAGTGGAGGGATGGGTTGGTAAGTTTGACGACGACAAGAAGGTTGGTGGGGTTGTGTATAGTCTGGAGGGATGTCAGAAGTTACAGAGGGACATAGATAGGATGCAAGACTGGGCGGAGAAGTGGCAGATGGACTTCAACCCAGATAAATGCGTAGTGGTCCATTTTGGCAGGTCAAATGGGATGAAGGAGTACAATATAAAGGGAAAGACTCTTAGTACTGTGGAGGATCAGAAGGACCTTGGGGTCCGGGTCCATAGGACTCTAAAATCGGCCCCGCAGGTGGAGGAGGTGGTTAAGAAGGCGTATGGTGTGCTGGCCTTTATCAATCGAGGGATTTAGTCTAGGAGTCCGGGGATAATGATGCAGCTATATAAGACCCTCGTCAGACCCCACTTGGAGTACTGTGCTCAATTCTGGTCGCCTCATTACAGGAAGGATGTGGAAAAGATTGAAAGGGTGCAGAGGCGATTTACAAGGATATTGCCTGGATTGAGTGGCATGCCTTATGAGGATAGGCTGAGGGAGCTTGGTCTTTTCTCCTTGGAGAGACGTAGGATGAGAGGAGACCTAATAGAGGTATATAAGATGTTGAGAGGCATAGATCGGGTGGACTCTCAGAGGCTTTTTGCCAGGGTGGAAATGGCTGCCACGAGAGGACACAGGTTTAAGGTGCTGGGGGGTAGGTACAGGGGAAATGTTAGGGGGAAGTTTTTCACACAGAGGGTGGTGGGCGAGTGGAATCGGCTGCCGTCAGTGGTGGTGGAGGCAAACTCAATAGGGTCTTTTAAGAAACCCCTGGATGAGGACATGGGACTTAATAGGATGGAGGGTTATAGATAGGCCTAAAAGGTAGGGATATGTTCGGCACAACTTGTGGGGCCGAAGGGCCTGTTTTGTGCTGTAGTTTTCTATGTTCTATGTTCTATAACTTACCCATTACAGATGTGAGGCTCACCGGCCTGTAGTTCCCAGGCTTTTCCCTGCAGCCCTTCTTAAACAAAGGCACAACATTTGCCACCCTCCAATCTTCAGGCACCTCACCTGTGGCTGTCGATGATTCAAAGGTTTCTGCTCGGGGAGCAACTTCCTCCCTCACCTCCCACAATGTCCTGGGATACACTGCATCAGGTACCGGGGATTTCTCTCTCTTGATGCGCTTTAAGACTTCCAGCACCTCCTCTTCTGTTATATGTACACTCCTCAAGACATCACTACTTATTTCCCCAAGTTTTCTAACATCCATGCTTTTCTCAACAGAGGCAACATGGTTTTGTACAGGGAAGGTCATGTCTCGCCAACTTGATTGAGTATATCAAGAGGTGACAGAGAGAACTGATGAGGGAAGGGCTGTGGAAGTAGTTTATATGGACTTTAGTAAAACATTTTACAAGGCCCAAATGGTAGACTGGTACAAAAACTAAAATCACATGGGATTCGGGTGCACTGGCTAGATGGATACTGAACTGGTTTGGTTTTATCTTGTGTGATAAGGGAATTTAGGGACCCTTCCGGTCTCCCTGGCTCCTCAGACCATAAGACCTTAAGACATAGGAGCAGAATTAGGCCACTCAACCCATCGAGTCTGCCCCGCCATTCAATCACGGCTGATATTTTCATCATCCCCATTCTCCTGTCTTTTCCCCATTACCCCTGATCCCCTTATTAATCAAGAACCTTTCTATCTCTGTCTAAAGACACTCAATGACCCGGCCTCCACAGCCTTCTGCAGCAAAGAGTTCCACAGATTCACCACTCTCTGGCTGAAGAAATTCCTCCTCATCTCTGCTTTAAAGGATCGTCCCTTTAGTCTGAGGTTGTGCCCTCCGGTTCTAGTTTTTACTACTAGTGGAAATATCCTCTCCACGTCCACTCTATCCAGGCCTTGTAGTATCCTGTAAGTTTCAATAAGATCCCCCTCATCCTTCTAAACTCCAACGAATACAGACCCAGAGTCCTCAACCGTTCCTCTTACGACAGGCTCTTTATTCCAGGGATCATTCTTGTGAACCTCCTCTGGACCCTTTCCAAGGCCAGCACATCCGTCCTGAGGTACAGGGCCCACAACTGCTCACAATACTCCAAATGGGGTCTGACCAGAGCCGTATACAGCCTCAGAAGTCCATCCCTGCTCTTGTATTCTAGCCTCTCAACATGAATGCTAACATTGCATTTGCCTTCTTAACTGCCAACTGAAGCTGCACATTGACCAATGAACCTCAGGAGAGCATCTTGGGGATAGCGATCATAACTCTATCTCCTTTATGCTTGCATTGGAAAAAGAGAGGATCAGGCAAGCTAGGAAAGCGTTTATATGGAGTAAGGAGAAATATGAAGACAAAAGGCAGCAAATTAGAGGAGTAAATTGTAAGGAGGTATTCTCGGGGAAATGTACTGAAGAGAGGTGGCAGTTTTTCAAGGAATGTCTGTCTAGAGTTCTACAGGACAACGTTCCGAGCAGACAGGGAGGAGTTGGTAGGTTAAAGGAACCGTGGTGCACGAAAGTTGTGCGGGACCTAGTCGAGAAGAAAAGGAAAGCGTACAAAAGGTTCAGAGAGCTTGGCGAAGATAGGGATCTCGAAGAGTATAGGGCTTGTAGGAAGGGACTAAAGAAGGAAATTAGTAGAGCCAGAAGGGGTCACGAGAAGGCCTTGGCAGGTAGGATTAAGGAAAACCCTAAGGCGTTCTATAAATATGTGAAGAGTAAAAGGATGAGACGTGAAGGAATAGGGCCTATAAAAGGTGAAGGCGGGAAAATCTGTACGGAACCAGTAGAAATGGCAGAGGTGCTTAATGAGTATTTTGCCTTGGTTTTCACAGAGGAGAAGGACCTGGGCGGATGTACTGTGGGCTTGCGGTGGACTGAAAAGATTGAGTATGTGGACTTCAACAAAGAGGTTGTGCTGGAATCTTTGAATGGCATCAAGATAGATAAGTTGCCGGATCCGGATAGGATGTACCCCAGGTTACTGTGGGAGGCGAGGGAAGAGATTGCAGAGCCTCTGGCGATGATCTTTGCGACATCGATGGAGACGGGAGAGGTGCCGGAGGATTGGAGGATTGCGGATGTGGTTCCTATTTTCAAGAAGGGGAATAGGGAGAGCCCAGGAAATTACCGACCGGTGAGTCTAACCTCAGTGGTTGGTAAGCTGATGGAGAAGATCCTGAGGGACAAGATTTATGAGCATTTAGAGAGGTTTAGTATGCTCAAGAATACTCAGCATGGCTTTGTCAAAGGCAGATCGTGCCTTACGAGCCTGGTGGAGTTCTTCGAAAATGTGACGAAACATATTGATGAAGGGAAAGCGGTAGATGTGGTTTATATGGATTTTAGCAAGGCATTCGATAAGGTCCCCCATGCGAGGCCTCTAGAACAAGTGAGAGGGCATGGGATCCAAGGGGCTGCTGCCCTGTGGATCCAGAACTGTCTTGCCCAAAGGAGGCAGAGAGTGGGTATTGATGGGTCTTTTTCTAAATGGAGGTCGGTCACCAGTGGTGTCCCCCAGGGATCTGTTCTGGGACCCTTGCTGTTTGTCATTTTCATAAATGACCTGGATGAGGAAGTGGAGGGATGGGTTGGTAAGTTTGCCGACGACACAAACGTTGGTGGGGTTGTGGATAGTCTGGAGGGATGTCAGAAGTTACAGAGGGACATAGATAGGATGCAAGACTGGGCGGAGAAGTGGCAGGTGGACTTCAACCCAGATAAATGCGTAGTGGTCCATTTTGGCAGGTCAAATGGGATGAAGGAGTACAATATAAAGGGAAAGTCTCTTTGTACGGTAGAGGGTCAGAAAGACCTTGGGGTCCGGGTCCATAACAAAGAACAAAGAACAGTACAGCACAGGAAACAGGCCCTTCGGCCCTCCAAGCCTGTGCCGCTCCTTGGTCCAACTAGACCAATCGTTTGTTTCCCTCCATTCCCAGGCTGCTCATGTGACTATCCAGGTAAGTCTTAAACGATGTCAGCGTGCCTGCCTCCACCACCCTACTTGGCAGCGCATTCCAGGCCCCCACCACCCTCTGTGTAAAAAAAATCCCTCTAATATCTGAGTTATACTTCGCCCCTCTCACCTTGAGCCCGTGACCCCTCGTGATCGTCACCTCCGACCTGGGAAAAAGCTTCCCACTGTTCACCCTATCTATACCCTTCATAATCTTGTACACCTCTATTAGATCTCCCCTCATTCTCCGTCTTTCCAAGGAGAACAACCCCAGTCTACCCAATCTCTCCTCATAGCTAAGACCCTCCATACCAGGCAACATCCTGGTAAACCTTCTCTGCACTCTCTCCAATGCCTCCACGTCCTTCTGGTAGTGCGGTGACCAGAACTGGACGCAGTACTCCAAATGTGGCCTAACCAGCGTTCTATACAGCTGCATCATCAGACTCCAGCTTTTATACTCTATACCCCGTCCTATAAAGGCAAGCATACCATATGCCTTCTTCACCACCTTCTCCACCTGCGTTGCCACCTTCAAGGATTTGTGGACTTGCACACCTAGGTCCCTCTGTGTTTCTATACTCCTGATGACTCTGCCATTTATTGTATAACTCCTCCCTACATTATTTCTTCCAAAATGCATCACTTCGCATTTATCCGGATTAAACTCCATCTGCCACCTCTCCGCCCAATTTTCCAGCCTATCTATATCCTGCTGTATTGCCCGACAATGCTCTTCGCTATCCGCAATTCCAGCCATCTTCGTGTCATCCGCAAACTTGCTGATTACACCAGTTACACCTTCTTCCAAATCATTTATATATATCACAAGTAGCAGAGGTCCCAGTACAGAGCCCTGCGGAACACCACTGGTCACAGACCTCCAGCCGGAAAAGGACCCTTCGACCACTACCCTCTGTCTCCTATGGCCAAGCCAGTTCTCCACCCATCTAGCCACTTCTCCTTGTATCCCATGAGCCTTAACCTTCTTAACCAACCTGCCATGTGGGACTTTGTCAAATGCCTTACTGAAATCCATATAGACGACATCCACGGCCCTTCCTTCATCAACCGTTTTTGTCACTTCCTCAAAAAACTCCACCAAATTTGTAAGGCACGACCTCCTTCTTACAAAACCATGCTGTCTGTCACTAATGAGATTGTTCCGTTCTAAATGCACATACATCCATAGGACTGTAAAATCGGCCCCGCAGGTGGAGGAGGTGGTTAAGAAGGCGTATGGTGTGCTGGCCTTTATCAATCGAGGGATTGAGTTTAGGAGTCCGGGGATAATGATGCAGCTTTATAAGACCCTCGTCAGACCCCACTTGGAGTACTGTGCTCAGTTCTGGTCGCCTAATTACAGGAAGGATGTGGAAAAGATTGAAAGGGTGCAGAGGAGATTTACAAGGATGTTGCTTGGATTGAGTGGCATGCCTTATGAGGATAGGCTGAGGGAGCTTGGTCTTTTCTCCTTGGAGAGACGTAGGATGAGAGGAGACCTAATAGAGGTATATAAGATGTTGAGAGGCATAGATCGGGTGGACTCTCAGAGGCTTTTTGCCAGGGTGGAAATGGCTGCCACGAGAGGACACAGGTTTAAGGTGCTGGGGGGTAGATACAGGGGAAATGTTAGGGGGAAGTTTTTCACACAGAGGGTGGTGGGCGAGTGGAATCGGCTGCCGTCAGTGGTGGTGGAGACAAATTCAATAGGGTCTTTTAAGAGACTCCTGGATGAGTTCATGGGACTTAATAGGATGGAGGGTTATAGGTAGGCCTAAAAGGTAGGGATATGTTCGGCACAACTTGTGGGGCCGAAGGGCCTGTTTTGTGCTGTAGTTTTTCTATGTTTCTACGTTAACCTTAAGAGAATCTCAAGTCCCTTTGTGCTTCTGATTTCCTTTGCATTTTCCCATTTGAAAATAGTCTATGCCTCATTCCTCCTTCCAAATTGCATAACCTCACACTTTTCTACATTGTATTCCATCTGCCACTTCTTTGCCCACTCTCCTAACCTGTCCAAGTCCTGCAGCCCCCCTTCTTCCTCAATACTACCCGTCCTTCTACATATCTTTGTATCATCTGCAAACGTAGCAACAGTGCCTTCAGTTCCTTCTTCCAAATCGTTAATGTATATTGTGAAAAGTTGTGGTCCCAGCACCAACCCCTGAGGCACACCAGTAGTCACCGGCTGCCATCCTGAAAAAGAGCCCTTTATCCCCACTCTCTGTCTTCTGCCAGTCAGCCAATCCTCTATCCATGCCAGTATCATACCCTTAACACCATGGGCTCTTAACTTATTTTAAGTCTTCTATGCAGCACCTTGTCAAAGGCCTGGAAATCTAAATAAATCACGTCCACTGGTCCTCCTTTATCTAATTTCCGTGTTACCTCCTCAAAGAACTCTAACAGATTTGTTAGACATGACCTCTCCTTGACAAAGTCGTGCTGACTCAGTCCTATTTTATCATGCACTTCCAAGTACTCCGCAATCGCATCTTTAATAATGGACTCTAAAATCTTGCCAATGACCGAAGTCAGGCTAACCGGCTATAATTTCCCGTCTGCTATCTCTCTCCCTTCTTAAACAGTGGTGTTACATTAGCTACTTTCCAGTCCTCAGGGATCCTCACTGCCTCCAGTGATTCCTGAAAGATCACCACCAACGCCTCCACAATTTCCTCAGCTATCTCTTTTAGAACCCTGCGGTGTAGTCCATCCGGTCCAAGTGATTTATCCACTTTCGGACCTTTCAGTTTCCCCAGAACCTTCTCCCTAGTGATGGCCACTTCACTCACCTGTGCCCCTGGATTCTCCTGGAGCTCTGGCATCCCACTGGTGTCTTCCATCATGAAGACTGATGAAAAGTAGCTCTTCAGTTTCACTGTCATTGCTTTGTTTCCTATTATTACTTCTCCAGCCTCATTTTCCAGCGATCCAATGTCTATTTTTACCTCTCTCTTACCTCTTACATATTGAACAAAACTCTTCCCATCTTCTTTTATATTACTAACTAGCTTACACTCATATTTCATCTTCTCCCCCCTTATTGCTTTTTTAGTTGTCCTCTGCTCGCTTTTAAAGGCTTCCCAATCCTCTCGCTTCCCACTAATCCTCGCCACTTTGTCTGCTTTTTCTTTTGTCTTTATGCTGTCCTTGACTACCCTTGTCAGCCATGGATGCCTCGTCCTCTCCTTAGCATGTTTCCTCCTCCTTGGGATGAATTTCTGTTGTGCTTCCCGAATAACCTCCCAAAACTCCTGTCATTGCTGTTCCACTGTCTTCCCTGCTCGGCTCCCTTTCCAATCAACTCTGGCCAGCTCCTCCCTCATGTCTTTGTAGTTACCTTTATTTAATTGCAATACCGTTACATCTGATTCCAGCTTCTCTCTCTCAAACTGCAGGGTAAATTCTATCATATTTTGATCACTGCTTCCTAAGATTGCTGTTTGTCATTTTTATTAATGACTTGGATGAGGGCGTGGAAGGATGGATTAGTAAATTTGCGGATGACACTAAAGTCGGTGGAGTTGTAGACAGTGCGGAGGGAAGTGGCAGGTTACAGAGGGACATAGATAAGCTGCAGAGCTGGGCTGAGAGGTGGCAAATGGAGTTTAATGCAGAAAAGTGTGAGGTGATTCACTTTGGAAGGAGTAACAGGAATACAGAGTACTGGGCTAATGGTAAGATACTTGGTAGTGTGGATGAACAGAGGGATCTGGGTGTCCATGTGCATAGATCCCTGAAAGTTGGCACCCAGGTTGATAGGGTTGTTAAGAAGGCGTACGGTGTGTTAGCTTTTATTGGTAGAGGGATTGAGTTTCGGAGCCAGGAGGTCATGCTGCAACTGTACAAAACTCTGGTGCAGCCGCATTTGGAGTATTGCGTACAGTTCTGGTCACCGTATTATAGGAAAGATGTGGAAGTGTTGGAAAGGGTGCAGAGGAGATTTACCAGAATGTTGCCTGGTATGGTGGGAAAATCGTATGAGGAAAGGCTGAGGGGCTTGAGGTTGTTTTCGTTAGAGAGAAGAAGGTTAAGAGGTGACTTAATAGAGGCATACAAGATGATCAGAGGATTAGATAAGGTGGATAGTGAGAGCCTTTTTCCTCGGATGGTGTTGGCTAGCACGAGGGGACATAGCTTTAAATTGAGGGGTGAGAGATATAGGACAGATGTTAGAGGTAGGTTCTTTACTCAGAGAGTAGTAAGGGCGTGGAATGCCCTGCCTGCAGCAGTAGTGGACTCGTCAACGTTGAGAGCGTTCAAGTGGTTATTGGATAAACATATGGATGATATTGGAATAGTGTAGATTAGAGGGGCTTTAGATTGGTTCCACTGGTCGGCGCAACATCGAGGGCCGAAGGGCCTGTACTGCGCTGTAATGTTCTATGTTCTAAGGGTTCCTTCACCTTAAGTTCCCTAATCAAGTCTGCCTCGTTGCACATCACCAAATCCAAATTACCTGTTCCCTCGTAGGCTCTGTCACAAGCTGCTCCAAAAAAACTATCTCTTAGACATTCCACAAATTTCTTTTCTTGGGATCCACCTGCTTATTGAAGCCCCCATGATTATTGTAATATTGCTTTTTTATATGCCTTTTCTATCTCCTGATTTATTTTCTGCCCCACATCCTGACGACTGCTAGGGGGCCTGTACATAACTCCCATCAGGGTCTTTTTACCTTTGCGATTCCACGACTCTACCCACAGAGATTCTC
Organism: Mustelus asterias; assembly: GCF_964213995.1. Taxonomy (NCBI): domain Eukaryota; kingdom Metazoa; phylum Chordata; class Chondrichthyes; order Carcharhiniformes; family Triakidae; genus Mustelus; species Mustelus asterias. The sequence goes on along the minus strand of NC_135817.1, from coordinate 91,470,323 downwards.
TGTCTTCCGACCCTATGTCACTTCTTGCTATCAGTTTGACTTAATTCCTTACTTAAATGGGCCTCCTTTGCCCATCTGCCTGTCCTTCCAAAAGGACACATATCCTTGGATCTTTAAGCTCCTTCCTACATCCCATAGAACATAGAAAGCCACAGCACAAACAGGCCCTTCGGCCCACAAGTTGCGCTGATCATATCCCTACCTCTAGGCCTATCTATAGCCCTCAATCCCATTAAATCCCATGTACTCATCCAGAAGTCTCTTAAAAGACCCCAACGAGTTTGCCTCCACCACCACCGACGTCAGCCGATTCCACTCACCCACCACCCTCTGAGTGAAAAACTTACCCCTGACATCTCCTCTGTACCTACCCCCCAGCACCTTAAACCTGTGTCCTCTCGTAGCAACCATTTCAGCCCTTGGAAATAGCCTCTGAGAGTCTACCCTATCCAGTCCTCTCAACATCTTGTAAACCTCTATCAGGTCACCTCTCATCCTTCGTCTCTCCAGGGAGAAGAGACCAAGCTCCCTCAACCTATCCTCATAAGGCATGCCCCCCAATCCAGGCAACATCCTTGTAAATCTCCTCTGCACCCTTTCAATGGCTTCAACATCTTTCCTGTAATGAGGTGACCAGCCCTGATCCCCTTGCAGCCACATCTCTGTGATGCCCACAACATCGTACCAGCCAATTTCAATGTGGGCAACAAGCTCATTTACCTTGTTCCGTATACTGCGCGCATTTAGGTACAACACCCTCAGTCCTGCATTGACCACCTCCCTTCTCATACTTGTCACCTTTTTTGCTCTGCCTGAGGATAGATTCCTGCCGCCTTTTATACTTTTATACTCTCTGCTCTATTACATGGTCTGGAAACATTACTAAGCTCTCCTGAGCCCTCTGCTCCTTTAACTAGTTGAAAGTCCTCATCATTAACCTGCACTTCTACCCTCTCCTTTAACTTTGGTTTTCTAATTCTCCACACAACTGAACCCCGCTCCCCCCCACCCCAACTATTTAGTTGCAAGAAGTTTGTCCAACTGCAGCTCCTGTTAGACTGCTTGACGGCTCTGGAGCTGTGGATGGATTCACTTTGGAGCATCCATGAAGCTGAGGAAGTCGTGGATAGCACGTTCAGTGAGTTGGTCACACCGCAGATAAAAATTACTGAGGGAGATAGGGAATTGCCTCCCTCGTGCAAGGGTCAAGGATGTCTTGGAGCAGCTGTAGGGCACTTTGGAGGGGGAAGGTGAACAGCCAGGCGGCGTGGTGCATATATGTAAAGAATGAGATGAAATCCTACAAGCTGAATTTAAAGTGTTACGAGTTAAACTAAAAAGTAGGACCTCAAAGGTAGTAATCTCAGAATTGCTATCAGTGCCACATGCTAGTCAGAGTAGGAATGTCAGGATAGCTAAGATGAATCTATGGCTTGAGGAATGGTGCGAGAGAAAGGGATTCAAATTCCTGGGACATTGGAACCGGTTCTGGGGGAGGTGGGACGGTCTGCATCTGGGCAGGACTTGAACCAATGTCCTAGGGGGAGTGTTGTGCTAGTGGGTGGCATGGTGGCACAGTGGTTAGCACTGCTGCCTTACAGAGCCAGGGACCCAGGTTCAATTCCGGCCACGGGTCACTATCTGTGGAGTTTGCACGTTCTCCCCATGTCTGCGTAGGTTTCCTCCGGATGCTCCAGTTTCCTCCCACAGTCCAAAGGTGTGCGGGTTAGGTTGATTGGCTATGCTAAATTGCAGTGATCACAATTCTTTAAGTTTCAAGATACTTGTAGAAAAGGATAGAAGTAGTCCCAGAGTGAAAGTACTAAACTGGGGAAGGCTAACTACGACAATATTAGGCAGGAGTTAGGGAATGTAGACTGGGGGTGGCTGTTTGAGGGTAAATCCACATCCCATATTTGGGAGTATTTTAAAAGTCAGTTGTCAACAATTCAGGACAAGTATGTGCCTGTAAAAATGAAGGATAAAGATGGCAAGATTTGGGAATCCTGGATGACAAGAGAGATTGTGAGCTTAGTGAAAAAGAAGTAAATTTTCAGAAATTGAAAACTGATAAGGGTGTTGAGGAATACAAAGATAGCAGGAAAGAGCTTAAATAGGGACTTAGGAGGGCAAAAAGGGGCCATGAAATGTCCTTGGGAGGCAGGATTAAGGAGAATCCCAAGGCTTTTTATGTGTATATAAGGAGGAAGAGGGTAGCTAAGGAAAGGGTAGGTCCACTCAAGGACAGTGGAGGAAATCTACATGTGGAGCTAGATGAAGTGGGTGAGGTCTTTAACGAGTAATTTGCATCAGTATTCACAAAGGAGAAGGAGGTGATGGATGGTGAGTGTAGAAAGGAGGATGTTGACATTCTCAGACATGTTGAGATAAAAGGGGAGGAGGTATTAGAGGTTTTGAAAAACATTAAGGTGGAAAAATCCCCAGGGCCAGTTAGGGTTTATCCCAGAATACTGAGAGAAGTGGGGAAGAAATTGCTGAGGCCTTGGCCAAAACCTTTGTATCCTCTTTAGTTACGGGTGAGGTACCAGAGGATTGGAGAGTAGCTAGTATTGTTCCTCTTTTTAAGAAGGGCAGGCCTGTGAGCTTTACATCATTTGGGGAAATTATTGGAGGAGATTCTTAGGGACAGGATGTACTCACATCTGGAAGAGAATAGAAGCCTGGATTTATGAAGGGGAAATCATGCTTGACAAATCTGTTGGAATTCTTTGAAGATGTAACTTGTAGAGTTGACAAGGGGGAACCAGTAGATGTGGTACATTTGGACTTTCAGAACGCATTTGACAAAGTCCAGCACAAGAGATTATCGTGCAAGATTAAAGCACATGGGATTGGGCGAAGTATATTGAGATGGATAGAAAACTGGTTGTCAGAAAGGAAACAAAGAGTAGGAATTAATGGGTGCTTTTCAAATTGACAGGCAGTAACTAGTGGGGTGCCACAGGGATCGGTGCTGGGACCCCAGCTATTCACAAAATATATGATTTGGATGAGGGAACAAAATGTAACATCTCAAAGTTTGCAGATGATACCAAGTTGGGTGGGAGGGTGAACTGTGACGAGGATGCAGAGATCCTTCAGAATGATCTGGACAGGCTGGGTGAGTGGGCAAATCAATGGCAGATGCAGTATAATTTGGATATTCACTTTGGAAGCAGAAACAAGAAGGCAGATTACTACCTGAACGGCTGTAAATTGGGAGAGGGGAGTGTGCAGCGGGACCTGGGTGTCCTTGTGCACCAGTCACTGAAGGTAAGCATGCAGGTGCAGCAGGCGGTAAAGAAGGCAAATGCCATGTTGGCCTTCATTGCGAGAGGTTTCAAGTGCATGAGCAGGAATGTGTTATTGCAATTATACAGGGCCGTGGTGAGGCCACACTTAGAGTATTGTGCGTAGTTTTGGTCTCCTTTTCTGAGGAAGAATATTTTTGCTTTCGAGGGAGTGCAGCGAAGGTTTACCAGGCTGATTCCAGGGATGGCGGGACTGATGTATGAGGAGAGATTGACTAGGTTAGGATTGTTTTCGCTGGAGCTCAGCCGAATGAGGGGAGGTCTCATTGAGACTTATAAAATTCTAACAGGTCTAGACAGGATAGATGCAGGGAGGATGTTCCCGATGGTGGGGAAGTCCAGAACCAGAGGACACAGTCTGAGGATTCAGGGTAGACCATTTAGGATGGAGGTGAGGAGACATTTCTTCGCCCAAAGAGTGGTGTCAAAGCTGGCTTTGTCAAAGGGTCATCTGGACTCGAAACATCAGCTCTTTTCTCTCCTTACAGATGCTGCCAGACTTGCTGAGATTTCCCAGCATTTTCTCTTTTGGTTTACCAGGATGTTGCCTGGTTTGGAGGATATGGACTATGGAGAAAGGTTGAACAAACTTCAGTTGTTTTCATTGGAGCGTTGGAGGATGAGAGGGGATGTTTTCAAGATTTTGACAGGCTTTGAGAGAGTGGATAGTCAAGAGTGTTTTTCCCAGGGTCGAAGGGTCAATTACTTGGGAACGTAGGTTGAGAGTGAGAGGGTGAAAGTTTAAAAGAAATGTAAGGAGCAAGTTTTTCACACAGACAGTGATGAATGCCTGGAACGCGCTGCCCGAGGAGGTGGTGAAAGCAGATTGTATAACAACGTTCAAGAGGCATCTGGATAGATATATGAATAGTCAGGAAATAGAGGGCTATGGACCACATAGAGGCAAAAAAATATTAGCTTAGAGAGGCATCTGTGTCGGCACAGACTTGGTGGGCCGAAGGGCCTGATCTTGTGCTGTTCTATTCTTTATTCTTATAGAAGACAGGGAGTAGTGGCGGAAGGGTGTTCTTCAAAATGGAGATCTGTCGTGTTCCGCAGGGATCAGTACTGGGACCTCTGTTGTTTGTTGCATATATAAATGATCTGGAGGAAAATGTGGGTGATCTGATTAGTAGATTTGCGGATTACACGAAGATTGTCCGAGTTGCTCATAGTGCCGGGGATTGTCAGAGGATACAACAGGATATAGATAGATTGTGGACTTGGGCACAGAAATGGCAGATGGATTTTAATCAGGACAAATGCGAGGTGATGCATTTTGGAGGATCAAATTTAGGTGTGAATTATACTGTAAATGGCAGAACCCTTAGGAACATTAACATACAGAGGGATCTGAGTGTGCAGGTCCACAATTCCTTAAAAGTGGCAACACAGGTAGCCAAGGTGATTAAGAAAGCATGTGGCATGCTTGCCTTCATTGGCCAGGGCATTGAGTACAAGCGCAGGAAATGCAGCTATATAAAACCTTGGTTAGGCAACATTTAGAGTATTGTGTGCCGTTCTGGTCACCACACTATCAGAAGGACGTAGAAACTTTGGAGAGAGTGCAAAGAAGGTTCACCAGGAGGTTGCCTGGTCTCGAGTGTGTTGGCTATGAGGAGAGGTTGAATAAACTAGGATTGTTTTTAATTATGAGAGACATAGACAGGGTGGAGAGTGAGAGGCTTTTTCCCCAGGATAGAAGTGTCAATTACAAGGGGGTCACAGGTTCAAGGTGAAAGGGTGAAAGTTTAAGGGAGATGTGCAGGGGATGTTTTTTATGCAGAGAGTGGTGGGTGCCTGGAACACGCTGCCAGAGGAGGTGGTGGAAGCAGGCACAGTAGCAACATTTAAGAGGCATCTGGATGGGTCCATGAATAGGGAGGGAATAGAGGGATACGGACTAAGGGCAGTAGGGTTTTTTTTAGTTTAGTTAGGGCATCATGATCGGCATGGGTTTGGAGGGCCGAAGGGCCTGTTCTTGTGCTGCACTTTTCTTTGTTCTTTGTTATCAACCTTCATCTGGTCCGCTTTTAAAACTGGAAATGCTCTGCAATCAGCTGCACTTTTAGCATGAAGTGCCCCTTCAATGCCATACACAGCTCCTGAACCAGCTTCTCAGCCGGTTTCTCCGGCTACAGTAGACTCCTCAGGATGCCAAATGTTTTACTGGCACAATAAGTCACCCGCCACCCTGGTCACAGTGACAAAAATACTGAACCATTCAATGTAGCCTCATTGAATGCCCCGATCGTACCAAACTTTCTCTTCATATGTCTGCCGGAGGCAGTGCTTTCCCTGCCCCTGAACTAGACCCGAAGCCTTAAAGGGGTTACGCCCCAACATACATAACTGAGGTCAACTCCTAATTGGGTGCCTCTGTGCTTGCCATCCTATTGCCATCCTTGTGGCACTGCCAGCCCATCAGAGGTCCACCTTGCATCCCCACTAGAAGAGCTAAGCACTGCTGAGGAAATTTGGGGATCACAAGCATGCCTCAACATGGAGACATCCTCAGGTGCACGAGTGAGGGAAGGTATACATCATGGGGAGGAGGATAGGAAGGTGATGGATCATTCTTGAAAGGAATTAGATTGTTGGGAGCAAGTGGGATGTGGATCATGGGGAGGAGGGAAGCAGTGTGAAAGAAAGCGAAGGAAAGGGAAAGTGGATAATTGGAAAGGGGGGCAGCGAGAGAGAGAAGTTGTGAATCAGCGCACGGAAGGAGATGGGGAGCAAAATGACAGATCACAGGGAGATGCTGATTTGTTTAGAGGGCTGGAATACCTGGGGGTCCTAGCAGCGATCCCTGTGGTACCCCACTAGTCACTGCATGCCATTCAGAAAAAGACCTGTTTATTCCTACTCTTTGTTTCCTATCTGCTAACCAATTTTCTGTCCATCTCAGTAAACTACTCCTAATCCAATGCACTTTAATTTTACACACTAATCTCTTAAATGGGACTTTGTTGAAAGCCTTCTGAAACCACATCCACTGACTCCCCCTCATCAAATTACTAGTTACATCCTCAAAGAATTCCAATAGATTTGTCAAGCATGATTCCCCTTGCATAAATCCATGCTGAATCTTTCCAATTCTACCAAGTGCTCTGCTATAAAATCATTGATAATGGACTCGAGAATTTTCCCCACTACTGACGTCAGGATTACTGCCAACAATAGCCTATTTTCTTTCTACCTCCTCTTTTAAATAGTGGGGTTACATTAGCTACCCTCCAAACTGTAGGAACCATTCCAGAGTCTATAGAATCTTGGAATCTTGGCAATTGGAGGCAATGACTAGTGGGTACTACAGGGATTTGTGCTGGGACCCCAACTGTTCACATTATATATTAATAATTTGGAAGAGGGAACTAAATGTATGATCTCCAAATTTGCAGATGATATAAAGTTGAGTGGGAGGGTGAGCTATGAGGAGGATGCAGAGATGCTTCAGCGTGATTTGGACAGGCTGAGTGTGTAGGCATATGCATGGCAAATGCAATATAATGTGGATAAATGTGATGTTTCCACTTTGGTAGCAATAATAGGAAGACAGATTATTATTTGAATGGGTGTAAATTGAGAGAGGTAGATACTCAGAGAGACCTTGGTATCCTTGTGCATTAGTTGCTGAAAGTAAATGCACAGGTACAGCTCAGAGTGAAGAAGGCAAATTGCATGATCCCTGATAAATCCAGCCTCCAGGTCTTAAATCTAAATGTCAGTTCAAATTTGAGGGATGCCACTTCATTCGCAGTTTGAATAATTGACCCATCTCGTACGAGCAGGTTAGTTGCATTACTACCAAATCTGGCATGGTTAAAACATGTTGGCTTTCAGACTTTTGATACTTTAACCATCCTCCCACCCCACACCTCTCCTACCCATCATGTAGATTTAAAATTGCCACCCATGTGTCCAATACTGGGTTAGCAGTCCCTGACCTGCACTAGAGCTGTAGTCTGTACTTCATAGATCACTGCTGCCAAGCTGTTTCCAGAGACTCCACTGTTCTTAGGCTGTATGTGGGAGGCAATACACATATGGGGCGGAATTTTCTCAAAAAAATTTGAAGCTTCGAACGGGCAAGAAAACAGTAGGTTTTCTAGTAGGGGGTGTGTGGAGCCTCAGCCCTGCTGAGAAGCCGGCTGCTGAGCTCCACGGGCGCCTTTGCACAGGTGTCCCGATCTCCCAGCACATTGTATGTGCACACAGTGTACTGGGAGATCTGTCACACCACCCCAACACCCCACGGACATCACCCCTCTCCCAGCCCACTTTGTACAGCCCCAGCCCCTGATCACCGCCCATCATTGCCCTCACCGATCAACCCCCCCCCCTCTATATTAGTACTACCCTCGTGCGAGATGGGTCAACTATTCAAATGTGCGAATGAAGCGGCATCCCTCAAATTTGAACGGACATTTAGATTTAAGGCCTGGAGACTGTGTTTATCAGGGATCATGCAATTTGCCTTCTTTATTCTGAGCTGTATCTGTGCGTTTACTTTCAGCAACTGATGCACGAGGACACCAAGGTCTTGCTGAGTATCCACCTCTCTCAATTTGCACCCATTCAAATAATAATCTGTCTTTCTATTATTGCTACTGAAGTGGATAACCTCACATTTATCCACATTTATCCCCTTTTCCTAACCTCCTATGGAGCTCCTCCCTGTCAGATTCCATCCCCTCACGCCCCACCCCATTGGCGAGCCATAAGATCACACCCATATTGTTTCTCGAATATTCTTCTTTTAAGGCACATGTATACAACTTTGGGAATCCATAAGATTAAAACTATGGGTGGCCACCTTCTCTACCTCCACTCAAAACATGGCATATCCCTTCTCACTGTCTAAAATCACAGCCAATGTCATCCTACTTCAGGTGGGAGCGTGTTGCCCACTCCCCTGAAACGAAAACCATGCTACTCACCCGGCCCTTTGCATAGGCTCAGTAAATGAATGGTCTCCTTTTCAGCTATAATTTCTAAAACTATATGCTTACAAAAAATTACGTTGATTGATTTTGCAGACAAAGGTATAATGTTGGACAAAATTTCTTCTTTTTGCAGACTAATGTTAATGTGTTTGTACAATGTAAGCATTAACCTGAAAGGCCTGCAGTATATCAGTGAGAGCCCAGGTTTCATCCCTTTATTATCCTGGCTTCTGGAAGGTAAGCTTTTAATGTGTTGGCAGCAAGTGTCATTTGTCACCTTTCATAGCTTGAGCTTGATTTCAATTACTGTAATCTTATCCTGAATTACTTCTCTTAAATTACTTCTCTCGAAGGGTCGTCGATTGATGGTGTCCCGGAGGGGTGTGTAAACCCTTTAGAAGACATCATTACGAGGGAGGAAGTGTTAGGTGAATTAAAAAGCATTAAAGTAGAGAAATCCCCAGGGTCAGATGGCATCTATCCCAGACTACTGAGGGAGACAAGAGATGAAATTGCTGGGCCTCTGACAGAAATCTTTATTTCCTTGGTGGCCACAGGTGAGGTCCCAGAAAATTGGAGGATAGCCAATATTATCCCGTTATTTAAAAAGGGTAGCAAGGATAACCAGGGTAATTATAGGCCAGTGAACTTGATGTCAGTGATAGTGAAATTGTTGGAGAAGATTCTTAGGGATAGGATCTATACACATTTGGAACTAAATGGTCTTATTAGCGACAGACAGCATGGCTTTGTACGAGGGGGATCATGTCTCACTAATTTGATTGACTTTTTTGAGGAAGTGACAAAAGTGAGAGAAGGGCCGTGTATGTTGTCTACATGGACTTTAGTAAAGCATTTGACAAGATCCCTCAAAAGTGAATGAGCTAGATGGATTCAGAACTGGCTTGGCCATAGAAGACAGAGGGTAGCAGTGGAAGGGTGTTTTTCTGAATGGAGGTCTGTAACTAATGGCATTCCACGGGGATCAGTGCTGGGACTTCTGTTGTTTGTAGTATATATAGATTACTTGGAAGAAAACGTAGCTGGTCTGATTAGCAAGTTTGTGGATGATACTAAGATTGGTGGAGTTGCGGATAGTGATGAAGATTGTCAGAGAATACAGCAGGATATAGATAGGCTGGAAAATTGAGCGGAGAAATGGCAGATGGAATTTAATCTGGACTAATGCGAGGTGATGCATTTTGGTAAATCCAATTCAGGTCAGAGCTATAAAATAAATGGCAGATCCATCAGGAGCACAGACACACAGAGAGATCTGGGAGTGCAGGTCCACAGATGCTTAAAAGTGGCAGCACAGGTGGAAAAGGTGGTGAAGAAAGCATACGGCACGCTTGCCTTCATCGGATGGGGCATCGAGTATAAAAGTTGGCAAATTATGTTACAGTTATATAAAATGTTGGTTAGGCCACATTTGGAATACTGTGTTCAATTCTGGTCACCACACTGCCAGAAGGACATGGTGGCTTTGGAGAGAGTGCAGAAAAGGTTTACCAGGATGTTGCCTGGTATGGAGGGTATTAGCTATGAGGAGAGATTGAATAAACTGGGATTGTTCTCCCTGGAAAGACAGTGGCTGAGGGGCGACCTGACAGAAGTTTGTAAAATTATGAGGGGCATAGATTTGATTTGATTTGATTTGATTTATTATTGTCACATGTATTAACATACAGTGAAAAGTATTGTTTCTTGCGCGCTCTGCAGACAAAACATACCGTTCATAGAGAAGGAAACAAGAGAGTGCAGAATGTAGTGTTACAGTCATAGCTAGGGTGTAGAGAAAGATCAACTTAATGCATGGTAAGTCCATTCAAAAGTCTGATAGCAGCAGGGAAGAAGCTGTTCTTGAGTCAGTTGGTACATGACTTCAGATTTTTGTATCTTTTTCCCGATGGAAGGTGGAAGAGAGAATGTCCGGGGTGCATGGTATCCTTAATTATGCTGGCTGCTTTGCTGAGGCAGGAGGAAGTGTAGACAGAGTCAATGGATGGGAGGCTGGTTTGCGTGATGGATTGGACTACATTCACGACCTTTAGTAGTTCCTTGCGGTCTTGGGCAGAGCAGGAGCCATACCAAGCTGTGATACAACCAGAAAGAATTCTTTCTATGGTGCATCTGTCAAAGTTGATGAGAGTCGTAACTGACATTCCAAATTTCTTTAATCTTCTGAGAAAGTAGAGGCATTGGTGGGTTTTGTTAACTATAGTGTCGGCATGGGGGAACCAAGACAGGTTGTTGGTGATCTGGACACCTAGAAACCTGAAGCCCTCAACCCTTTCTACTTCGTCCCTGTTGATGTAGACAGGGGCATGTTCTCCTTTATGCTTCCTGAAGTCGATGACAATTTCCTTCGTTTTGTTGACATTGAGGGAGAGATTATTGTCATCACATCAGTTCACCAGGTTCTCTATCTCATTCTTGTACTTTTGGGGAGTCAGGAGGTGAGTTACTCTGCACACAGTGCTCTAGCTGTGGCCTCACCAAATTTTTATACAACTCCAACATGATTTCTCTGCTTTTGTAATCTACGCCTCGATTGATAAAGATAAGTATCCCTGGTGCCGGGATCCGGGATGTCTCTGATCGCATCCCAGATATCCTGAGGTGGGAGGGAGAGGAGCCAGAGGTCGTGGTACATATTGGTACCGCTGACATACGTAGGAAGAGGGAAGGGGTCATGAAAAGAGAATATAGGGAGTTAGGTAGACAGTTGGGAAGGAAGAACGCAAAGGTAGTAATCTCAGGATTGCTGCCTGTGCCACGGGAAAGTGAGAGCAGGAATGGAGTGAGGTGGAGGATGAATGCGTGGCTGAGGGACTGGAGCGGGGGGCAGGGATTCAGGTTCCTGGATCATTGGGACTTCTTTAGGGGCAGATGTGACCTGTACAAAAAAGATGGGTGGCACTTGAATCCCAGGGGGACCAATATCCTGGCAGGAAGGTTGGCTAAGGCGACTGGGGAGACTTTAAGCTAGAAACGTTGGGGGGAGGGAATCGTGATGAGGTGACTGAAAGCGAGGAGGTTAGCCTGCAAATAGAGAAGGATTGTAGACAGTGTAAGAGGGAGAATGGACAGGTGATGGAGAAGGGGAGAGCTCAGACCAAAGGTTTGAGATGTGTCTATTTTAACGCCAGGAGTGTAGTGAATAAAGTGGATGAGATTAGAGTGTGGATCGATGCTTGGAAGTGTGATGTGGTGGCCATTACGGAGACTTGGGGACAGGGACAGGACTGGATTCTTCAGGTGCCGGGTTTCAGATGTTTCACAAAGGGCAGAGAGGGAGGCAAAAGAGGGGGAGGGAGTGGCACTGCTGATCAGGGATAGTGTCACAGCTGCAGAGAGGGTAGAAGCCATGGAGGGATTGTCTACAGAGTCTCTGTGGGTGGAAGTTCGGAGCGGGAAGGGATCGATAACTTTGCTGGGTGTTTTCTACAGGCCGCCCAATAGTAACAGGGATGTTGAGGAGCAGATAGGGAAACAGATCCTGGAGAGATGTAGGAATAACAGAGTTGTCGTGATGGGAGACTTTAATTTCCCAAACATCGATTTGAATATCCCTAGGGTAAGGGGTTTGGATGGGGAGGAGTTTGTTAGGTGTGTTCAGGAGGATTTCCTGACACAGCATGTGGATAAGCCTACAAGAGGAGAGGCTGTACTCGATCTGTTACTGGCTAACGAGCCTGGACAGGTGTCGGATCTCTCAGTGGGGGAGCATCTTGGGGATAGTGATCATAACTCAATCTCCTTTACGCTAGCATTGGAAAGAGATAGGATCAGGCAAGCTAGGAAAGTGTTTATCTGGAGTAAGGGGAAATATGAAGCCATCAGGCAGGAGATTAGAGGGGTAAATTGGAAGGAGGTATTCTCGAGGAAAAGTACCGAAGTAAGGTGGCAGATTTTCAAGGAATGTTTGTCTGGAGTTCTGCATGACAACGTTCCAATGAGACAGGGAGGTTTTGGTAGGTTACGGGAACCGTGGTGCACGAAAGCTGCGCTGAACCTAGTCAAAAAGAAAAGGAAAGCGTACAAAAGGTTCAGAGAGCTAGACGATGATAGGGATCTAGATGAGTATACGGCTTGTAGGAAGGGACTTAAGAAAGAAATTAGGAGAGCCAGAAGGGGTCACGAGAAGGCCTTGGCAGGTAAGATTAAGGAGAACCCTAAGGCGTTCTATAAATATGTGAAGAGATAAAGGATGAGATGTGAAGGAATAGGACCTATAAAATGTGAAGGTGAGAAAGTCTGTACAGAACCGGAAGAAATAGCAGAGGTGCTTAATGAATATTTTACCTCGGTATTCACGGTGGAAAAAGACCTGGGTGGTTGTACTACGGGATTGAGGCGGACTGAAAAGATTGAGTATGTGGACATTAGGAAAGAGGATGTGTTGGAAATTTTGAATAGCATCAAGATAGATAAGTCGCCGGGACCGGATGAAATGTACCCCAGGTTTCTGTGGGAGGCGAGGGAAGAGATTGTAGAGCCTCTGGCGATGTTCTTTGCGTCGTTGATGGAGACGGGAGAGGTTCCGGAGGATTGGAGGATTGCGGATGTGGTTCCTATATTCAAGAAAGGGAATAGGGATAGCCCAGGAAATTACCAAACACTGAGTCTAACCTCAGTGGTTGGTAAGTTGATGGAGAAGATCCTGAGGGACAGGATTTATGAACATTTAGAGAAGTCTAGTATGCTCAAAAGTAGTCAGCACGGCTTTGTCAAAGGCAAATCGTGCCTTACGAGCCTGGTGGAGTTCTTTGAAAATGTGACTAAACACATTGACAAAAGAAAAGCGGTAGATGCGGTTTACATGGACTTCAACAAGGCGTTCGATAGGGTCTCCCATGCAAGACATCTCGAGAAAGTGAGAGGGCATGGGATCCAAGGGGCTGTTGCCTCGTGGATCCAGAACTGGCTTGCCTGCAGAAGGCAGAGAGTGTTTGTAGATGGGTCTTTTTCTGAATGGAGGTCGGTCACCAGTGGAGTGCCCCAGGGATCTGTTCTGGGACCCTTGCTGTTTGTCATTTTCATAAATGACCTGGATGAGGAAGTGGAGGGATGGGTTGGTAAGTTTGGTGACGACACGAAGGTTGGTGGTGTTGTGGATAGGTTGGAGGAATGTCAGAAGCGACAGCGTGACATAGATAGGATGCAAGACTGGGCGGAGAAGTGGCAGATGGACTTCAACCCGGATAAATGTGTCGTGGTCCATTTTGACAGGTCAAATGGGATGAAGGAGTATAATATCAAGGGTAAGACTCTTAGCAGTGGAGAGGATCAGAAGGACCTTGGGGTCCGGGTCCATAGGACTCTTAAATCGGCCTCGCAGGTAGAGGAGGTGGTTAAGAATGCGTATGGTGTGCTGGCCTTCATCAGTCGACGGATTGAGTTTAGGAGTTGGGAGATAATGATGCAGCTTTATAAGACCCTCGTCAGACCCCACTTGGAGTACTGTGCTCAGTTCTGGTTGCCTCATTACAGGAGGGATGTGGAAATGATTGAAAGGGTGCAGAGAAGATTTACAAGGATGTTGCCTGGATTGGTTGGCATGCCTTATGAGGATAGGTTGAGGGAGCTCGGTCTTTTCTCCTTGGAGAGACGAAGGATGCGAGGTGACCTGATAGAGGTGTACAAGATGTTGAGAGGTATAGAACATAGAACATTACAGCGCAGAACAGGCCCTTCGGCCCACGATGTTGCACCGACCAGTTAAAAAAAAAAACTGTGACCCTCCAACCTAAACCAATTTCTTTTCGTCCATGAACCTATCTACGGATCTCTTAAACGCCCCCAAACTAGGCGCATTTACAACTGATGCTGGCAGGGCATTCCAATCCCTCACCACCCTCTGGGTAAAGAACCTACCCCTGACATCGGTTCTATAACTACCCCCCCTCAATTTAAAGCCATGCCCCCTCGTGCTGGATTTCTCCATCAGAGGAAAAAGGCTATCACTATCCACCCTAGCTAAACCTCTAATCATCTTATATGTTTCAATAAGATCCCCTCTTAGCCGCCGCCTTTCCAGCGAAAACAATCCCAAATCCCTCAGCCTCTCCTCATAGGATCTCCCCTCCATACCAGGCAACATCCTGGTAAACCTCCTCTGCACCCTCTCCAAAGCCTCCACATCCTTCCTGTAATGTGGGGACCAGAACTGCACACAGTACTCCAAGTGCGGCCGCACCAGAGTTGTGTACAGTTGCAACATAACGCTACGACTCCTAAATTCAATCCCCCTACCAATAAACGCCAAGACACCATATGCCTTCTTAACAACCTTATCTACTTGATTCCCAACTTTCAGGGATCTATGCACACATACACCTAGATCCCTCTGCTCCTCCACACTATTCAAAGTCCTCCCGTTAGCCCTCTACTCAACACATCTGTTATTCCTACCAAAGTGAATTACCTCACACTTCTCCGCATTAAACTCCATCCGCCACCTCTCGGCCCAACTTTGCAACCTGTCTAAGTCTTCCTGCAAACTACGACACCCTTCCTCACTGTCTACCACACCACCGACTTTGGTGTCATCAGCAAATTTGCTAATCCACCCAACTATACCCTCATCCAGATCATTAATAAATATTACAAACAGCAGTGGCCCCAAAACAGATCCCTGAGGTACACCACTTGTAACCGCACTCCATGATGAATATTTACTATCAACCACCACCCTCTGTTTCCTATCCGCTAGCCAATTCCTGATCCAATTTCCTAGATCACCCCCAATCCCATACATCTGCATTTTCTGCAGAAGCCTACCATGGTGAACCTTATCAAACGCCTTACTAAAATCCATATATACCACGTCCACTGCCTTGCCCCCATCCACCTCCTTGGTCACTTTCTCAAAAAACTCAATAAGGTTAGTAAGGCACGACCTACCTGCCACAAAACCATGCTGACTATCACCTATCAATTCATTACTCTCCAAATAACTATAAATCCTATCCCTTATAATTTTTTCCAACATCTTGCCGACAACAGAAGTGAGACTCACCGGTCTATAATTCCCGGGGAAGTCTCTGTTCCCCTTCTTAAACAATGGGACAACATTCGCTAACCTCCAATCTTCTGGTACTATACCAGAGGCCAACGACGACCTGAAGATCAGAGCCAGAGGCTCTGCAATCACTTCTCTTGCCTCCCAGAGAATCCTTGGATAAATCCCATCCGGACCAGGGGATTTATCTATTTTCAGACCCTCCAGAATATCCTGCACATCCTCCTTATCAACTGTAATACTGTCTATTCTACTCCCCTGCAACCCAGTGTCCTCCTCAGCTATATTCATGTCCCCTTGCGTGAACACCGAAGAGAAATATTGGTTCAATGCTTCACCAATCTCCTCCGGTTCCACACATAACTTCCCTCTGCCATCTATAACTGGCCCTAAACTTGCCCTAACCAACCTTCTGTTCTTGACATACCTATAGAACGCCTTAGGATTCTCTTTAACCCTATCCGCCAAAGTCTTCTCATGTCCCCTTTTAGCCCTTCTAAGCTCGCTCTTCAACTCCCTCTTAGCCAATCTAAAGCTTTCTAGTGCACTACCCGAGTGCTCACGTCTCATCCGAACATAAGCCTCCTTTTTCTTTTTAACCAACAAAGAAACTTTTTTGGTGCACCACGGTTCCCTAGCCCTACCAATTCCTCCTTGCCTGACAGGGACATACCTATCACAGACTCGCAGTAGCTGCTCCTTGAAAAAACTCCACATGTCGGACGTTCCCAGTCCCTGTAATCTCCTAGTCCAACCTATGTTTCCTAATTCTCTCCTAATAGCCTCATAATTACCCTTCCCCCAGCTAAAACCACTGGCCCGAGGTTCATGCCTATCCCTTTCCATCACTAAGGTGAACGTAACCGAATTGTGGTCACTATCACCAAAATGCACACCAACTTCCAAGTCTAGCACCTGGTCTGGCTCATTTCCCAGCACCAGATCCAATATAGCCTCACCTCTAGTTGGCCTGTCTACATACTGAGTCAAAAAACCTTCCTGCACGCTTTGAACAAAAACTGACCCCTCTAACGAGCTAGAGCTATAACAATTCCAGTCAATATTAGTCAAGTTAAAATCCCCCATAACAATTGCCCTATTACTTTCACTCCTAAGCAGGATTGACTCCGCAATCCTTTCCTCAACCTCTCTAGAACTTTTAGGAGGTCTATAAAAGACTCCCAACAGGGTGACCTCTCCTCTCCTATTTCTAATCTCCGCCCATACTACCTCAACAGATAAGTCCTCATCAAACCTCCTCTCTGACACTGTGATACAATCTCTGACCAATAATGCTACCCCTCCCCCTCTTCTACCTCCTTCCCTACTTCGACTAAAACATTTGAACCCCGGGACCTGCAGCATCCATTCCTGCCCCTGCTCTATCCATGTCTCTGAAATAGCCACAACATCGAAGTCCCAGGTACTGATCCACGCTGCAAGTTCACCCACTTTATTGCGAATACTCCTGGCATTGAAGTATACACATTTCAAACCCTGCTCCACCCCACCTCTGCAATGCCGTGCATTGCAGTCCCCATCCATGCATCCCTCACTTTCAGCCCCACTACTCAGGATCCCTCCCCCCCCCCGAATCAGTTTAAACCTCCCTGCATGGCCTTAGCAAATTTACCCCCCAGGATATTGGTCCCCTTCTGATTAAGGTGTAGACCATCCTTCTCATAGAGGTCACACCTTCCCCAGTACGAGCCCCAATTGCTTAAGTACCTGAACCCCTCCCTCCTGCACCATCCCCTCAGCCATGAATTCAAACCTTCCCTCTCCCTATTCCTCTCTAAACTATCCCGTGGTACAGGCAAGAGTCCAGAGATAACCACTCTGTCAGTCTTGGCCTTTAGTTTCCACCCCAACTCCATAAATCCCAGCCTAATATCCCCTTCCCCTATCCTCCCTATGTCGTGTGTCCCCACATGTACAATAACTTGTGGTTTATCTCCCTCCCCCCTAAGAGTCCTGAATACCCTGTCAGACACATCCCGGACCCCAGCCCCTAGATCGGGTGGATTCTCGGAGGCTTTTTCCCAGGGCTGAAATGGCTACTACGAGAGGACACAGGTTTAAGGTGCTGGGGAGTAGGTACAGAGGAGATGTCAGGGGTAAGTTTTTCACTCAGAGGGTGGTGGGTGAGTGGAATCGGCTACCGTCGGTGGTTGAGGCAAACTCGATAGGGTCTTTTAAGAGACTTCTGGATGAGCACATGGGACTGAATAGGATTGAGGGTTATAGGTAAGCCTATATATAAGCCTAGGTGGGTAGGGACATGACCGGCGCAACTTGTGGGCTGAAGGGCCTGTTTGTGCTGTATTTTTTCTATGTTCTATATGTCTTTTTCATCACCCTACTAACATGCTCTTCCGCCTTCAGAGATCTGTGGACAAACACACCAAGGTCCCTTTGTTCCACAGAACTTCCTAGTGTCCTGCCATTGATTGAGTCCTAAATGGTCTACCCCAAATCCTCAGACTGTGACCCCTGGTTCTGGACACCCCCTCCATCGGGAACATCCTCCCTGCATCTACCCTGTCTAGACCTGTTAGAATTTTATAAGTCTCTATGAAACTCCCCCCCTCGTTCACCTCCTCTACCTGCGAGGCCGATTTAAGAGTCCTATGGACCCGGACCCCACGGTCCTTCTGATCCTCTGCACTGCTAAGAGTCTTACCCTTGATATTATACTCCTTCATTCCATTTGACCTGCCAAAAAGGACCACTACACATTTATTCGGGTTGAAGTCCATCTGCCACTTCTCCGCCCAGTCTTTCATCCTATTTATGTCACGCTGTCGCTTTTGACATCCCTCCAATCTATCCACAACACCACCAACCTTCGTGTCGTCGGCAAACTTACCAACCATCCCTCCTAAGATAGGGTGGATAGTGAGAGCCTTTTTTCTCAGATGGTGTTGGCTAGCACGAGGGGACATAGCTTTAAATTGAGGGTGAGAGATATAGGACAGATGTTAGAGGTAGGTTCTTTACTCAGAGAGTAGTAAGGGCGTGGAATGCCCTGCCTGCAGCAGTAGTGGACTCGTCAACATTAAGAGCATTCAAATGGTTATTGGATAAACATATGGATGATATTGGAATAGTGTAGATTAGAGGGGCTTTAGATTGGTACCACTGGTCGGCGCAACATCGAGGGCCGAAGGGCCTGTACTGCGCTGTAATGTTCTATGTTCCACTTCCTCATCCAGGTCAGTTATGAAAATGACAACCAGCAAGGGTCCCAGAACAGATCCCTGGGGCACTCCACTGGTGACCGAACTCCAGTGAAAACAATCCTAACCTAGTCAATCTCTCCTCAGACATCATAGAACATAGAAAAACTACAGCACAAACAGGCCCTTCGGCCCACAAGTTGCGCCGGTCATGTCCCTACCTGCCTAGGCCTATATATAGGCTTACCTATAACCCTCAATTCTATTCAGTCCCATGTACTCATCCAGAAGTCTCTTAAAAGACCCTATCGAGTTTGCCTCCACCACCATTGACGGCAGCCAATTCCACTCACCCACCACCCTCTGAGTGAAAAACCTACCCCTGACAGCTCCTCTGTACCTACTCCCCAGCACTTTTAACCTGTGTCCTCTCGTAGCGGCCATTTCAGCCCTGGGAAAAAGCCTCCGAGAATCCACCCGATCTATACCTCTCAACATCTTGTACACCTCTATCAGGTCACCTTTCATCCTTCGTCTCTCCAAGGAGAAAAGACCGAGCTCCCTCAACCTATCCTCATAAGGCATGCCACTCAATCCAGGCAACATCCTTGTAAATCTTCTCTGCACCCTTTCAATAATTTCTGCATCCTTCCTGTAATGGGGTGACCAGAACTGAGCACAGTACCCTAAGTGGGGTCTGACGAGGGTCTTATAAAGCTGCATTATTATCTCCCGACTCCTAAACTCAATCCCTCGATTGATGAAGGCCAGCACACCATACGCCTTCTTAACCACCTCCTCTACATGCGAGGCCGATTTAAGAGTCCGATGGACCCGGACCCCAAGGTCCTTCTGATCCTCTACACTGCTCAGAGTCTTACCCTTGATATTATACTCCTTCATCCCTTTTGACCTGTCAAAATGGACCACTACACATTTATCCGGGTTAAAGTCCATCTGCCACTTCTCCGCCCAGTCTTGCATCCTATCTATGTCACGCTGCAGCTTCTGACATCCCTCCAAACTATCCACAGCACCACCAACCTTCGTGTCGTTGGCAAACATCCGTCCTGCCATCCCCGGAATCAGCCTGGTAAACCATCACTACACTCCCTCAAAAGCAAGAACATCCTCTCTCAGAAAAGGAGACCAAAACTGCACACAATACTCTGGGCGTGGCCTCACCAAGGCCCTGCATAATTGCAACAACACATCCCTGCTCCTGTACTCGAAACCTCTCGCAATGAAGGCCAACATGCCATTTGCCCTTGTTTACCACCTGCTGCATCTGCATGCTTACCTTCAGCGACTGGTGCACAAGGACACCCAGGTCCCGCTGCACACTCCCCTAGAACCATAGAACCATAGAAAATTACAGCTCAGAAACAGGCCTTTTGGCCCTTCTTGTCTGTGCCGAACCATTTTATGCCTAGTCCCACTGACCTGCACTTGGACCATATCCCTCCACACCCCTCTCATCCATGAACCCGTCCAAGTTTTTCTTAAATGTTAAAAGTGACCCCGCATTTACCACTTTATCCGGCAGCTCATTCCACACTCCCTCCACTCTCTGCGTGAAGAAGCCCCCCCTAATATTCCCTTTAAACTTTTCTCCTTTCACCCTTAACCCATGCCCTCTGTTTTCTTTCTTCCCTAGCCTCAGCGGAAAAAGCCTGCTTGCATTCACTCTATCTATACCCATCAAAATCTTATACACCTCTATCAAATCTCCCCTCAATCTTCTACGCTCCAGGGAATAAAGTCCCAACCTATTCAATCTCTCTCTGTAACTCAGCTTCTCAAGTCCCGGCAACATCCTTGTGAACCTTCTCTGCACTCTTTCAATCTTATTTACATCCTTCCTGTAACTAGGTGACCAAAACTGTACACAATACTCCAAATTTGGCCTCACCAATGCCTTATATAACCTTACCATAACACTCCAACTTTTATACTCGATACTCCGATTTATAAAGGCCAATGTACCAAAGGCACTCTTTACGACCCTATCCACCTGTGACGTCACTTTTAGGGAATTCTGTACCTGTATTCCCAGATCCCTCTGTTCAACTGCACTCTTCAGAGTCCTACCATTTACCCTGTACGTTTACCCTCTCCCAATTTACAGCCATTCAGGTAATAATCTGTCTTCTTGTTTTTGCTTCCAAAGTGAATAATCTCATATTTATCCACATTATACTGCATCTGCCATTGATTTTCCCACTCACCCAACCTGTCCAGATCATTCTGAAGGATTTCTACATCCGCATCACAGTTCGCCCTCCCACCCAACTTGGTATCATCTGCAAACTTTGAGATGTTACATTTTGTTCCCTCATCCAAACCGTTACATATTTTGTGAATAGCTGGGGCCCTAGCACCGATCCCTGTGGCACTCCACTAGTTACTGCCTGTCAATTTGAAAAGGACCCAATAATTCTTACTCTTTGTTTCCTCTCTGCCAACCAGTTTTCTGTCAATCTCAATACACTTCCCCAATCCTTTGCGCTTTAATCTTGCATGATAATCTCTTATGTGGGACTTTATCAAACACTTTCTGGAAATCCAAATATACCAAATTGATTAGCTCCCCCTTGTCAACTCTACTAGTTACATCTTCAAAGAATTCCAGCAGATTTGTCAAGCATGATTTCCCCTTCATAAATCCATGCTGACTCTGTCTGATCCTGCCACTGCTTTCTAAATGCTCTGCTATAGAGGCCTTGATAATAGATTTGAGAATTTTCTCCACTACCGATGTTAGGTTTACTGGTCTATAATTCCCTGTTTTCTCTCGACCTCCCTTTTCGAATATTGGAGTGACATTTGCTACCCTCCAATCTGCAGGGACTGTTCCAGAGTCTATAGAATCCTGGAAGATGACTGAAGTCGGAAATTATACCTCTATAGGCTGGTATGAGTCAAAATACAGTCATGCTTTATTCTCATAAGCTTATGGGAGAACTTGACCCCTTGAAAGCGGAAGCCAAAGTTCTCACTGAACACAAGAAGCATGGATATTTATACATCAGGGTTCCCAATACAAGTCATGAAGCAAAGTCCAGTTAACAGTCCTTGATCGTAAATTATAGTTCCTTTAACAGCTTCTGATAGTCTCTGGATCATGGTTAGAAACCATCTGGTATCCTTGGGTCATAAAGCACAATTCTCCTGGTCATTGCAGTCAAGGTGTCACCTCTGGTCCCCTGCTCTTCCCGCAGCTTTTCCTTTGAAGTGACTGTGTGCGATTACAGCTGTCTCAGTGGGAGTCCTCCTTCAAATGGCCATTCTCGCACTTTACCATTTGGTCGCTGCTTCCTCTGTTTAAATCATAGACAAACCTACGGAAAGAAAGACTTACCCCCTAACATCTATATTCAACTGTCTGTTTTATCAGAATGATATAAACAAGCGAGGGAACCATGAACAAATGGCTTATACTACTAAAAGTTAAAGATGAAAGACATGAACAAATGGCTTATACTACTACCAGGAGCAATATAAACAAAGGGGAGGCTAGCCATAAGCAAGAGTTATGTTTGTGATACATTCCAGGTACAAAGTTCAACCTTTTAGGCACAAAATACATTGAGTACAAAAAAACATTAACCCTTTCCCTTCTTCAATGACCACCAATGCATCCACTATTTCTAGAGCCACTTCCTTAAGTACTCTGGGATGTAGGTTATCAGGCCCTGGGGATTTATCCGCCTTTATTCCCATCAATTTTCCCAGCACCATTGTTTGAGATCCGACCCAATACAATGGTGTCATCGGCAAACTTGAAAATTGAGGAGAGGTGTAGGTGTAGGCCATTTCAGAGGGATGTTAGGAGTCTGTCACATTACTGTGCGTATGGAGTTACACATAAGGCGCAGTGTTTCCTTCCCTAAAGAGTATTCGTGAATCAGTTTGTGTTTTTAAAGCAATCAGACAACTTAATGCTCATTATTTCTAATATGAACCTTTTATTTCAGATTTATTTAACTTTTCCTTTTTTTAAGTGTTTGTTACATTAGATTGGATTCTTAGCACACCCAGGCAGTGGGCCCACTTTCTATGCCTTTTAGCTTTGACAAAGGGTCATCTGGACTCAAAACGTCAGCTCTTTTCTCTCCTTACAGATGCTGCCAGGCCTGCTAAGATTTCCCAGCATTTTCTCTTTCAGCTTACTGTAGGGGTTGTAAATTTTCATGCGCATTTTGCCCACCTCCCCCCGCTCCACTACAATTTTACGAATGGATGGTGGGGGATGGGAAGGGGCAGCTTGCCTGCCTGTGGGCCAATTGAGACCCTTAAGTATCCACTTAAAGAACTCATGCTGCTGCCACTGGGATTTAGCCAGTGGCAGGAGAGGCACTGGCATTGCACCCAGACATAAGAACATAAGATAAGAACATAAGAAATAGGAGCAGGAGTAGGCCATCTAGCCCCTCGAGCCTGCCCCGCCATTCAATAAGATCATGGCTGATCTGACGTGGATCAGTACCACTTACCCGCCTGATCCCCATAACCCTTAATTCCCTTACCGCTCAGGAATCCATCCATCCGCGCTTTAAACATATTCAGCGAGGTAGCCTCCACCACCTCAGTGGGCAGAGAATTCCAGAGATTCACCACCCTCTGGGAGAAGAAGTTCCTCCTCAACTCTGTCTTAAACCGACCCCCCTTTATTTTGAGGCTGTGTCCTCTAGTTTTAACTTCCTTACTAAGTGGAAAGAATCTCTCCGCCTCCACCCTATCCAGCCCCCGCATTATCTTATAAGTCTCCATAAGATCCCCCCTCATCCTTCTAAACTCCAACGAGTACAAACCCAATCTCCTCAGCCTCTCCTCATAATCCAAACCCCTCATCTCCGGTATCAACCTGGTGTACCTTCTCTGCACTCCCTCCAATGCCAATATATCCTTCCTCATATAAGGGGACCAATACTGCACACAGTATTCCAGCTGCGGCCTCACCAATGCCCTGTACAGGTGCATCAAGACATCCCTGCTTTTATATTCTATCCCCCTCGCAATACAGGCCAACATCCCATTTGCCTTCTTGATCACCTGTTGTACCTGCAGACTGGGCTTTTGCGTCTCATGCACAAGGACCCCCAGGTCCCTTTGCACGGTAGCATGTTTTAATTTGTTTCCATTGAGATAGTAATCCCATTTGTTATTATTTCCTCCAAAGTGTATAACCTCGCATTTCTCAACGTTATACTCCATTTGCCATATCCTCGCCCACTCACTCAGCCTGTCCAAATCTCTCTGCAGATCTTCTCCGTCCTCCACACGATTCACTTTTCCACTTATCTTTGTGTCGTCTGCAAACTTCGTTACCCTACACTCCGTCCCCTCCTCCAGATCATCTATATAAATGGTAAACAGTTGCGGCCCGAGTACCGATCCCTGCGGCACGCCACTAGTTACCTTCCTCCAACCGGAAAAACACCCATTTATTCCGACTCTTTGCTTCCTGTCGGATAGCCAGTCCCCAATCCACTTTAACACACTACCCCCAACTCCGTGTGCATAACATAACCTCTGGCCCAGCTCCAACCTTGCTGCAGACCTCACTGCAATACCACCAGTGACCATCTCTGCCAGTGCTGCTGCCAGGGTGTGGCTTTTGCTACCAAATAAACCTGTTGGACTTTAACCTGGTGTTGTTAAACTTCTTACAGCCTTTGATTGGCCAGCAGTTATCTGAATTTCTTGTGCTAAGGGGCAGAAATTACACCTCAAGCCAATTCATGGTCTTTTGATACATCTCTGCAAGGCGTGCCTGCCAACTGGAGGCAGGTACGCCCTTGGGTTATACAAGTGGGGGCAGGTACGCCCTTGGGTTATACAAGTGGAGGCAGGTACGCCCTTGGGTTATACAACTGGAGGCAGGTACGCCCTTGGGTTATACAAGTGGAGGCAGGTACGCCCTTGGGTTATACAAGTGGAGGCAGGTACGCCCTTGGGTTATACAACTGGAGGCAGGTACGCCCTTGGGTTATACAAGTGGAGGCAGGTACGCCCTTGGGTTATACAAGTGGAGGCAGGTACGCCCTTGGGTTATACAAGTGGAGGCAGGTACGCCCTTGGGTTATACAACTGGAGGCAGGTACGCCCTTGGGTTATACAAGTGGAGGCAGGTACGCCCTTGGGTTATACAAGTGGGGGCAGGTACGCCCTTGGGTTATACAACTGGAGGCAGGTACGCCCTTGGGTTATACAAGTGGAGGCAGGTACGCCCTTGGGTTATACAACTGGAGGCAGGTACGCCCTTGGGTTATACAAGTGGGGGCAGGTACGCCCTTGGGTTATACAAGTGGGGGCAGGACTGCTGCCGCAACATAAAATCAAACCCATTGCAACTTGTAGCAACATTTACAAAATTCAGAATAATGCAGCTGGCTACTATTACGGTTTTTATCCATCAGATCCAGATGCAGAAGTTTGTCTCCACGTTCTGCGACTCATTCAGTCTCTGATCCTTGAGCCAGAGGTTTTGTCCAAAGTGTCAGCCCAGATCCGTGAATCACTGCCAGAGCAGCGCATTCTAGAACTTTCCAGCAACCGTAACCCAGATCTCCGCAACATAGCAAGTGAGCTGTTGGAGGACATGAAAATGCTTAATATTTAACAAAAGCTTGTTTTACTTGTGCCATTAGTTTTTGCTGCAAAATCTATTCATGTTTGAAAACATTCTTTGGTAAATGATTGCAGATCTTGGTTTCATTTTGTAAGATGCAAAATATTAAAACCTGCTATTGGAAGGAATTGTCAAGCCAGTGTGGAGCGTTTCTGCCTTTGAATGTTCCAAAAGAGGACAACATTGGTTCAACACACCTTTGAAGTGAATCTGTCTTATTGCTGAGCTGCAGTGGTGAATTTATTGTTAGAGCTTAAATAAAATGAGTTTGCTAATCCTAAACACTTCTCTCTGAAAGTTCAGGAATTGGATTGGTTTTAGATTCTTTCCAGTGCCACTCCTGAACCACACACTCAATATATAAGATACTTCAGTCTCTTCTATCCTCCTTTTCAGGTAAGTGGAATTCTAGGTCAAACATTAATTGTAACTTTGCCTCCCATTGCATTTTGTAGCGTCAGTCTTTGCCATGTTTACAGCACAACAAAATGAAAAGCTGAAATGACAATGTTTATTTGTGTGTGTGGTAAGGAATTTCCACCCATAATGCATAGGAAACTCAAGCCAGTATTTGCATTCCTAAATATCTGTACAGTAATATTGTAATTTGTAGGCTTTATGCTTTACTGTGATCTGCTGACTAAAGGGTTTGCTGAACTTAAACTTCTTGTGACTTAATGGATTTCTGTGGCTGGGGGGCTTATGCTTAGGGATTCATGCTGGTGATTTGTAGAGGTTGCAGTACTCATCAGCATATATTAGTTCTCTGAACTTGCTCATACTCCAGGACTGAATGTGGTTGTATATGTACCATTTACGCTGAAATAGTTAGATACGTTCTATAAACTTGTTCAATAAAAGTTTGAAGTTAGCATTACATTTCACAGATCTCTAATTTATTCTCAGCTTTTAGTTAAAAATCTAAAGTTTCAGAAAAATATTGGCCCCAAAAATAAACAAACCTGGTAAATTTGGGATGGTGGAGTACAAGGATGGGAGATTACTGAATTTGGCAGAATATTAGTTTTGAATAATGGAATTACCATAAGACCATAAGACCATAAGACATAGGAGCGGAAGTAAGGCCATCTCCCCTCAACCTCCTAAACTCCAATGAATATAATCCCACGATCCTCAGACGTTCATCGTATGTCAGGCCTACCATTCCTGGGATCATCCGTGTGAATCTCCGCTGGACCCGCTCCAGTGCCAGTATGTCCTTCCTGAGGTGTGGGGCCCAAAATTGCTCACAGTACTCCAAATGGGGCCTAACCAGTGCTTTATAAAGCCTCAGAAGTACATCCCTGCTTTTGTATTCCAAGCCTCTTGAGATAAATGACAACATTACATTTGCTTTCTTAATTACGGACTCAACCTGCAAGTTTACCTTTAGAGAATCCTGGACTAGGACTCCCAAGTCCCTTTGCACTTTAGCATTATGAATTTTGTCACCGTTTAGAAAATAGTCCATGCCTCTATTCTTTTTTCCAAAGTGTACGACCTCGCTCTTGCCCACGTTGAATTTCATCAGCCACTTCTTGGACCACTCTCCTAAACTGTCTAAATCTTTCTGCAGCCTCCCCACCTCCTCAATACTACCTGCCCCTCCACCTATCTTTGTATCATCGGCAATTACATCCGATAAAGCTCGGCACAACATCGTGGGCCAAAGGGCCTGTTCTGTGCTGTACTGTTCTATGTTCTATGTTAATTTTTTTCCACCCTCCACCTCCCCATGGCCACTGCTGCCTCTAACACGGCCAATGCCAGGGGAGAGTCTCACAAAGCCAGAAATTCTGGGCTATTAATGAGGCTAGGAAGGTTCACCGACATTCCCACCGGATGGATGCTCTCTGCTGCTGGCCACTTGGTGGAGCCACAGGATTCGGTTGGCTGAGTCGAGTAGGAGAGAGGGAGCAGTAGAACCCGAATTTGATTCAGAAGTCTTTTATTAATTGAGAATGATGTGGAGATGCCGGCGTTGGACTGGGGTAGGCACAGTAAAAAGATTCACAACACCAGGTTAAAGTCCAACAAGTTTATTTGGAATCACGAGCTTTCGGAGCGCTGCTCCTTCATCAGTACATAGAACATAGAACATTACAGCGCAGTACAGGCCCTTCGGCCCTCGATGTTGTGCCGACCAGTGGAACCAATCTAAAGCCCCTCTAATCTACACTATTCCAATATCATCCATATGTTTATCCAATAACCATTTGAACGCTCTCAACGTTGACGAGTCCACCACTGCTGCAGGCAGGGCATTCCACGCCCTTACTACTCTCTGAGTAAAGAACCTACCTCTAACATCTGTCCTATATCTCTCACCCCTCAATTTAAAGCTATGTCCCCTCGTGCTAGCCAACACCATCCGAGGAAAAAGGCTCTCACTATCCACCTTATTAATCCTCTGATCATCTTGTATGCCTCTATTAAGTCACCTATAGAACATAGTAGGGGAATTAAGGGTTATGGGGAGCAGGCGGGTAAGTGGAACTGATTCACTTCAGATCAGCCATGATCTTATTGAATGGCGGGGCAGGCTCGAGGGGCGAGATGGCCTACTCCTGCTCCTATTTCTTATGTTCTTTATGTTCTTATCAGGTGAGTGGAGTGGACCTGATGGAGGAGCAGCGCTCCGAAAGCTCGTGATTCCAAATAAATCTGTTGGACTTTAACCTGGTGTTGTGAGTCTTTCTAATTGAGAAGACTTAGAAACAGTGTTTGCAGAACATGTAAATGTGTCAAAACTAGAAATTCCCAAAGTTAGGTAGATTCTGCACTGTTATTTATTGTTTTATCAAGTCAGAGACTTAAGCACTGGGATAGAACATGTGAAGCTCGATGACCTCTGATATCCAGCAAGGAAAGAAACTACATAATTCTTTGCTGCTTTAAAAAACTCATGAGATGTAAAAGTCTTGAGAGTCATAGAGGTTTTCAGCATGGAAAAGTCCCTTCGGCCCAACTTTTCCATGCCGCCCAGTTTTTACCATTAAGCTAGTCCCAATTGTCCATGTGTGGCCCATATCCCTCTATGTAAGATTTCTTCACAATTGCAGCATAGGCACTTTGGTAATCAGACATGCAATTAGGAAATAGCCTCAAAACAACCTTGTTTACATTAATTAGTATCCTAAAATTAAATTGACGTCTTGCCCCTGCTTCAAATTCAGGCTGGTACGTTTTCTATTTATAATATGAGTTCTCCTCAAGTCTGAATGAGAGTTCTTGCTAAATAGGATTAAATGAACATATTAAACATAGAAACTAGAAACAGGAGGAGGCCACTTGGCTCTTCGAGCCTGCTCCGCCATTCATTGTGATCATAGCTGATCATAGAATTCAATATCCTGATCCCCCCTTCCCCCCCATATTTGCGGAATGTGGTGAACCATAGATGGTTAGCACTATAGGTACTTGTACATATGTTACTGTTGTCACTGTTAGGGTTGGGGTGTTCTACCTGTTGGTATTGTTCTGTGGTACACTCCGGTTGACTCCACCTACCTGTAGGAGTATAAAGGTCACTGCACTGCCTGGTGACCCTTTAGTCTGGGATTGTATTATATAGTATGCTCCATTCTTGTTACTAATAAAAGCCTTTATTTGCCGGGTACGATCCAGCCTCCCGAGTGATTTAATCGCGCATCAATTTTATTAGTAACAAATTTGGTTAAAAAAAAAACCATGGAGCAAATGTTAAAACCCGATCGGCTTACCTTAGATCCGCGTGCAGCTGGAGCGTCGAACACTTTCGACCATTGGTTGAAGTGTTTTCAAGACTATATCCATGCCTCAACAGCCATTCAAAACGACGCTGATAGACTGCGGGTCCTCCACTGTATATTCATCAATCCGCGATGCTCAAGACTACAAAGGGGCCATCGAACTACTTAAGAAACTGTACAACAAACCGCCAAACGAGATCCATGCTCGACACCTTCTAGCCACTCGACGGCGGCAGCCCGGTGAAACGACGGGACAGTACCTGCGCGAACTTCAGCAGCTAGCCAGAGCCTGCAATTGCAAGCCAGTGTCGGCGACCCAGTATACTAACGATTTGATCCGAGATGCGTTCGTGGCGGGAATCGGCTCATCCTATATTCGCCTGCGGCTGCTAGAGCAAGGTAACTTAGACCTAGCTAAGACGGTGGAATTGGCTGACACGATGGAAACGGCCTCCAGAAGTCTAGAAACTTACCCCACCAACCACGTGGGAACATCGTGGCAAGTACAGCCACCGACTCAACTCTACCCAGCGGCTCCGAGAAACTGCGCGATCGTGCTTTCAACCTCGGACCTGACGGCGGCGGCAGCTCCAGGAGGCCCGCGGTGCTATTTCTGTGGATTGGCAAAACACCCTCGGCAGCGATGTCCGGCCAGAACGGTATTTTGCTCCGCGTGTAGGAAGAAAGGGCACTATGCCAAAGTGTGTAGAGCTAAACCACCCTCGAAGCCTAGCAGTGCGGCGTGTGATTCTCCAGAACCTGTCTCCTTGTCTCCGGCTTCATCGAGGTCTTCCACCACGTGCGATTCACAAGCGCCGCCATTCCTGACGACGACGACGCAAGACACGTGCGACCTGCAGGGGCCGCCACTTTCAGCGCCACCGACCACGTGCGATCCATGGGCGCAGCCATTTTGGTCGGCACCGACCGCAGACGACCAGCAGGGGTCATCATCATCAACCATCTCAGCTGCCTGCAGTTGCACTCAAGACTCAACAGTGGCGTCAATCATTCTGGACCAGGCCAAGCCTCACAGACTCGACAAGTCCATGATGGGCATAGAGGTAAATGGACGCCTAATACATTGTCTGTTTGACAGCGGGAGTATGGAGAGTTTCATTCACCCTGACACCGTGAAACGGTGCGGTCTCCGAGTACAGACTGTCAGACAGACAATTTCTATGGCGTCGAGGTCCCGATCTGTTACCGTTCTTGGGAGCTGCATGGTCACCTAACGGTGCGGGCCACAGTTTATGAGAACTTCAGGCTCCTCGTGTTACCGCACCTTTGTGCTCCGATACTCCTGGGACTAGACTATATGGTCCACCTGAAGAGTGTGACCCTGCAGTACGATGGGCCACTCCCTCCACTTTCAGTGGGAGAACAGCAGCCTCCAAATTGCCCAGCGCGCTCCACGTGCAGTCTCTCAACACTCAGAATCACCCCGCCATCTTTATTCAAGAATCTCGTGCCAGGCTGCAAGCCCATCGCAACTAAGAGCAGGCGTTACAGCGCTGAGGATCGGATCTTTATTCGATCTGAGGTTCAGCGGCTCCTCAGGGAAGGGATCATTCAACCTAGCACTAGTCCATGGAGCGCGCAAGTCATGGTGGTTAAAACTGGAGACAAACCCCGGATGGTCATAGACTATAGTCAGACCATGAATAGATACACGCAGCTGGACGCGTATCCTCTCCCGCGCATATCTGACATGGTCAACCAGATTGCGCAGTACCGGGTGTTCTCCACCATTGACTTGAAGTCAGCTTACCACCAGCTCCCCATTCGCCCAGAGGACCGAAAATATACGGCCTTTGAGGCGGATGGTCAGCTCTACCACTTCTTAAGGGTCCCCTTTGGCGTCACGAATGGGGTCTCGGTCTTCCAGCGTGCAATGGACCGAATGGTGGACCAAAACGGGCTACGGGCTACCTTCCCGTACCTGGACAACGTCACTATCTGCGGCCATGACCAGCAGGACCACGATGCCAATCTCCTAAAATTTTTACGCACTGCGTCTCGCCTGAATCTGACCTATAACAGGGAGAAGTGTGTATTTAGCAAGCGCCGCCTAGCAATTCTCGGATACGTAGTGGAAAACGGGGTCCTTGGCCCTGATCCAGACCGTATGCGACCCCTCCTTGAACTTCCCCTACCCACTAGCATCAAAGCACTGAGAAGATGCATAGGCTTCTTCTCGTATTACGCACAGTGGGTTCCCAATTATGCGGACAAAGCCCGTCCGCTCATAAAGTCTACCTCTTTTCCCCTGGCAGCAGAGGCTCGCTTAGCCTTTGAAGGGATAAAAGCTGACATCGCGAAAGCCACGATGCACGCTGTCGATGAGTCCATCCCCTTTCAGGTGGAGAGTGATGCATCTGATTTCGCCCTGGCCGCCACACTTAACCAGGCCAGCAGGCCCGTCGCCTTTTTCTCTCGCACCCTCCAAGGCCCTGAAATTCGGCACTCCGCGGTGGAAAAAGAGGCTCAGGCCATTGTGGAGGCCATCCGGCATTGGCGCCATTACTTGGCTGGAAAACGATTCACCCTGCTCACAGACCAGCGGTCCGTGGCGTTCATGTTCAACAACACGTTACGGGGTAAGATCAAAAATGATAAAATCTTGAGGTGGAGAATCGAACTCTCCACCTACAACTATGATATCATGTACCGTCCAGGGAAGCTCAATGAGCCCTCAGACGCCCTGTCGCGTGGAACATGTGCCAGTGTGCAGGAGGATCGGTTACAGGCCCTCCACAATGATCTCTGTCATCCGGGGATCACTCGGCTCTTCCATTTCATAAAGGCCCGGAATCTACCCTACTCAGTAGAGGATGTCAGGTCAATAACCCGAAGCTGCCAGGTATGTGCTGAATGCAAGCCGCACTTCTACCGACCTGACAGGGCACACCTCATTAAGGCCACTCGCCCTTTTGAAAGACTGAGTGTGGATTTCAAGGGCCCCCTTCCTTCGACAGATCGGAATGTGTACTTCCTCAACGTGATTGACGAGTACTCCCGATTCCCTTTTGCCATTCCCTGTTCAGACATGACCGCTGCCACGGTTATCAAAGCATTGCGGGATCTTTTCACCCTGTTTGGTTACCCCAACTATATCCACAGTGATAGGGGCTCGTCGTTTATGAGTGACGACTTGAGGCAATACCTGCTCTCAAAAGGGATTGCCTCAAGTAGAACTACGAGTTACAACCCCAGGGGTAACGGGCAGGTTGAAAGAGAAAATGCTACAGTCTGGAAGGCTGTCTTACTGGCGTTGAGGTCTAAGGGTCTTCCAGTCTCCCGTTGGCAAGAGGTACTTTCTGATGCGCTCCATTCAATCCGGTCCCTCCTGTGTACGGCAACCAACGCTACCCCACATGAGCGGATGTTTACCTTCCCTAGGAAGTCTTCCTCTGGGACCTCACTGCCGTCTTGGTTGATGTACTCAGGACCTGTCCTCCTGCGGCGGCATGTTAAGACCCGCAAGTCCGACCCTTTGGTTGAACAGGTCCATCTCCTCCACGCCAACCCTCAATATGCCTATGTGGCATATCCTGACGGGCGAGAGGACACGGTCTCTATTCGAGATCTGGCGCCTGCAGGGGACTTGGAAACCCCTGTCGCTCCCGCACCCCTGGTTAACATAGAACATAGAACATAGAACATTACAGCGCAGAACAGGCCCTTCGGCCCACGATGTTGCACCGACCAGTTAAAAAAAAAAAAAACTGTGACCCTCCAACCTAAACCAATTTCTTTTCGTCCATGAACCTATCTACGGATCTCTTAAACGCCCCCAAACTAGGCGCATTTACTACTGATGCTGGCAGGGCATTCCAATCCCTCACCACCCTCTGGGTAAAGAACCTACCCCTGACATCGGTTCTATAACTACCCCCCCTCAATTTAAAGCCATGCCCCCTCGTGCTGGATTTCTCCATCAGAGGAAAAAGGCTATCACTATCCACCCTATCTAAACCTCTAATCATCTTATATGTTTCAATAAGATCCCCTCTTAGCCGCCGCCTTTCCAGCGAAAACAATCCCAAATCCCTCAGCCTCTCCTCATAGGATCTCCCCTCCATACCAGGCAACATCCTGGTAAACCTCCTCTGCACCCTCTCCAAAGCCTCCACATCCTTCCTGTAATGTGGGGACCAGAACTGCACACAGTACTCCAAGTGCGGCCGCACCAGAGTTGTGTACAGTTGCAACATAACGCTACGACTCCTAAATTCAATCCCCCTACCAATAAACGCCAAGACACCATATGCCTTCTTAACAACCTTATCTACTTGATTCCCAACTTTCAGGGATCTATGCACACATACACCTAGATCCCTCTGCTCCTCCACACTATTCAAAGTCCTCCCGTTAGCCCTATACTCAACACATCTGTTATTCCTACCAAAGTGAATTACCTCACACTTCTCCGCATTAAACTCCATCCGCCACCTCTCGGCCCAACTTTGCAACCTGTCTAAGTCTTCCTGCAAACTACGACACCCTTCCTCACTGTCTACCACACCACCGACTTTGGTGTCATCAGCAAATTTGCTAATCCACCCAACTATACCCTCATCCAGATCATTAATAAATATTACAAACAGCAGTGGCCCCAAAACAGATCCCTGAGGTACACCACTTGTAACCGCACTCCATGATGAATATTTACTATCAACCACCACCCTCTGTTTCCTATCCGCTAGCCAATTCCTGATCCAATTTCCTAGATCACCCCCAATCCCATACATCTGCATTTTCTGCAGAAGCCTACCATGGTGAACCTTATCAAACGCCTTACTAAAATCCATATATACCACGTCCACTGCCTTGCCCCCATCCACCTCCTTGGTCACTTTCTCAAAAAACTCAATAAGGTTAGTAAGGCACGACCTACCTGCCACAAAACCATGCTGACTATCACCTATCAATTCATTACTCTCCAAATAACTATAAATCCTATCCCTTATAATTTTTTCCAACATCTTGCCGACAACAGAAGTGAGACTCACCGGTCTATAATTCCCGGGGAAGTCTCTGTTCCCCTTCTTAAACAATGGGACAACATTCGCTAACCTCCAATCTTCTGGTACTATACCAGAGGCCAACGACGACCTGAAGATCAGAGCCAGAGGCTCTGCAATCACTTCTCTTGCCTCCCAGAGAATCCTTGGATAAATCCCATCCGGACCAGGGGATTTATCTATTTTCAGACCCTCCAGAATATCCTGCACATCCTTTATAAGGTTAGGGACCCCTTGACCTTTATCTCCCCTCCTGACACGGCGCAGGCAGTATCAGGACCACCACTTAATCCTCTTACTCCCGTGTACAGCTTGCCTGAGTCCAGGAGATTGTCGCCACCTTGGGGCGTGCTCGAGTCCAGGAGATTGTCGCCACCTCGTGGTTCACCTGTCCGTGAGGAACTGGAGGAGTCACTGGACACCGCCTTGGAGAGAGGGTCATCACGGTCACCAGAACCGGTGCTACCGCCAGTGTTGAGGAGGTCGCAGAGATGGTGCGGCCCTCCGATACAACTGAACTTGTGAATATATGGACAGTTCGTACTGTTTTTTTGCCCCACCGGATCTTTGTTTTTAAAGGAGGGGTGAATGTGGTGAACCATAGATGGTTACCACTATGGGTACTGAACCATAGATGGTTAGCACTATGGGTACTTGTACATATGTTACTGTTGTCACTGTTAGGGTTAGGGTTGGGGTGTTCTACCTGTTGGTATTGTTCTGTGGTACACTCCGGTTGGCTCCGCCTACCTGTAGGAGTATAAAGGTCACTGCACTGCCTGGTGACCCTTTAGTCTGGGATTGTATTGTTATATAGTATGCTCCATTCTTGTTACTAATAAAAGCCTTTATTTCCCGGGTACGATCCAGCTTCCCGAGTGATTTAATCGCGCATCAATCCCTTTAGCCCCAAGAGCTATATCTAATTTCTTGAAATCAGACAACGTTTTGGCCTCAACTACTTTCTGTGGTAGTGAATTCCACACATTCACTACCCTCTGGGTGAAGAAATTTCTCTTCACTTCAGTTTTGAAAGTTCTGGACTCCCCCACCATTGGGAATATTCTTTCTGAACCTACCCTGTCTAACCTTGTTAGAATTTTATAGGTTTCTATGACATCCCCTCTCATTCTTCTAAATTCCAATGAATACAATCCTAACTGACATGGTCTCTCCTCCTATGACAGTCCTGCCATCCCATCAGTCTGGTAAACCTTTGCTGTACCCCCTCTATAGCACGGACATCCTTCCTCAAATGAGGACATCAAAACGGCACATACTTCTCCAGGTGTGGCCTAACCATAGATGAACCAGAAACCATGGATGAATAGGGATATCCAACGCTTGCTGAAACCAGGTCTGAGGCGTTCGAGTCAGATGACCCTGACCTATACAAGAAATCCAGATTCGATCTATGGAGAACAATCAAAGATGCCAAAAGACAGTACCGGACCAAACTGGAATCCCAGGCTAACCACATGAACCCCTGCCGACTATGGCAAGGTCTGCAAGACATAACAGGCTACAAGATGAAGGCATGTAGAATCGCCGGAACCAATGTACTCTTCCCCAATGAGCTCAACGCATTCTATGCCCGTTTTGAGCAAGAGGTCAGTGAGAGCATGCCCTCCATCCCGGAAGCCTCAGCCCAACCGGTATCTGAGGTCACCACTGCAGGCATCAGATCAGCCTTCTCAAAAGTCAACCGGCCCGGGTGTGGTACCCGGATGAGCACTCAGATTCTGTGTGGACCAGCTGGCGGGGGTATTCGCATACATCTTTAATCTCTCCTTATACCAATCTGAGGTCTCTACCTGCTTTAAGAAGGCAACCATCATCTCTGTACCAAAGAAAAGCCAGGCAATGTCGCTTAATGACTATCATAGAATCATACAGTGCAGAAGAGGCCCTTCAGCCCATCTCGTCCGCACCGACTGAACTCACACCTAATCCCATTTGCCAGCACTTGGCCCATAGCCCTGAATGTGCCAAGTGCTCATCCAGATACTTTTTAAAGGATGTGAGGCAACCCGCCTCTACCACCCTCCCAGGCAGCGCATTCCAGACTGTCACCACCCTCTGGGTAAAAAAGTTTTTCCTCACATCCCCCCAAAACCTCCTGCCCTTGAACCTATGCCCCCTCATGACTGATCCTTCAACTAAGGAGAACAGCTGCTTCTTATCCACACTGTCCATGTCTCATAATCTTGAACACCTCTATCAGGTCGCCCCACAGTCTTTTCTGCTCCAATGAAAACAAACTAAGCCTACACAAAGTCTCTTCATAACTTAAATATTCCAGCCCAGGCAGCATCCTGGTAAATCTCCTCTGCACCCCCTCCAGTGCAATCACATCCTTCCTATAATGTGGCGACCAGAACTTCACACAGTACTCTAGCTGTGGCCTCACCAAAGTTCTGTACAACTCCAACATGACTTCCCTGCTTTTGTAATCTATGCCTCGACTGATAAAGGCAAGTGTTCCATTTGTTTTTGTCACCACCCTGCTAATATGCCCTTCCACTTTCAAAGATCTATGGACAAACAGGCCCCATCTAGGCCCCATCCCCAGCAGGCCTCTCCCCCAATGGGCACCACCCCCTTGGCACTGCCCCATGCCTGGTGGACGGTGCCCCTGGCCATTGGGGGCACAGGATGGCACTGCCAGGCTGCCTATGCCCAGGGGGCACCACGCCACGCTGCCCGACCCCCTGACGGGGCCCGGTTGCCCCCCCCTCCCTACTTCAGCAGGGTCAGGCCGTGAGCTCAGCAAATGTGGAGAACTACTATAAACCCCACTGGAGTGAAACACTCTGGCGGGGTGGGAGATGCTAACGGGCCCAGAGAATTCTGTCCCGGGCCTGCTAATAGCATTTAAATAGTATGTAAAGTACTATTTAAAGGCTAGCCCCGCCCCCCCCAGCCGATTCCCGGCGTTGCGCAGACACCACTGGAAATCCGGGCCTCAGAAACGCTACCGCGGCGCGAATGCTCGCGGGAATCCCTGGCTGGGAGAATCACCAGACACACGATTTTCCCAGACCAGGATGGGAGAATCATTCCCCATGTTTTGAAACAAATATGTAGTGAAAGAAAATAGTTGCAAATGCATCAAAACAAGTTCGCAATTGTTGGTACATGCTGGTTGAAGGTCAGAATTTGAGGCTCAGCAATGATCTGCCTATCTATAATAACAACTGCATACAAACAGCTATTTACCTCAGTCAGAATCCACTTGGGTCTGAGCTCATCATAACCTGACTCATCCTGCTTGACGTCACAATGTAGATGATTGTCCCAGGAATTACTGATTTCTCTAACTTGATTCTTCTTTGATTCTTCTTCTACCTAATTGAAATAAAACTTCTGCACAACTTGACCTCAGAATTTCTGTTAATTACAATACACTAGCGAGCACAGGTGAGTGAGCTATTTTCTCCCTGACACCATGTAAGTCATTTTTGAACATGTGTAAAAGTTGAACTAGAGATAAAGGGGAATAGAATTTGCAAAATAGGAGCAGGCTATGCAGTCCCTGAAATCTGCTACACCATTCAATAAGATCATGATAAGTTATGATCATCTGATCATAATATCTGAAGATTTTATGTGTTTAAGTTTAGTTTAAGTTTATTTATTAGTGTCACAAGTAGGCTTACATTATGCAATTAAGTTAATGTGAAAATCCCCTAGTCGCCACACTCCCGCGCCTGTTTGGGTACACTGAGGGAGAATTTGGCATGGCCAATGCACCTAACCAGCACGTCTTTTGGACTGTGGGAGGAAAACGGAGCACCCGGAGGAAACCCACGCAGACACGGGGAGAACGTGCAGACTCCACACAGACAGCGACCCAAGCTAGGAATTGAACCCAGGTGGATCCCTGGCGCTGTGAGGCAGCAGTGCTAACCATTGTGCCACTTTGCTGCTTCTAATGTGACTAATTCACCACAAAATATATGAAAACAATTAAAAACAATCATCTAGCCACTTTTATTGCCCATCTCTGACTGGTCTCTGAAGGTCTCAGTCCACTTGCAGTAGACTGAGAAGATTGAGCATGTGGACATTAGGAAAGAGGATGTGTTGGAGCTTTTGAAAAGCATCAAGTTAGATAAATCGCCGGGACTGGATGGGATGTACCCCAGGTTACTGTGGGAGGCGAGGGAAGAGATTGCTGACCCTCTGGCGATGATCTTTGTGTCATCAATGGAGACGGGAGAGGTTCTGGAGGATTGCGGATGTGGTTCCGTTATTCAAGAAAGGGAGAAGAGATAGCCTGGGAAATTATAGACCAGTGAGTTTAACCTCAGTGGTTGGTAAGTTGATAGAGAAGATCCTGAGAGGCAGGATTTATGAACATCTGGAGAGGAATAGTATGATCAGAAATAGACAGCACGGCTTTGTCCAAGGCAGATCATGCCTTACGAGCCTAATTTAATTTTTTGAAGATGTAACTAGACACATAGATGAGGGAAGAGCGGTAGATGTAGTTTATATGGATTTCAGCAAGGTGTTTGATAAGGTGCCCCATGCAAGGGTTATTGAGAAAGTGAAGGGACATGGGATACAAGGGGACATTGCCTTGTGGATTCAGAACTGGCTTGCCCACAGAAGGCAAAGAGTGGTTGTAGATGGGCCTTTTTCAGCATGGAGGTCGGTCACCAGTGGAGTGCCCCAGGGATCTGTTCTGGGACCCTTGGTCTTTGTGATTTTTATAAATGACCTGGATGAGGAAGTGGAAGGATGGGTTGGCAAGTTTGCTGATGACACAAAGTTTGGTGGTGTTGTGGATAGTGTAGAGGGATGTCAGCAGTTGCAACGAGACATAGATAAGATGCAAGACTGGGTGGAGAAGTGGCAGATGGACTTCAACCCAGAT
The DNA here is from genome assembly GCF_964213995.1 of Mustelus asterias. NCBI lineage: Eukaryota > Metazoa > Chordata > Chondrichthyes > Carcharhiniformes > Triakidae > Mustelus > Mustelus asterias. The sequence continues at coordinate 91,431,586 of NC_135817.1, read as the reverse complement.
AAGTGTGTGGTGATTCATTTTGGCAGGTCGAATAGAACATAGAACAGTACAGCACAGAACAGGCCCTTCGGCCCACGATGTTGTGCCGAGCTTTATCTGAAACCAAGATCAAGCTATCCCACTCCCTATCATCCTGGTGTGCTCCATGTGCCTATTCAATAACCGCTTAAATGTTCCTAAAGTGTCCGACTCCACTATCACTGCAGGCAGTCCATTCCACACCCCAACCACTCTCTGCGTAAAGAACCTACCTCTGATATCCTTCCTGTATCTCCCACCACGAACCCTATAGTTATGCCCCCTTGTAATAGCTCCATCCACCCGAGGAAATAGTCTTTGAACGTTCACTCTATCTATCCCCTTCATCATTTTATAAACCTCTATTAAGTCTCCCCTCAGCCTCCTCCCCTCCAGAGAGAACAGCCCTAGCTCCCTCAACCTTTCCTCATAAGACCTACCCTCCAAACCAGGCAGCATCCTGGTAAATCTCCTCTGCACTCTTTCCAGCGCTTCCACATCCTTCTTATAGTGAGGTGACCAGAACTGCACACAATATTCCAAATGTGGTCTCACCAAGGTCCTGTACAGTTGCAGCATAACCCCACGGCTCTTAAACTCCAACCCCCTGTTAATAAAAGCTAACACACTAGGATGGGAATAGGAACACACTTGGAATAGGATGGAAGAATATAATATTAAGGGTAAGACGCTTGGCAGTGTGGAAGATCAGAAGGATCTTGGGGTCCGGATTCATAGGATGCTCAAAGCAGCGTCGCAGGCAGAGGCTGTGGTTAAGAAGGCGTATGGAATACTGGCCTTCATCAATAGAGGAATTGAGTTTAGAAATCGGGAGATAATGCTGCAGCTGTATAGGACCCTGGTCAGACCCCACCTGGAGTACTGTGCCCAGTTCTGGTTGCCTCATTACAAAAAGGATGTGGAAGCCATAGGAAGGGTGCAGAGGAGATTTACAAGGATGTTGCCTGGATTAGCTGGCATGCCTTATGAGGATAGGTTGAGAGAGCTAGGTCTTTTCTCCTTGGAGAGGCGAAGGATGAGAGGTGACCTGATAGAGGTGTATAAGATGTTGAGAGGTATTGATAGAGTGGATTCTCAGAGGCTTTTACCCAGGGCTGAAATGGTTGCCACAAGAGGTCACAGGTTTAGGGTGCTGGGGAGTAGGTACAGAGGAGATGTTAGGGGTAAGTTTTTCACTCAGAGGGTGGTGGGTGTGTGGAATCGGCTGCCGGTAGTGGTGGTGGAGGCGGATTCGATAGGGTCTTTTAAGAGACTTTTGGATAAGTTCATGGAAGTTAGTAAGATAGAGGGTTATAGGTAAGCCTGTAGGTAGGGACATGTTCGGCGCAACTTGTGGCCGAAGGGCCTGTTTGTGCTGTAGCTTTTCTATGTCATCAGCTGATTCTTTGAATGACTGAAGCCCTTGTGATGATGATGTTAAGAGGCCAGCGTTGGACTGGGGTGGTCACAGTAAGAAGTCTCACAACACCAGGATAAAGTCCAACAGATTTATTTGGAATCACAAGCTTTTGGAGCGCTGGTCCAGACTCACCTGCTGAAGGAGCAGTGCTCCAAAAGCTCGTGATTCCAAATAAATAAGATGTTCTTAAATAAATCTGTTGGATTTTATCCTGGTGTTGTGAGACTTCTTACTTGAGACGATGGTGATACAATGCTGGTGTTGAGTAGAAAATTACAGGATCCTCACCTAGTTATGATGAAGAAAGAATAATGAATGTGCAAGTTGGAGAGGAACGACAACAGCGGTGCTTTCCACACTACCGCACAGGATTTCCTTCCATAAAGGACATTAGTGAACCAGATGGGTTTCATGGTCATCACCAGACTTTTTAATTCCAGATTTTTATTGAATTCAAATTTCACTATCTGCCATGGTGGGATTCGAACCCAGAGCATTACCGTGGGTCTCTGGATTACTAAGATAAAAGCAAAAGACTGCGGAGCTCTGAAGAAGGGTCATCCAGACATGAAACATTGGCTCGATACTTTCCCCACAGATGCTGTCAGACCTGCTGAGATTTGCCAGCATTCTGTTTTTGTCTCTGGATTACTAGTCCAGCAACAATACCACTACGCCGCCACCTTCCCTAATTGCTATTTCTGGCCATTTCGAGTGGGCATCAACAACCACCAATAGCATTTTTCCTTCACCCAGACTTGCAAAGTCTATATGAATCTTTTGTCAAGGAGTTTCAGGCCATTTCTATGGGTGGTGGGACGAGAACAGCGGTGCTTTCTGCACTACCACACAGGATTCACAGGCACCTGCCTTTTCCTCAGTCTGGGAGTCAACACCTGGTCACCAGAAATAGTTCCTGGGAATCTCTTTTATCCGCACCACACCCAGGTGCCCGGAGTGCAATGACCACTCTCATACCTCACAAAAGACATCCATCCATTACAGACAACTCCCATTCCTTGACAGGTGGGGATTCAAATCAGACTGATACCTATGAATAATCTTTCCTCATAAGACTAAATCCATTACTTGATTTATGACTGCATTGTTTCTTATAGCATTTCAAATCTGGGCCCTGATACAGATACTTTATCATCTAGGTAAAAATAATTTGGGGAGGCAATGGCCTTGTGGTATTATCACTAGACTATTAATCCATAAACTCAGCAAATATTCTGGGTTCGAAACCCACCACGGCAGATGGTGGAATTTGAATTCAATTTTTTAAAAATCTGGAATTAAGAATCTACTGATGGCCATGAAACCATTGTTGGAAAAACCTATCTGGTTCACTAATGTCCTTTAGGGAAGGAGATCTGCTGTCCTTACCTGGTTTCGCTTGCATGTGACTCCAGAGCCACAGCAATGTAGTTGACTCTCAACTGCCCTCTGAAATGGCCTGGCAAGCTGCTCAGTTGTATCAATTGCTATAACGTTTCAATGAAGAAATGAAAGTGGATGGACCACCTGGCATCGACCTAGGCACCGGAAAAGACAACGGCAAAGCAAACAGCCCTGTCAACGCTGCAAAGTCCTCCTTACTAACATCTGGGGGCTAGTGCCAAAATTGGGAGAGTTGTCTCGCAGACTAGTCAAACAACAGCCTGACATAGTCATTCTCAAGGAATCATACCTTACAAAGAACACCCCAGACAACACCATTACCATCCCTGGATATGTTCCAGTCCCAGGAAGTGGCGGCACAGTGGTATTCAGTCAGGAGGGAGTTGCCCTGGGAGTCCTTTACATTGACTCCAGACCCTGTGAAGTCTTATGGTTTCAGGTTAAACGTGGGCAAGGGAACCTCTTACTCGTTACCATGTACCGTCCTCCTTCGGCTGATGAAGCAGTACTCTTCCATGTTGAACAACACTTGGAGGAAGCACTGAAGGTGGCAAGGGCACAAAATGTACTCTGGGTGGGGGATTTTAGTGTCCACCACCAAGAGTGGCTCAAGAGCAGCGCTACTGGTCAAGCTGTTTGGGTCCTAAAGGATATAACTGCTAGACTGGGACTGCAGCAGGTGGTGAAGGAACCAACAAGAGGGAAAAACATAGTTGACCTCATCCTTACTAGTCTGCCAGTTGCAGATGCATCTGTCCAAGACAGTATTGGTAAAAATGACCAGTCCTTGTGGAGATGAAGTCCCACCTTCATATTGAGAATAACTTCCATTGTATTCTGTGGCACTACCATTGTGCTAAATGGGACAGACTTCAAACAGATCTAACAACTCAATGAGGGGCTGTGGGCCATCAACAGCAGCGGAACTATACTCCAGCACAATCTGCAACCTCATGGCCTGGCATATGCTCCACTCAACCATTACCATCAAGTCAGGGGATCAACCCTGGTTCAATGGAGAGTGCAGGAGGGCACACCAGGAGCAGCAGGTGTCAACTTGGTGAAACTACCAAACAGGACTACTTGTATGCCAAACAGGAAGTGATAGACAGAGCTAAGCGATCCCACATCAACAGATCAGATACAAGCTCTGATGTTTGCCACATCCAGTCGTGAATCACGATGGACAATTGAACAACTCACTGGAGGAGGAGGCTCCACAAACATCCCCATCCTCAGTGATGGAGGAGCCCAGCACACCAGTGAAATAGACAAGGCTGAAGCATTCGCAGCAATCTTCAGTCGGAAGTGCTGAGTGGATGATCCATCTCGGCCTCCTCCAGTGGTCCCCAGCAACACAGATACCAGTCTCCAGCCAATTCGATTCACTCCACATGATATCAAGAAATGGTTGGAGGCACTGGATACGGCAAAGGCAATGGGCTGTGATAACATTCCGGCAATAGTACTGAAGACTTGTGCTCTAGAACCTGCTGTTGCCCTAGCCAAACTCTTCCAGTACAGGCACAACACTGGCATCTATCCAACAATGTGGAAAATTGCCCAGATATGTTTTGTATACAAAAATTTTCAAGTTTGCTGATGACACCGCTATTGTTGGTCGGATCTCAAACAATGATGAGACAGAGTACATGAAAGAGATAGAGAACCTGGTGAACTGGTGTGATGACAATAATCTCTCCCTTGATGTCAGTAAAAAGACGGAGATAGTCATCGACATCAGGAAGCGTAGTGGAGGACATGCCCCTGGAGTGGAAGTGGCCGAAAGCTTCAAGTTTCTAGGTTTCCATATCACCAACAACCTGTCCTGGTCCCTCTATAGTGAACACTACAGTGAAGAAAGCCCACCAACACTTCTACTTTCTGAGGAAGCTAAGTAAATTTGGCATCTCCGTTACGACTCTCACCAATTTTTACAAATGTATATAGAAAACATCCTTTCATTCTTCATCCCACAATACTTAAGGAAGAGACCTTGGAAATAGTAGATCCATTGGTGGTCATTTTCCAAAATTCTTTGGAATGTGGACTGGTCCCTACATGTTGGAGGGTAGCTATTGTAAGCTCACTATCCAAAAAGGGAGGTAGAGAGAAAATTTTTTTACAGATGCACCATAGAAAGCATTCTTTCTGGAGTCACAGCTTGATATGTCTCCTGCTCTGACTAAAACCGCAAAAACTACAAAGGATTGTGAACGTAGCTCAGTCCATCACGCAAACTAGCCTCCCATCCATTGACATTGTCTACACTTCCCGCTGCCTTGGCAAAGCAGCCAGCATAATCAAGGACCCCATGCATCTTGGACATTCGCTCTTCCACCTTCTTCCATTGGCAAAAAGATACAAAAGTATGAGATCACGTACCAACCGACTCAAGAACAGCTTCTTCCCTGCTGCTGTCAGACTTTTGAATGGACCTAAACAGAAAATGCTGGAAAATGTCAGCTGGGCTGACAGCATCTGTGGGGAGAGAATAGAGCCAAAGTTTCACCTGGACTGGAAACATTGGCTCTATTCTATTTTCAGATTCCAGCTTCTGCAGTATTTTGCTTTAATTTTGAATGGAACTACCCTATGTTAAGCTGATCTTTCTCTACACCCTAGCTATGACTTTAACACTACATTCTGCACCCTCTACCTTTCCTTCCCTATGTATGGTATGCTTTGTCTGTATAGCACACAAGTAACAATACTTTTCACTGTATACCAATACATGTGACAATAATAAATCAAATCAAATCAAACCATCTACAAGGCACAAGTCAGGAGTGTGATGGAATACTTCCCATTTGCCTGGATGGGTGCAGCTCCAACAACACTCAAGAAGCTCGACACCATCCAGGACAAAGCGGCCCGCTTGATTGGCACCACATCCACAAACATCCACTCCCTTCACCACCGACATTCAGTAAGAGCAGTGTGTACTATGAACAAGATACACTGCAGAAATTCACCAAAGATCCTTAGACAACACCTTCCAGACCCATGACCACTTCCAGCTGGAAGGACATGGGCAGTAGAAACATGGGAACACCACCAGCTGCAAGTTTCCCTCCAAGCCATTCACCATCCTGACTTGGAAATATATCGCCATTCCTTTGCAGTCGCTGGGTCAAAATTCTAGAATTCCCTTCCTAATGACATTGTGGGTCAACTCACAGCACATGGACTGCAGTGATTCAAGAAGGCAGCTCACCACCACCTTTTCAAATGCAGTTAGGGATGGGCAACAAATGCTGGCCAACCAGTGACGCCCATATCACATGAATCAATAAAAAAAATAGTCTGAGGAATTACTAGCGGAAAATAAGGAGATGGCAGATGACTTGAACATGTATTTTGCATCAGTCTTCACTATAGACTCCAGAGGATACAAGTAACATCCCAGACATAGCTGTAAGTGAGGAATTAGATGGAAGGGGGGAAATCAGCAAAATTCCAATCATCAGAGAAGGACTACTTAGCAAATTGGTGAAGCTGTGGGCTGACAAATCCCTGAATTCAAATGAACTTCATCGTGGGTCTTTAAAGTACTGGCGAGTGAGAGAGTTGACACAGGCAAAATACTGAGGATACTGGAATCTGAAATAAAAACAGAAAACACTGGAGAAACTCAGCAGGTCTGACAGCATCTGTGGAGAAAGAACAGAACCAATGTTTCATGTCTGGATGACCCGTCGTCAGAGCCGATGAGAAGGAAAATCAGACAGGACTGTTAATTGGACAAAGCGAATATAAATGGTGACGATAAAGGCTGAGAAAGGAGCTAAAAGCATCCATTAAGTGATTGGAATGTGTGATTGGCAAAATAAAGGTACAAATTGTTAGGGGACTCCCTGAGGACTGTGGTAGTAGGGGGTGCTGAGGGTTGAGACAAGATGGAGAGCAAGAAGTCAGAACTTGAGGGACTGGGGGTACAGTTTATATCAATAGTTTCGTTCCAGGGACTGGGGTACAGTTTATATTAATAGTTTCGTTCCAGGGACTGGGGTACAGTTTATATTAATGGTTTTGATGTATGGACTGGGGGTACAGATTATATCAGTGGTTTCACTGTAGGGGCTGGGGGTACAGTTTATATCAATGGTTTCAGTGCAGGGACTGGAGGTTCAGTTTATATCAATGGTTTCAATGTAGGGACTGGGGGTACAGTTTGTATCAATGGTTTCAGTGCAGGGACTGGAGGTTCAGTTTATATCAATGGTTTCAATGTAGGGACTGGGGGTACAGTTTATATCAGTGGTCTCAGTGCAGGGACTGGAGGTACAGTTTATATTAATGGTTTTGGTGCAGGGACTGGGGGTACAGTTTATATCAATGGTCTCAGTGCAGGGACTGGAGGTACAGTTTATATTAATGGTTTTGGTGCAGGGACTGGGGGTACAGTTTATATCAATGGTTTCGTTCCAGGGACTGGGGGTACAGTTTATATCAATGGTTTCGTTCCAGGGACTGGAGGTACATTTTATCAATGGTCTCAGTGCAGGGACTGGGGGTACAGTTTGTATCAATGGTCTCAGTGCAGGGACTGGAGGTACATTTTATCAATGGTCTCAGTGCAGGGACTGGGGGTACAGTTTGTATCAATGGTTTCAGTGCAGGGACTGGGGGTACAGTTTGTATCAATGGTTTCAGTGCAGGGACTGGGGGTACAGTTTATATCAATGGTTTCAGTGCAGGGACTGGGGGTACAGTTTGTATCAATGGTTTCAGTGCAGGGACTGGGGGTACAGTTTGTATCAATGGTCTCAGTGCAGGGACTGGAGGTACATTTTATCAATGGTCTCAGTGCAGGGACTGGGGGTACAGTTTGTATCAATGGTTTCAGTGCAGGGACTGGGGGTACAGTTTGTATCAATGGTTTCAGTGCAGGGACTGGGGGTACAGTTTATATCAATGGTTTCAGTGCAGGGACTGGGGGTACAGTTTGTATCAATGGTTTCAGTGCAGGGACTGGGGGTACAGTTTACATCAATGGTTTTGGTGCTAGTACTCGGGGTACAGTTTGTATCAATAGTTTCAGTGTAGGGACTGGGGGTAAAGCTTATATCAAAGGTTTCATTGCGGGGACAGGGGTACAGTTTATATTAATGAGTATATTTGTTGAGTGTATTGAGCGGGAATTTCTCATTCAGTCTGTGGATGGCCCGACTCGAGAGGGGGCAAAACTTGACCTCCTCTTGGGAAATAAGGAAGGGCAGGTGACAGAAGTGTTAGTGAGGGATCACTTTGGGACCAGTGACCATAATTCTATTAGTTTTAGGGTAGAATAAACAAAGAACAATACAGCACAGGAACAGGTCCTTCGGCCCTCCAAGCCTGCACCGATCATGTGGCCCCAACTAGACCATCCGTTTGTATCCCTCTATGCCCAGTCTGTTCATGTGGCTATCTAGATAAGTTGTAAATGATCCCAGCGTGTCTGCCTCAACCACCTTGCTTGGTAGTGCATTCCAGGGCCCCACCACCATCTGTGTAAAATACGTCCCCCGCATATCTGTATTGAACCTTGCCCCCCTTACCTTGAACTTGTGACCTCTTGTGTTTGTCATTTCTGACCTGGGAAAAAGCTTCCAACTGTTCACCCTATCTATGCTCTTCATAATTTTATAAACTTCTATTAGGTCGCCCCTCAACCTCCATCTTTCCAGGGAGAACAACCCTAGTTTACTCAATCTCTCCTCATAGCTAATACCCTCCATACCAGGCAACATCCTGGTAAACCTTTTCTGCACTCTCTCCAAAGCCTCCACGTCCTTCTGGCAGTGTGGCGACCAGAACTGGACGCAGTATTCCAAATGTGGCCTAACCAACGTTCTATATAACTGCAACATCATATGCCAACTTTTATACTCTATGCCCCGTCCAATAAAGGCAAGCATGCCATATGCCTTCTTCACCACCTTTTCCACCTGTGCTGCCACCTTTAAAGATCTGTGAACTTGCACACCCAGGTCCCTCTGTGTGTCTATACTCCTGATGGTTCTGCCATTTATTGTATAGCTCCCCACTGCATTAGTTCTACCAAAATGCATCACTTCGCATTTATCTGGATTAAATTCCATCTGCCATTTCTCCGCCCAATGTTCCAGCCTATCTATATCCTGCTGTATTCTCTGACAATGTTCATCACTATCCGCAACTCCAGCAATCTTTGTGTCGTCCGCAAACATACTAATCAGACCAGCTACATCTTCCTCCAAATCATTTATATATATCACAAACAGCAGAGGTCCCAGTACAGAGCCCTGCGGAACACCATTAGTCACAGACCTCCAATCAGAAAAAGACCCCTCCACTGCTACCCTCTGTCTTCTATGGCCAAGCCAGTTCTGTACCCATCGAGCTAGTTCACCTTTGATCCTGTGAAATTTAACCTTTTGCACCAGCCTGCCATGAGGGACCTTGTCAAATGCTTTACTAAAATCCATATAGACGACATCCACGGCCCTTCCCTCGTCAATCAGTTTTGTCACCTCCTCAAAAAACTCAACCAAATTTGTGAGGCATGACCTCCCTCGTACAAAACCATGTTGTCTATCGCTAATGAGACTATTCAGTTCTAAATGTGTATAGATCCTATCTCTAAGAATCTTCTCCAACAATTTCCCTACCACGGACGTCAAGCTCACCGGCCTATAATTACCCGGGTTATCCTTGCTACCCTTCTTAAATAACGGGACCACATTTGCTATCCTCCAATCCTCTGGCACCTCACCTGTGTCCAAAAGATTTCTGTTAGAGGTCCAGCAATTTCACCTCTTGTCTCTCTCTCAGTAATCTAGGACAGATGCCATCTGGCCCTGGGGATTTGTCTACCTTAATGCTTCCTAAAACATCTAACACTTCCTCCCTTGTAATTGAGATTTGTTCTAACGGGTCTACACATCTCTCTGAGACACTACCAATCAACGTGTCCCTCTCCTTTGTGACTACTGATGCAAAGTATTCATTTAGGATCTCACCTACTTCCTTGGGTTCTAAGCATAATTCCCCTCCTTTGTTCTCGAGAGGTCCGACTCTTTCTCTGACAACCCTCTTGTTCCGAACGCATGTACAAAATGCCTTGGGATTCTCCTCAATCCCGTCTGCCAAGGACATTTTGTGACCCCTTTTTGCCCTTCTTACGCCCTGTTTGAGTTCTTTTCTACTTTCTCTGTATTCCTCCAGTGCTTCATCTGTTTTTAGCTGCCTGGACCTTATGTATGCCTCTTTTTTCTTTTTGATTAAACCCACAATTTCTCTGGTTATCCACAGCTCTTGAATCCTACCTTTCCTGTCCTTCCTTTTTACAGGCACATGCCTGTCCTGCACTCCTATCAATTGTTCCTTAAAAGACCCCCACATGCCAGATGTGGATTTACCCTCGAACAGCCTCTCCCAATCAACAGCCACCAAATCCTGCCTAATCCGGCTGTAGTTAGCCTTCCCCCAATTCAGCACCTTACCCATAGGACAACACTCATCCTTTTCCATGACTATCCGAAAGTTTACAGAATTGTGGTCACTGTTCGCCACATGTTCCCCCACTGAAACTTTGATGACCTGACCAGGTTCACTCCCCAGTACTAGGTCCAGTATAGCCCCCTCTCTAGTTGGACTATCAACATATTGTTCCAAAGAACCTTCCTGGACACATTTTACAAATTCCTCCCCGTCCGGAACCCCAGCCCGAAGGGATTTCCAGTCTATATAAGGGAAATTAAAGTCTCCCACTACAACAACCCTATTTTTCTGCACCTGTCCAGAATCTCCTTCCATATCCATTCCTCAACTTCCCGTGGGCTGTTGGGAGGCCTGTCGTCTACCCCCAGCATAGAGACTGCACCCTTCCCGTTTCTGAGCTCGACCCACAGTGTCTCGTTACATGATCCTTCTAAATTGTCCACCCTCTGTACCGCTGTAGTATGCTCCCTAACCAGTATTGCTACTCCTCCATAGCTATGGAGAATGATAGGTCTGTCCCAAAAGTTAAAATTCTAAATTGGGGCAAGGCCAATTTTGATGGTATCAGGCAGGAACTTTCAAAAGTTAATTGGGGGAGTCTGTGGGAAGGCAAAGATACGTCTGCCAAGTCTGCTGATGAAATTCAACGTGGGCAAGTGCGAGGTCGTACACTTTGGAAAAAAGAATAGAGGCATGGACTATTTTCTAAACGGTGACAAAATTCATAATGCTAAAGTGCAAAGGGACTTGGGAGTCCTAGTCCAGGATTCTCTAAAGGTAAACTTGCAGGTTGAGTCCGTAATTAAGAAAGCAAATGTAATGTTGTCATTTATCTCAAGAGGCTTGGAATACAAAAGCAGGGATGTACTTCTGAGGCTTTATAAAGCACTGGTTAGGCCCCATTTGGAGTACTGTGAGCAATTTTGGGCCCCACACCTCAGGAAGGACATACTGGCACTGGAGCGGGTCCAGCGGAGATTCACACGGATGATCCCAGGAATGGTAGGCCTGACATACGATGAACGTCTGAGGATCGTGGGATTATATTCATTGGAGTTTAGGAGGTTGAGGGGAGATCTGATAGAAACTTACAAGATAATGAACGGCTTAGATAGGATGGACGTAGGGAAGTTGTTTCCATTAACAGGGGAGACTAGGACGCGGGGGCACAGCCTTAGAATAAAAGGGAGTCACTTTAGAACAGAGATGAGGAGAAATTTCTTCAGCCAGAGAGTGGTGGGTCTGTGGAATTCATTGCCACAGAGGGCTGTGGAGGCCGAGACGTTGAGCGTCTTCAAGACAGAAATTGATAAATTCTTGATTTCTCGAGGAATTAAGGGCTATGGGGAGAGAGCGGGTAAATGGAGTTGAAATCAACCATGATTGAATGGTGGAGTGGACTCGATGGGCCGAATGGCCTTACTTCCGCTCCTATGTCTTATGGTCTTATGGTCTTAAGTGGCATGCTTTCAAAAGTGTGTTAACCAGGGTTCAGGGTAAACACATTCCTCTTAGAGTGAAGGGCAAGGCTGGCATAAGTTGGGAACCCTGAATGACTCGGGATAGTGAGGCCCTGGTCAAGAAGAAGAAAGAGGCACATGACATGCATAGGCAGGTGGGATCAAGTGAATCTCTTGAAGAGTATAGGGGGTGTAGGAGTAGAGTTAAGAGAGAAATCAGGAGGGCAAAATGGGGACACGAGATTGCTTTGGCAGATAAGGCAAAGGAGAATTCAAAGAGCTTCTACAAATACATAAAGGGCAAAAGAGTAACAAGGGAGAGAGTAGGGCCTCTTAAGGATCAACAAGGTCATCTATGTGCGGATCCACAACAGATGGGTGAGATCCTAAATGAATATTTCTCATCAGTATTTACTGTTGAGAAAAGCGTGGATGTGAAGGAACTTGGGGAAATAAATAGTGATGTCTTGAGGAGTGTACATATTACAGATAAGGAGGTGCTGGAAGTCTTAAAGCGCATCAAGGTAGATAAACCCCGGGACCTGATTAAGTGTATGCCAGGACGTTGTGGGAGGCTAGGGAGGAAATTGCAGGTCCCCAAGCCGAGATATTTGAATCATCGATAGTCACAGGTGAGGTGCCTGAAGATTGGAGAGTGGCAAATGTTGTGCCTTTGTTTAAAAAGGGCTGCAGGGAAAAGCCAGTGAGCCTCACATCTGTGGTGGGTAAATTGTTGGAAAGTATTTTGAGAGACAGGATCTACAGGCATTTAGAGACGCAAGGACTGATTAGGGACAGTCAGCATGGCTTTGTGAGTGGAAAATCATGTCCCCAAATTTGATTGAGTTTTTTGAAGGGATAACCAAGAAGGTAGATGAGGATAGTGCAGTTGATGTTGTCTACATGGACTTTAGCAAGGCCTTTGACAAGGTACCGCATTGTAGGTTGTTGCATAAGGTTAAATCTCACGGGATCCAGGGTGAGGTATCTAAATGGGTACAAAATTGGCTTCTTGACAGAAGCCAGAGGGTGGTTGTAGAGAGTTGTTTTTCAAACTGGAGGCCTGTGACCAACGGTCTGTCTCGGGGATCAGTGCTGGGCCCACTGTTATTTGTCATTTATATTAATGATTTGGATGAGAATATAGGGGGCATGGTTGGTAAGTTTGCAGATGACACCAAGATTGGTGGCATAGTGGACAGTGAGGAAAGTTATCTCGGACTGCAACGGGATCTTGATCAATTGGGCCAGTGGGCTGACGAATGGCAGATGGAGTTTAATTTAGACAAATGCGAGGTGATGCATTTTGGTAGATTGAACCAGGACTTACTCAGTTAATGGTGGGGCGTTGGGGAGAGTTACAGAACAAAGAGATCGAGGGGTACATGTTCATAGCTCCATGAAAGCAGAGTCACAGGTGGACAGAGTGGTGAAGAAGGCATTCAGCATGCTTGGTTTCATTGGTCAGAACATTGAATACAGGAGTTAGAATGTCTTGTTGAAGTTGTACAAGACATTGGTAAGGCCACACTTGGAATACTGTGTGCAATTCTGGTCACGCTATTATCGAAAGGATATTATTAAACTAGAAAGAGTGCAGAAAAGATTTAGTAGGATGCTACCGGGACTTGATGGATTGAGTTATAAGGAGAGGCTGAATAGACTGGGACTTTTTTCTCTGGAGCGTAGGAGGCTGAGGGGTGACCTTATAGAGGTCTATAAAATAATGAGATGCATAGACAAGGTAGATGGTCAATATCTTTTCCCAAAGTTAGGGGAATCTAAAACTAGAGGGCATAGGTTTAAGGTGAGAGGGGAGATATACAAAATTGTCCAGAGGGGCAATCTTTTCACACAGAGGGTGGTAAGTGTCTGGAACAAGCTGCCAGAGGTAGTAGTCGGGGCGGGTACAATTTTATCTTTTAAAAAGCATTTAGATAGTTACATGGGTACGATGGGTATAGAGGGATATGGGCCAAATGTGGGCAATTGGGATTAGCTTAGGGGTTTTAAAAAAAAAAGGGCGGCATGGACAAGTTGGGCCGAAGAGCCTGTTTCCATGCTGTAAACCTCTATAGAACATAGAACACTACAGCACAGAACAGGCCCTTCGGCCCACGATGTTGTGCCGAGCTTTATCTGAAACCAAGATCAAACTATCCCACTCCCTATCATCCTGGTGTGCTCCATGTGCCTATCCAATAACCACTTAAATGTTCCTAAAGTGTCTGACTCCACTATGACTGCAGGCAGTCTATTCCACACCCCAACCACTTTCTGAGTAAAGAACCTACCTCAGACATCCTTCCTATATCTCCCACCATGAACCCTATAGTTAAGCCCCCTTGTAATAGCTCCATCCACCCGAGGAAATAGTCTTTGAACGTTCACTCTATCCCCTTCATCATTTTATAAACCTCTATTAAGTCTCCCCTCAGCCTCCTCCGCTCCAGAGAGAATAGCCCTAGCTCCCTCAACCTTTCCTCATAAGACCTACCCTCCAAACCAGGCAGCATCCTGGTAAATCTCCTTTGCACTCTTTCCAGCGCTTCCACATCCTTCTTATAGTGAGGTGACCAGAACTGCACACAATATTCCAAATGTGGTCTCACCAAGGTCCTGTACAGTTGCAGCATAACCCCATGGCTCTTAAACTCCAACCCCTTGTTAATAAAAGCTAACACACTATAGGCCTTCTTCACAGCTCTACCCACTTGAGTGGCAACCTTCAGAGATCTGTGGATATGGACCCCAAGATCTCTCTGTTCCTCCACAGTCTTCAGAACCCTACCTTTGACCCTGTAATCCACATTTAAATTTGTCCTACCAAAATGAATCACCTCACATTTATCAGGATTAAACAACATCTGCCATTTTTCAGCCTAGCTTTGCATCCTCTCTATGTCTCTTTGCAGGCTACAACAGCCCTCCACCTCATCCACTACTCCACCAATCTTGGTGTCATCAGCAAATTTACTGATCCCCCTTCAGCCCCCTCCTCTAAGTCATTAATAAAAATCACGAATAGCAGAGGACCAAGCACTGATCCCTGTGGCACTCCGCTAGCAACCTGCCTCCAATCCGAAAATTTTCCATCCACCACCACCCTCTGTCTTCGATCAGATAGCCAGTTACCAGCCAACTTTCCCTCTATCCCACACCTCCTTACTTTCATCATAAGCCGACCATGGGGGACCTTATCAAACGCCTTACTAAAATCCATGTATATGACATCAACTGCCCTACCTTCATCAACACACTTAGTTACCTCCTCAAAAAATTCTGTCAAATTTGTGAGGCACGACTTGCCCTTCACGAATCTGTGCTGACTATCCCGGATTAATCCGCATCTTTCTAAATGGTCGTAAATCCCATCCCTCAGGACCTTTTCCATCAACTTACCTACCACCAAAGTAAGACTAACCGGCCTATAATTACCAGGGTCATTTCTATTCCCTTTCTTAAACAGAGGAACAACATTCGCCACTCTCCAGTCCTCTGGCACCATCCCCGTGGACAGTGAGGACCCAAAGATCAAAGCCAAAGGCTCTGCAATCTCATCCCTTGTCTCCCAAAGAATCCTAGGATATGTTTCATCAGGCCCAGGTGACTTATCGACCTTCAGTTTATTCAAAACTGCTAGTGCATCCTCCCTCCGAACATCTACTTCCTCCAGCCTATTAGCCTGTAACATCTTCTCTTCCTCAAAAACATGGCCCCTCTCCTTGGTGAACACTGAAGAAAAGCATTCATTCATCACCTCTCCTATCTCTACTGACTCCATACACAAGTTCCCACTACTGTCCTTGACCGGCCCTAACCTCACCCTGGTCATTCTTTTATTCCTCACATAAGAGTAAAAAGCCTTGGGGTTTTCTTTGATCCAACTCACCAAGGACTTCTCATGCCCCCTCCTAGCTCTCCTAAGCCCCTTTTTCAGCTCATTCCTTGCTAACTTGTAACCCTCAATCGTGCCATCTGAACCTTGTTTCCTCATCCCTACATAAGTTTCCCTCTTCCTTTTTACAAGACATTCCACCTCTTTTGTGAACCATGGTTCCCTCACTTGGCCATTTCCTCCCTGCTTGACAGGGACATTACCTATCAAGGACACCCAGTATTTGTTCAATGACTCTCGGACTCTAATGGTTTCAGTATTGGGAGTGGGGTACAGTTTATATCAATGGTTCGCTGCAGGGACTGGGGGTACAGTTTAGATCAATAGTTTCATTCCAAGGACTGGGGTACAGTTTATATTAATGGTTTTGATGTAAGAACTGGGGGTATGGTTTATATTAATGGTTTCAGTGCAGGGACTGGGGTTACAGTTTATATGGGTGGTTGTGATTCTGGGGGATTGTTCTGGGTTTTGCTGGGAGATCGGACTGGGATGTGGCTGTGTTGGTAGTGGGGCGGGATGGCGCGACTCCTGGTGCTGCTGATGAGAGTTGGGGAGGGGGGGGTGGGGGAGGCAAGGTGGGATGGGGGAAGGGAGGGGAGAGGATGGGGGAGGGTGGGGTGGGGGAGGCTGGGTGGGGGGGGTGGGGAAGGCTGGGTGGGGGAGGCTGGGTGGGGGGGGTGGGAGAGGCTGGGTGGGGGGGGAGTGGGGGTGGGTGGGGGGGGAGTGGGGGAGGCTGGGTGAGGGGGTGGGAGAGGCTGGGTGGGGGAGGCTGGGTGGGGGGGGTGGGAGAGGCTGGGTGGGGGGGCTGGGAGAGGCTGGGTGGGGGGGCTGGGAGAGGCTGGGTGGGGGGGGGTGGGAGAGGCTGGGTGGGGGGGGTGGGGGAGGCTGGGTGGGGGGGCCAGGGGAGGCTGGGTGGGGAAGCGGGGAGGTTGGGAAGCTGGGGGGGACGGGGGAGAGGATGGGGGGAGGGGATGGGGGAGAGGATGGGGGAGGGGAGGGGAGAGGATGGGGGAGGGGAGGGGAGGGGGAGAGGATGGGGGAGGGGAGAGGATGGGGGAGGGGGAGAGGATGGGGGAGAGGTGGGGGGAGGGGAGGGGAGAGGATGGGGGAGGGGAGGGGAGAGGATGGGGGAGGGGAGGGGGAGAGGATTGGGGAGGGGAGGGGGAGAGGATGGGGGAGGGGAGGGGAGGGAGGGGGAGAGGATGGGGGATGGGAGCGAGAGAGGATGGGGGGATGGGAGCGGGAGAGGATGGGGGGGGGAGCGGAAGAGGATGGGGGGAGGGGAGCGGGAGAGGATGGGGGGAGGGGAGCGGGAGAGGATGGGGGGAGGGGAGCGGGAGAGGATGGGGGGAGGGGAGCGGGAGAGGATGGGGGGAGGGGAGCGGGAGAGGATGGGGGGAGGGGAGCACGGGGAGAGGATGGGGGGAGGGGAGCACGGGGAGAGGATGGGGGGAAGGGGAGCACGGGGAGAGGATGGGGGGAAGGGGAGCACGGGGAGAGGATGGGGGAGGGAATCACGGGGAGAGGATGAGGGGAGGGGAGCACGGGGAGAGGATGGGGGGGAGGGGAGCACGGGGAGAGGATGGGGGAGAGGAGCACGGGGAGAGGATGGGGGGAGGGGAGCACGGGGAGAGGATGGGGGGAGGGGAGCACGGGGAGAGGATGGGGGGAGGGGAGCACGGGGAGAGGATGGGGGGAGGGGAGCACGGGGAGAGGATGACGGGAGGGGAGCAGGAGAGGATGGGAGGGGAGCGGGAGAGAGGATGGGGGGAGGGGGGAGAGGATGGGGGGGAGAGGATGGGGGGGAGGGGGAGAGGATGGGGGGGAGGGGGAGAGGATGGGGGGAGGGGGAGAGGATGGGGGGAGAGGATGGGGGGAGGGGGAGAGGATGGGGGGAGGGGGAGAGGATAGGGGGGGAGGGGGAGAGGATGGGGGGGGAGGGGGAGAGGATGGGGGGGAGGGGGAGAGGATGGGGGGGAGGGGCGGGTATGGGGGTGAGGGGGAGAGGATGGGGGGTGAGGGGGAGAGGATGGGGGGTGAGGGGGAGAGGATGGGGGGTGAGGGGGAGAGGATGGGGGGTGAGGGGAGAGGATGGGGGTGAGGGGGAGAGGATGGGGGGTGAGGGGGAGAGGATGGGGGTGAGGGGGAGAGGATGGGGGGTGAGGGGGAGAGGATGGGGGGTGAGGGGAGAGGATGGGGGGTGAGGGGGAGAGGATGGGGGGGAGGGGGAGAGGATGGGGGGAGGGGGAGAGGATGGGGGGGAGGGGGAGAGGATGGGGGGAGGGGGAGAGGATGGGGGGAGGGGGAGAGGATGGGGGAGGGGGAGAGGATGGGGGGAGGGGGAGAGGATGGGGGAGGGGGAGAGGATGGGGGGAGGGGGAGAGGATGGGGGAGGGGAGAGGATGGGGGGAGGGGGAGAGGATGGGGGGAGGGGGAGAGGATGGGGGAGGGGGAGAGGATGGGGGGGAGGGGGGGGGGAGAGGATGGGGGGGAGGGGGAGAGGATGGGGGGGAGGGGGAGAGGATGGGGGGTGAGGGTGAGAGGATGGGGGGGAGGGTGAGAGGATGGGGGGAGGGGGAGAGGATGGGGGGGAGGGGAGAGGATGGGGGGAGGGGGAGAGGATGGGGGGGAGAGGATGGGGTGGAGGGGGAGAGGATGGGGTGGAGGGGGGAGAGGATGGGGTGGGGGGGAGAGGATGGGGTGGGGGGATGGGGATGGATGGGGGGAAGGAGGAGAGGATGGGTGGGAGGGGGAGAGGATGGGGGGAGGGGGAGAGTATGGGGAGACGGGGAGAGGATCAGGGGGGAGGGGGAGAGGATCAGGGGGGAGGGGGAGAGGATCAGGGGGGAGGGGGAGAGGATCAGGGGGAGGGGGAGAGGATGGGGGGCAGGGGGAGAGGATGGGGGGGAGGGGGAGAGGATGGGGGGAGGGGGAGAGGATGGGGGGGGAGGGGGAGAGGATGGGGGGGGAGGGGGAGAGGATGTGGGGGAGAGGGAGAGGATGGGGGGGGAGAGGGAGAGGATGGGGGGGAGGGGGAGAGGATAAGGGGGAGGGGGAGAGGATGGGGGAAGGGGGAGAGTATTGGGGGAGGGGGAGAGGATGGGGGGGAGGGGGAGAGGATGGGGGTGAGGGGGAGAGGGGGGAGAGGATGGGGGGGGAGGGGGAGAGGATGGGGGGGAGGGGGAGAGGATGGGGGGGAGGGGTGAGGATGGGGGGGAGGGGGTGAGGATGGGGGGGAGGGGGTGAGGATGGGGGGTAGGGGGAGAGGATGGGGGGGAGGGTGAGAGGATGGGGGGGGAGGGGGAGAGGATGGGGGGGGAGGGGAGAGGATGGGGGGGAGGGTTGAGGATGGGGGGGAGGGGGTGAGGATGGGGGGTAGGGGGAGAGGATGGGGGGGAGGGTGAGAGGATGGGGGGGAGGGGGAGAAGATGGGGTGGGGAGAGGGGGAGAGGGTGGGTTGGGGGGGGAGGGGAGAGGGTGGGGGGAGGGGAGAGGGTGGGGGGGGGAGAGGGTGGGGGGAGGGGACAGGGTGGGGGGGGGGAGAGGGTGGGGGGGGAGAGGGTGGGGGGGAGGAGAGGGGGGGGGGGGGAGAGGGTGGGGGGGGGAGAGGGGGGGGGAGGGTGGGGGGGGAGGGGAGAGGGTGGGGGGGAGGGGAGAGGGTGGGGGGGAGGGGAGAGGGTGGGGGTGAGGGGGAGAGGATGGGGGAGGGGGGAGGATGGGGGGGAGGATGGGGGGGAGGATGGGGGGGAGGGGGGGAGGATGGGGGGGAGAGGATGGGGGAGGGGGAGAGGATTGGGGGGGGAGGGGGAGAGGATTGGAGGGGGGGAGCGGGAGAGGATGGGGGGGAAGGGGAGAGGATGGGGGGGAGGGGGAGAGGATGGGGGAGGGGAGAGGATGGGGGAGAGGGAGGGGGAGAGGATGGGGGAGGGGGAGAGGATGTGGGGGAGGGGGAGAGGGTGGGGGGAGGGGGAGAGGGTGGGGGGAGGGGAGAGGATGGGGGAGGGGGAGAGGATGGGGGGAGGGGGAGAGGATGGGGGGAGGGGGAGAGGATGGGGGGAGGGGGAGAGGATGGGGGGAGGGGGAGAGGATGGGGGGAGGGGGAGAGGATGGGGGGCAGGGGGAGAGGATGGGGGGCAGGGGGAGAGGATGGGGGGCAGGGGGAGAGGATGGGGGGCAGGGGGAGAGGATGGGGGGCAGGGGGAGAGGATGGGGGGCAGGGGGAGAGGATGGGGGGCAGGGGGAGAGGATGGGGGGGAGGGGGAGAGGATGGGGGGGAGGGGGAGAGGATGGGGGGGAGGGGGTGAGGATGGGGGGAAGGGGTGAGGATGGGGGGGAGGGGGTGGGGAAGGGGTGAGGATGGGGGGGAGGGGGTGGGGATGGGGGGGAGGGGGGGTGGGGGATGGGGGGGAGGGGGGGGGTGGGGATGGGGGGGGGGTGGGGATGGGGGGGAGGGGGGTGAGGATAGGGGGGAGGATGGGGGGGTAGGGGGAGAGGATGGGTGGGAGGGGGAGAGGACGGGGGAGGGGGAGAGGATGAGGGGGAGAGAATGGGGGGAGGGGGAGAGGATGGGGGGAGGGGGAGAGGATGGGGGGGAGGGGGAGAGGATGGGGGGGAGGGGGAGAGGATGGGGGGGAGGGGGGAGAGGGTGGGGGGGAGGGGGAGAGGGTGGGGGGGAGGGGGAGAGGGTGGGGGGGAGGGGGAGAGGGTGGGTTGGGGGGGGAGGGGAAAGTGTGGGGGGGAGGGGAGAGGGTGGGGGGGGAGGGGAGAGGGTGGGGGGGAGGGGAGAGGGTGGGGGGGAGGGGAGAGGGTGGGGGGGGGGAGAGGGTGGGGGGGAGGGGAGAGGGTGGGGGGGGAGGGGAGAGGGTGGGGGGGGGAGGGGAGAGGGTGGGGGGGAGGGGGAGGGGAGAGGGGGGGAGGTGTGAGGGTGGGGGGAGGGGGAGGGGAGAGTGTGGGGGGGAGGGGAGAGGGTGGGGGGGAGGGGAGGGGGAGAGGGTGGGGGGAGGGGAGAGGGTGGGGGGGAGGGGAGAGGGTGTGGGGGAGGGGAGAGGGTGGGGGGGAGGGGAGAGGGTGGGGGGGGAGGGGAGAGGGTGGGGGGGGAGGGGAGAGGGTGGGGGGGAGGGGAGAGGGTGGGGGGGGGAGGGGAGAGGGTGGGGGGGAGGGGAGAGGGTGGGGGGGAGGGGAGAGGGTGGGGGGGAGGGGAGAGGGTGGGGGGGGGGGAGAGGGTGGTGGGGGGGGAGAGGGTGGGGGGGAGGGGAGAGGGTGGGGGGGGAGGGGAGAGGGTGGGGGGGGGGAGGGGGAGAGGGGGGGAGGGGAGAGGGTGGGGGGGAGGGGGAGGGGAGAGTGTGGGGGGGAGGGGAGAGGGTGGGGGGGAGGGGGTGAGGGTGGGGGGGTGGGGAGAGGGGGGGGGGGAGGGGAGAGGGGGGGGGG